>NC_140460.1:41208008-41310681 GCF_963576455.1 Neolamprologus multifasciatus | reverse complement strand
TTATAAATACAACTGCTCGTTTATTGTTCTGGGGAGATCAACGCTATTTGTATGCCAGTGCTCATCTCCACCACACAGTGTGTAAATAAAATCATTGTTTTGACGCACAATGGACCTCCAGTCGTTTGTCTCTTACCTCAAATCACGAATCAGGACAGTACTGAACAAAGGAACACAGCTCGACAAAAAGGGTCCGAGTTGTACGCCTGAACACCATCACTTCTGTTTTTTTCTCATTAAAATTTAAAACATTAAGAGCCATCATGTCTTCAAGACACCTGAGCAGCAGTCTAGAAGAAAACACTTCATTACTTTTAAGAGGGACAAAAATCTTGGTATCGTCCACATAACAGTGTAATGAATACAATACGTAAAAAAGAGGAGGAGCCTAAAACTGAGCCCTGTGGAACTCCACATGAGAAAGGAGCAGAGGATTCAAAGGCTAGCACAGAAGGTTTGATCCAGTAAAACTTCATGATCGATTGTGTCAAACCCATCGTTTAAATCAAAAAGTATAAAAACAACACAGTCACCAGAGTCGATAGCTAAAAACATGTGGTTAAAAACTCTTAAATGAGATGTTTCAGTGATGTGTAAGATTCTGAAACCAGACTTGAAACCTCTAGAATGGTATTCTCTTCCAAAAAGGCCGTTCACTGACTGAAAATGATCTCCAGAAATTTAGAAAGAACAGGAAGCTTAGCTTAGACAAGCCTGTAGCTAGTGAGAACTGTGGGATCCAGATGTTTTTTAAGCAGAGGTTGAACGACTGCATGTGAACAGAAGGTCCTACAGTATGGAGAATCTCTTTAAACAGTCAAGGAGGGACAGTATCATTTGGTGACTTCTTCAGACTGAAGAAGCCACTTGGATGAGTGATAAAATGTTTCTCCCACTGAAAATGCTATGTCTAGATCACAGGTGTCGAACTCCAGGCCTCGAGAGCCGGCGTCCTGCAGGTTTTAGATATGTCTTTGATCCAACACAGCTGATTAAATGGCTAAATGAGCTCCTCAACATGTCTTGAAGTTCTCCAGAGGCCTGGTAATGAACTAATCATTTGATTCAGGTGTGTTGACCCAAGGTGAGATCTAAAACCTGCAGGACACCAGCCCTCGAGGACTGGAGTTCGACACCCCTGGTCTAGATCAACAGGATCGACTCTTTGGGATTTTCTCACCTGGACGATTGAACATGTATCCAGAAAGTTTAAACTGGTTTCAAGACGGTGTAAATTGGGCAATGATGGATGCCACAGATGATAACACATTTTCTGATGAAAGTATTTGTTAGGAGGCATTCCTGGTATTATTGTGCAAAACCTGTCAACAAATTTCCCCTTGACAGAAAGGTAATAGGTGAGCATGTAGTTACCCTCCGGGTCCAGTAGCCTCTCTATCCCCAGGTGTTGCTCTGCCTTACTGAAGGCATGTTCCAGTCGGTCGACTGCCGAGGTCTTCTTCTCCACAGAGCTCCAATCAAAAAGTTCAGGCCTGGCAAGATGAAAGAGAATCGGTAGGTATCACACACACCTTTTATCAATAAAAAACCTTGCATTCCTCAGTATTTTGTAGTGCTTTGAGGAAATTAGTAACGTGTTAATAGGAAACAAATATCCTACAGCTTATGCAGCTGGGTTTATTTTTGAGTCCTGGAGGTTTATTTGCTGTGGAGTCATATTTTAATGGGATTCACATTCTCATTTTTTCCCCACAGCGAACAATAAAAACAGACTTAGCTTGTTAGAAAATTCTGAGTGAAAACCTCCTCCACTGTGCCATCATGTTCATGGTGATGGCTTTGTTTCCCACTCTGCATTCTTGTAAGAACAAGGAGAAGAATTTATTTTCTACTCAATGCCAACTTATTTAAATTTAAACTCAATCATTCATTCATGTTAGAACAATCACATTCTTCACTGTAAAAGCTTAGTCCTACTCATGTACACTAATATCAATAATGAGTACTGATGAAAAGAACCAAATGCACTGCAGGGTCCTTTCTGTAATTTAATGATCATTTATGCTGACCACCTTGATTAAACTTAATCAGCTTCTCACCTGCATCATATTAATAGCAATAACTTTATCAGATACACGTTTCCCTGTTATTAATGTACACCAGGATACGTCTATCAGCTGGTTTTCTGATTGGGCAGCAATGCACACTCTGTTGCAGTGATTGCTGAAGTGTAGGCTGTGAAGGTGCAGGTGGGCTGCAGTAAACAGACATTTAGTTAGAATAGAATAAAAAATAACAATTTGAGGTGGTAACATGGTTACGGTACTCGTTATTCTGACTTACTCTATGAACAATTTCAATCTGGTTTCCGCCCCAATCATAGCACAGAAACTGCGTGTTAAGGATTACCAATGACCTTCTGATTCTCCTATCCATCCTCATCCTTTTGGATCTTAGTGCGGCGTTTGACACAATTTGTCATAATATCCTCCTGAGCAGATTAGCATCCACTGGCATTAGTCACACCCCCCTTCAGACCACACTCCGTTTATCCAACTTAAATCCCATTCTTCAAGTCTATCCTGTTTCTGCTGGTGTGCCCCAGGGTTCAGTATTAGGGCCTCTTTTATTCATTATCTACATTATCTCCCTCTTGGCCAAATATTCCAAAAATATAATACCAATTTTCACTGTTATGCTGATGACACCCAGCTCTACATTTCTTCTAAACCCAATTCATCCCTCCCACCTACCTCCCTCTCAAACTGTCTTATGGAGATTAGATCCTGGTTCTCCTCCAATTTTCTCAACCTTAACAGTAATAAAACTGAAGTTTTACTTGTTGGCACGGCCTCTATCTTAACCACAGTTGTTCCATTAACATTGAGAGTTCTCCCACCCTTCCCTCCCCTCAGGTTAAGAGTTTGGGTGTCATACTTGACAGTACTCTCTCATTTCAGTCTCACATTAATTACATAACCCGGTCTGCTTACTTCCACTTCCGTAATATTAACTGACTCCGTCCCTTCCTTCTCCCCATGCTGCTGCCATCCTTGTCCATAGTCTTATTACGTCCTGCATTGACTGCAATTCCCTCTTATTTGGTCTCCCTAAAAGGTCCCTTCATAAACTCCAACTTCTTCAAAACTCTGCAGCTCGGGTCATAACTTGCACTTTATTAAGAGTCATATTACCCCAGTTCTTCAGCAGCTTCACTGGTTGCCCGTAGAAGCCAGGATAAACTTTAAAATCTTACATCTCACGTACAAGTGTATCCATAAATCTGCTCCTTCATATTTGTGTGACCTGCTCCATATCACCACTGTTTCCCGCCCTGTCAGATCCTCATCTGCTATTCATCTTACTGTTCTGTCCGTGGGTCTCATCACTGTGGGGAACAGAGCCTTCAGACCCTCTGCTCCTCGGCCCTGGTGCTCTCTTCCTCCAGCCATTAGAAATATGGACTCTCGCATTTAAGCTACAGCTCAAAACACATCTGTTCAAACTGCTTATTCACTTTAGTGCTGATTTGATCTGTTGTCAAGTTCTCTGTTTTGTAATTTTAACTTATTTTATGTACTTTATGACTATTGCTTCTTTTATTAATTTTGTTCTTCTGTAAGGTGACCTCGGGTTTTTCAAATAAATGTATTATTATTATTATTATTATTATTATTATTATATTATTATTATTATTATTAGCACTTGTGACTGATTGGTTGGGGTTGAGGGAGGACACACTGTGGAAGAGAGCCAGAGATTAATAATAACTAATGATTACATGCAGAGTGGTGGATAAACATGTGGTGAGTGAAGAAGAAATGCTTGAAACCCTGAGCAGCTAAGCCTATTGCAGTGTAACTAAGGGAGGATTCAGGGTCACCTGTTTCAGCTCCAACTATATGCTTTAGCTAAAAGAAAAGTTTTAAGCTTGTTGTTAAAAGTAGAGATAGTGTAACTGAGACTTCAATTCTACTTTTAAAAACCCCAGAGAACCACAAGTAAACCAGCAGTCTGAGGGTGAAGTGCTCTATTGGAGTGGTACTGTACTATGAGGTCTTTAAGATAAGATCGGGTCTGATTATTCTACATATGTGCTTTCTATCCAACATTCACACACATTCATAATTTGATGGATGAATTGAAGAATAACTTGGGGTTAGTATCTTTCCCAAGGACGCTTTGCATGCAGACTAGACAACTACCAACTTTCCAATTAGTAGATGACCCGCTCTACGGTCTGAGCTACAGCCAGCCCGTATTACAGGGCCGAGCGTACCGCTGAGTGCCGCTAGTTTATTCTTAAGCTTATGAATGAGTTCCTAGCAACTCATTTCTTACTCCACTAACCATGGAAAAAGAAATTAGACTAACCAACTAGTCTGATGATTTTCAGATAGTTTACTGTGTTTTTCTTCTGAAAACTGTTGCTTCCTAAAGTTAAAAATAAGGCAAAAGAAATGCTAACTTAAAAAAAAAATACAAACAGTGTCTTAATGCAGGGCTGTCGAACTCCAGTCCTCGAGGGCCGGTGTCCTGCAGGTTTTAGATCTCACCCTGGGTCCACACACCTGAATCAATGATTAGTTATTACCAGGCCTCTGGAGAACTTCAAGACATGTTGAGGAGGTCATTTAGCCTTTAAATCAGCTGTGTTGGTTCGAGGACACATCTAAGACCTGCAGGACACCGGCCCGCGAGGCCTGGAGTTCGACACCTGTGTCTTAATGCATGGATGATTCCCAGGTTTGGATAAAGCCAAATGTTCCTCTGGAGATGATGGTCCACGACACAAATGTATTATCAGTCATTTAAGTGATTTCAGTATTCAGTCTCATGGATGAGTGATGGAAAGTTTCTCCAACAGAAAACACTTGCCCAGTTGAACTGAATCCACTTTTTGAGGCTAAAGAAACAGTTGTTAGATGCTGATATGCTTACTAAAACTGAGCCCTTTCACTGATTACAGATGAGCCTCCCAACACCCAAACTCTTGTCTGTTATTTACATTTTTAATTTCTCCTATTTGAAATTAGCTGGATCGTATAAGTATAAAAACTAACAATCAACTGTGATCAAAAATAAAATTAAAAAACCCTTCTTAGTCCTCATTCTTACATCAGGACTAAGACTTTATTTTACAGCATAACAACTTTGAGCAGAAGGTGCAGAAGAGCCAAAATGTAATATCACAATATGATGACACATGCTATTGTTTCAGGAAACTGTACAGTTGGATTTATTACTTCAGTAAAATAGCACAGGGATGTAAAGTAGAAAGGGACAGATCTGGCTGATCTTAATGAGTGCAGCACGAAGGATGTAACATCGATGTGAAGTGCTGAGATTTGTCTCTTTGTCATGATTAAGCCATTATCAGCTTCCTGGTTAGGCCAGTCCTGTGCTTTGTCAGCCTTATCCCACTTGACATCAAATCATGTACTTGTGAAAACAGCAAACGCTGGGAAAGAGACGCTGAAGTGTGAAGGGGAACAGAGAGAAGAGTCGGGTTACAGCTCGGATGGTTTACACGTGAAACGCAGAGAAGAAAAAAGAAGAAAGGGGGAAATTCAAACTACGAAACAGTGAGGTTCATTTTATCATTAGAGCGGCCTCAAGGTCATTATGAAAATGAATAAACAACATTGTTGAAATACTGTAAATAAAGTCAAATAAAATCAGTTGTTTACTACATATAGATGCTGATGCAACTGCTAGGTTACTTCAAAATATACTGCATTAAATTATAATGCGGGAACTTTATGATACGCCAACACTCTGTTTGAGGACATGTTCTTCAATGGGATCGTCCTGAATTTGAATTGAATACCCCTGGTTTAGATTCTAGGTAATGTTATTTTTCTTTCTCTCAATGAACAAACTATCATATTTATAGGTTAATTTTAAGTTTGGCATCAAACTCAGAGGCAGATAGTTGGGTAAGAAATGCAAATCACTAGAGACCAGAGTTTAGATGCAGATTCCGGGACGTGGGTCCAGGAAGGACTTGCTCCGCCCATTTAATTCTGGAAAAACAATAAGTGCTTCAGCTGTGGCAGCATTGGGATGTTAGTCTTTTTACTTGGCTGGCTGTATCTTTTCATATACAATCATTTTTTAACCTTTTTCTCAGGGCAGCATTGGCATCTTCCATCTCTAAAATATATCTCTTTAGTGCAGTGACTATATTTGCTCTACTATCCCTTTGAAAGTCTGTCTATCCACTTCTCCTGTGTTAAATCTTCATCTGAACACACACACACCTACACCCATGCACACACACATACCTGTGGCTATGGATGAGGGCATTGAAAGCCAGTCCATCATTCCAGCTACTGGAGAAGTTAACCACATTGACCTGAGGACAGAGATAATGGATGTTCAAGAACCAACCTGAGAAAGCAGCATGACATTTAAGAGTGGAAATACTGTCATCCAAATACTGTTTACATTTCCAGTATAGATTAAAGACATTTCGCTCTCAATTTCAGTGAGTGGATCAAAATTTTAATACATGAAATGATTGTCTACGGGGGCAAAATTGTTTAAAATTGAATATATAGCTAAAAAAAAAACATAATAAGAAGTCATCTTAGTGACAGTGGCTATTCCTGTCAAGCACTTTGTATAACGAGGCTCACATGTTTGCAGTGATTATGGACGGGAATCGAGAATTCTTGTAGAGAAGCCGTTTTAGTCTACTTGCCTATTGATCGTGCTGATCGTTGCAGTTACAGCGACACAGTTTACAGTGTGGATGTGGACATTATTTTGATTTTTAGTGCACAAAAGGACGTGATGGTAAAGTGTAAACTGTCTCCAGGAAAGAAACAGCTGCATTATGCTGTTAACACAACTTCAGGCCTTACACAAAACAAAACGAGTCAAGTCAAATGACAGAAACACAAATTAGAGAATTATTAACCACATGGTATAAAACTGTAAATATATGGAAATATTCTATGGTGCAAATATGTCCTACTGATACTGTTAAGAGTATTTTTATATGTCAAGTCTCGGTCTTTTTAAGTTTCATACACAGTCATAAAAGCAATATGATGACATATATCCCAAATCTGAATCAAGCAAACACTTGATCTGTATAACATTTTTATTTCATACCAATTACAATTATTGTTTTGATCAAACTTTCCAAATTCTGTTGCCAAATATTTAACCAAACGAAAATGTAACGTTCTGATATTATAGGGTTAGGGCTAGAGGTTAGAGTTATACTGATTATGATTTTGCCCTCAAAGAATTTATTGATTATTCCTTAGAGCCTCCAACAACCCTTAGAACATTTTAATAGCCTGTCTGGCAGCTTTGCATTGACAATTATGATCTGAATGCACTGTTGTGCCTAACATACTTGCTTTTCCAAGACCACCTTTATAGATTCTCTATATTATTTCTGTTGTTATTCTTTTTAATCTGTTTATTTACTAATTTGTCTTATTATTATTTCTATTATTACTCACACTACACGTGCAATTTAAGAATGTCAGAGCTGACATACATGGAAAAAGAAAAAAGTTCATGTGTGTGCGGGTGCACGGGTATGTTGGTGTGGGTATATATATATATTTGTAGGTTGTGTATCCTTTGAGGTGTTAATGGGGTTATTGAAAATGTGTATATGTGCGTATGTGTAATACGTATGTATGGATAGATAGAAATATATATGTATATATATATATAAAAAAATAATAATAAAAAAATAAAAATACACATGACATATAATGTAATTGCAAGGAGGTATTTCTGTAGTCTATTGATTACTAGATAGTGGAGAAGGGGTGGGATTAAATAAGCTCATGCTTCTTCCTGCTCCTTTTTGAACATGAAAGTTATTTGTAGTTGTTGTTGCTCGTTTTCTTTTTGTTTTGCTTTGTTTATTTGTCTCTTTTAATTCTATGTTGTTGTACTTTTTTAACATGTTCAAAATAAAGATTCAATCAATCAATCAATCAATCAAAAGGGACAGAAAGAAAAAACAAAGGGGGAAAAAAGAGGAAATGTTATAGGACAGAGCAGGATTGGCTGGCAACTGCTACAACTGTAAGGAAAACCATAAATAACATAAACAAACAAAAAATAAAACAATTTCGTTGTGTTCTGTGTATCTGTCTCATCACAGACGGACTTCATAATGAGGGTGAGTTGACACAATACGGTCCTCGGGGGCAGACCCAGGAGACCCCCCAGAGTACTAAAGACCTTTCTTTCATACTCTATGAAAGAAAGTGGAGACTGCCATTACCTACATGTACTTGAGCACTCAGTTACAGGGCGGTAACTGTAGTAACTATAGAAGACAGCTATTCCAACATGATCCATGTGTCAGCCTGTGAGGTTAAGAGTAAAGGAACATACCTGAGGATACTGGCGTGTATTCTGACGAACCCAACTCAGCAGAATCTTCTCACTGTTAGTCTGCTGTAGGCCCTCCATCACATCCTTCATCACATCCTTAACCTGCACACAGGAATACAAAACAGGGCTGGTATAAAAACTTAAGGTTAGATTAAGGTAAGATGCATAAACCTTTAGCACCCTACCCTACAACCCTAACCACTACCTTTTCTGGATATTTTGGACATTGGTGGGATTTCTTCTCAAGTCACTAGGCTAACAAGCATGTGACTGGACTAACATTATTCAGTTAATCTAGGCTTGAGGGTCCTGCGCAGTATCTTAGCTGTTCCTATGACTGCACTCCACTGAGCAGAGATCTTGTTGTTCCCGGGATCTGCTGGAGCCACTCGCCTAGCTTGAGAGTCACTGCACCTAGAGCTCCGATCACCACGGGGACCACCGTTACCTTCACCCTCCACCTCTCCTCGAGCTCTTCTCTGAGCCCTTGGTATTTCTCCAGCTTCTCGGTTCCTTCTTCCTGATTTTGCTGTCATTTGAAACCACATCGATCACTACGGCCGTCTTCTTCTGTTTGTCTACCACCACTATGTCCGGTTGGTTAGCCACCACCATTTTGTCCGTCTGTATCTGGAAGTCCCACAGGATCTTAGCTCGGTCATTGTCCACCACCCTTGGGGGCGTCTCCCATTTTGACCTCGGGACTTCCAGGTTATACTCGGCACAGATGTTTCTGTACACTATGCCGGCCACTTGGTTATGGCGTTCCATGTATGCCCTGCCTGCTAGCATCTTGCACCCTGCTGTTATGTGCTGGATTGTCTCTGGGGCATCTTTACACAGCCTGCACCTGGGGTCTTGCCTGGTGTGATAGACCCCAGCCTCTGTGGATCTTGAGCTTGTTCCTGTGCTGCCATGATTAGTGCCTCTGTGCTGTCTTTCAGTCCAGCTTTGTCCAGCCACTGATAGGACTTCTGGATGGCAGCCACTTCCTCTCTTACTGGTGGTACATACCGTGCAGTGTACATATCTACCATGATGGTTTCCTCGTCTCCCTCCTCTTTCTTGGGTTTCTGCTGCCCTGAGGTATTCACTCGGTTAGTTGGGGCCATCCTCCTGATGTATTTCATGGATGTTCACTGCCTCATCCTGGACTGTGGTGCTGACGCTCACCAGTCCTCGGCCCCCTTCCTTCCGCTTAGCGTACAGCCTCAGGGTGGTGAAATCCTCCATGCATGGTAAGGAGCTTCCTTGTCTCAATGTCAGTGGCTTCTATCTCCTCCTTTGGCCAGCCTATTACCCCAGCAGGGTACCTGATCATAGGCAGGGCGTACGTGTTGATGGCCCGGATCTTGTTCTTACCGTTCAGCTGACTCCTCAGGACTTGCCTGACCCTCTGCAGGTACTTGGTGGTTGCAGGTTTCAATGGTTCCCATTTGCCTGTGGCATCCCCAGGTCGGGCCACTAGTAGCTGGTGTTTTGAGGCTCGACTCGTACTACGGTGTTATTACAATTCACAGTAAATACTAATAACTTTGTTCTTGTCAAGGGAACCCTCTAGCAGAGCTTTAAAGCTGAATTTGCCACTCAAAGGACCCTTTATCCATTTTTGTTTACCATCCACAGCCTTGCTGTCAGACACCCATAGTTCAGGGTGTCTGACAGCAAGTGTGTATGCAATACTTGCACATCAAAAACAACTAGAGCTGTTACAAGGAATTTGTGTTAATTGTGTTAACTTTGAAGGCACTAAGTTACACAGAAAAATATTACTGACAATCAGATCCAGAAAGACACACCAGAAAAAGATTCACATAAATAAAACATATTTTTGCTGTAATGCCTTGCTTTTCCACAGAAAATGTATATATACATACAATTGAGAGTTCAGGGAGCCTGCACAGCTCTGTTTTGTTGCATTAATTCTTTTCCTCAGAGCAGTTCAGTATGAAAACTCATCATCAAGGTCAAGGTAAAAAAAAGAACACTTAGACCAATAAGAAGCAACCTCAGACAACCAAAATTAAAGTTAAACTAAATGGAGGCAGCTTACAGTATCAATATAATAGTGTCTTCAAATGCTGACAAATTCAGGGGACGGCGTACACGTGCGAGCATATACTAACATATACCTGCCAGTGGAGAATGATGCTCCAGATGAGCCCAAGAATCAGTTTGTGATTCCCATCGACGATGTCCGCTGCCCCAATATTCACTAATTCCACCTGGAGATGGGATGCAGGAAGCACACAAATCACAAATGATTATGATTTCCAAAATTTTAGGAAGGTTGTCTTACCCACTCTCACCTCCATTGTGGTGGTGACTCTTTAAAATGAGCCATGCTTTCTTGTGAACTTAAACTTGCACATAACAAAATCAGTCCTAGTATTTAAATGTGGGCATTAATTACACATAGTAGTGTGGTTACATCACACATGGCACAGACATTGCACTATTACAAAAGGGAGGGATGACTCTTGATTATCTGATTACAGATGGATACGAGTAAACTACGAGTTGCCTTGCAAAACTAATAAAAAGGATCTGTTGTGTCTAGGGATGGGTACCAGTATCCGGTGTCATGATGGTACCGGTTCTGACATAAACGGTAGTAACCAGACCGAAAAGCAGCGCACATTTCAGTGCTTTATTTTCCTGAGCTGTGATACACTTTGAATTCTAGCCAATCATTTTACATTTCCGAGGATAGTAGGCGGGTCCAGGTACGTACGTTCTTTTAGAGCAGAGCTACAGATTAAAAATGCCCAAGGCGAAGCGGTCAAAGTCTGGCTGTACTTCACAGCAAAAGATGCAAACTCAGCAGCTGCAACAAGTGCTTTAAGCTGATACTGTGATACTGTCAAAGGAGGTAACACCTCAAATCTGATGAAACACCTGGCGACGCATAGTGTTTTTTTTAAAGCCGAGAAATGCACCGATTTGATAGCTTGCTGCGAGACCTCACACCGAGCACATCTACTGCAGGTGTGGTGCCTGTTATCGACCCGGAGTTAGCAACATCCCCCAAAAACCCGAAGAGGAGAGTCCTGGCCCCTAGCCCTGCCAGTGTAGCAGAAATGATGAGGATGATGATGCAGCAGCAGCCGTTCTTCTCTGCGTGAGTAGCTTCATGTTGTTCGTGTGTAATTTATGTTGAGTAGGCTAACCACGTTATTACATTAATGCATGTAAGGTGAACTAGCAAACACCGTCATAGCTACATGCGGCTGTCTTCTTGTTTGATGGCAGATACTCCCTTCACCCTGGACAAAAAGGCTAAAATGACCAAAGAAAAAGTGGGAAACAGTTAAACATGAGAGGTTTTTGGACAAAGTTTGTTTTTTCCATTGTTTAAGCTGCTTCCAGCCAAGAGTGATACCATATATGCCCCATAGCTGCAGAAAAGGCTAACATTGTTATCTTTTTACAAAAAAACAGCTGAACATGAGAGGTTTTTGGACAAAGTTTGTGTTCTCCATTCTTTAAGCACCGGCACCGTTTCAAAAGTACCGGTTTGGCACCGGTATCGGATAAAACCTAAACGATACCCATCCCTAGTTGTGTGTATCCAGTCATTATTATGTTGGAATTTTTTTCATTTCTTTTTCCTTTTATGTTTTGTTTCTTCGTAGTGATTTTCAACAACAAAAAGATGAGAGCTGGAGTAAATCTGTGGATCTGCAAAATTGTTGTATGTCCATCCATCCTCCTCTGCTTATCCAAACGGGATGGCTAGAGCCTAAGGCAAGAGGCGGTCTACACCCTGTACAGGTCAGCAGCCTGTCGCATGGCTAACACAGAGAGACAGACAACCATTGCCACTCACAGTCACCAACTGACCTAAACGCACTAAATGCATGTCTTTGGAGGAAGCTGGAGTACCCGGACAGAACATGCAAACACCGCACAGAAAGGCCAGATGGTGGGGTTGAACTCAGGAACTTCTTGCTGCAAGGCAACAGTGGTAACCACAATGCCAACCACCACGCTGCTGTGCTGTTTCTATATGTTAATCACTATTAAAAGTGCTGACTTTATTTGTATCATCCTTTAATAAAATAGAAAAATTATTATATATTATCACTTATTCTTTCTATACATTAATAAGGTAACTGAAGATGGGGAAATAACTATTTTTAAGTTTGCTCACTTACAAAGAAATCATCAGTCTCAACAAAAATGTCCAGAAAAAACACATTACCGATGTTATTGAGTGAAATAAGATGTCCAAGCAAAATAGTACTTGGTGGAGAAACATTTGTTGGCAAGCACAGCAGTAAGATGTGTCTCGTAGGTCACTTGGCCCACTCCTCTTTACAAAAACGCTCTAAATCCTTTAGGTTTATTGGCTGCCACTTCACACCTCGGAGCTCCAACTCCTATAACAGATTGCAGATTGGATTAAGGTGTAAAGACGAGCTAGGCCGCTCCATGACCTTAATCTGCTGCTTTTTTTTTTTAACCGTTGTCCTGTACCCTCAGCAGATGACTCCACCTGCATGTTTGATTGTAAGGATGGTGGCATTTGTGTCATACCCAGCATTTCTCCTCCTCCAAACATGGCAGTTGATGCCAAATAGCTTAGTTTTGGTTTTATTTGACCACAGCGCTCCTGTTAATAAGCCACTTTACAAACACATGCTTTTATAAAATATGGGGCAGAACTGTAGATTAAACTAAAATAATACAATATTTAAAAAGAGCTCACTCTTAAACAGTAGCAGTATTAATCCGTATAACACTCAGCAGTTTCATTGATTTCAGTCTGCTGATTGTAAAGTTAGATTTATTTAATGTAATTTATGCAAGAAAACCAATATAATTATGTATATTTACATCTTTATAGCAAAATCATACATCTGTGTGTGCATACTCACATTGTTCTTCTGTAAGATCTGCAGAGCTCGGTTGACATTGTTTAGCGAGTGAACGCGCGTGAATCCCCTTTCCAACTTCACCTATGTGTATGTGCGCACACACACACACACACACACACACACACACACACACACACACAGAGAGAAAATGATTGTGGGCATTTCGAAAACGGGTGATGAACATTTCTGAGAAGCTGCAAGAATCACTGATGAGCAGAGTGGGACAAATACATGTTTTCAGTGTTAAGAGTAATAAATTTTTTTCAGTAGATATTAAAATCGAAACTACAGTCGGGATTAGGCGCCCCTCTCCACCGTCTACAGCGGGATCAGTGGATCGCCAACATCTCATTTAAATGGATAAGTGATTGTGCCAAACAGAAATAATGGGCAGTGCTCTCCAACGTCATCTACACGTTGATTTTACCTATTTTTTGGTTATGTTTAGATACTAATTTGATTGCACTGGTTTTGATATTTGTTGGGTTATCATCCAACCTCCCTTCTTCTTCTAATATATATTCTTCCTCGATCTGAATCACATTTTAAAAAACTAGATGTTTTCAGGATTCCAAGGTGACAACTTCTATGTGATTTAAGATTTCATATTCATTTCATATTATGTGTCTTGCTTTCTCTTTATACTGAGATGATTATACAGTTTCAAGGATTAAACTAAACACTATCTAGCTGTCTATGGTTTTATTCTCAATGAATGTATAGCACCTGCTATCATATGGCAAGAAGAAAATTATATTTAATATGTTATTCTGTTTTGGTCTTTTGTTTTTTTTTAAACAACTATTTATTTATTACTTTTTAAAAATTCTGTTTCTTCGTTATTCTGTTTCTTTTCGTCCGGGGCCTGTGTGTACATAATTTCGTTCCACTTCATGTAAACATGTGATGCGAATAACAATAAAGCTCCTTGAATCCTAATATGGTGCTGTGAGGTTTGAATGACCTGTTCCCAGTAAGTCATAATCCTGAACATGATCACCACATTGAAATTTTAACTGGCCCACTGATTCATTTATAAAGCTTTAATGGTGTCCATAGTTGTGTACACTGTCAGGTTTTAAAAACTGAACTTAAAATGGACATATTATGTAGTTTCTTAGTTTAGTTATATGTGCAGTGTTACAGTGATGGATGTTTATACAGTGGATACTTACATAACTGACATTTCCAATAAAAGCCCAGGCATCAAACTGCTACAATGTTTCACTTCTGACTGTGTTTTTCTACTCTTGGATTTGTGTCCCAGTTCTATCCTTGACATGTACTAATACACCTATTCAAAAAACAGCACTGTACAATGTACAGTGCTGAAAAGATAAGAGCCAGTGCATCGTCACAATGCAAGCACTATATGTGTATATGTTCATACCAGCTCATGTCCTGTTAGTCCCTCCAGCAGCTCTAGCAGGCGTCGCCCATCACACAGGTCTGAGAACAGGTCCTCCACAGGGGGCTTCCCTGTCTGAAGCACAAATACATCAAATGTAAATAAGAATGTGGATTTGTGGCACAGTGTGGTCTCCAGCTGCACTGCAGAGGAGGGGTGATGTGTGGTGTGCTGTGGGTTTGGGGGCAGTGCCACGGTGACTGGCAGGGCAGGTGGGATCTGACTAATTATGCCTTTCATGTTTTTTATGTTTTTAGGAGCGTGCTGGGACTGGAGAGAGGACATCTGAAAAGCTACAAGCGTGAATTAGTGCTGGAAACAAAAATAAAACATTCACCTGCCCTTCAACAATGTGTGGTCTGTCACAGCAAGAATAACAACTTACATTTTCAAACTATGTACATTCCCAGTAGTATTTTCCTACTTTATACATTATTTCAAAAAAGAATCATTACATTGATAACTTCTAAAGATTATATTTCTGAGAAAAAAGTCAGAATTCTGAATGAATGAATGAGCCTTTATTTGTCCGTTGCAGTTGCCTGAGATTACAGATTTCTGAGATTAATATCAGAAAAAAGTCAAAATATTGCTGTTATCTTTTAGAATTCGGAGAAAAAACAGCAGAATTTTGACTTTTTACTGAGAATTTTGGAAAAGAAAAAAAAAGATGAGACCCCCCCACCCCACCCCCCAAGTGGCCCTAATCCTTTGCCGTATTTGTCTGATGAGGAGCACGCGTTCTAAAAAAAATCATACACTAAATGCAATAGTGTGCAAACCATTAAATTATTTGCGGCCCTTTTACCATATTAAATAATTTAATGGTTTATTTACCAATAAACCATTAAATTATTTGCAGCTATTTTGTCACTTCTGGCCCTCCATAGCCAGAAGTGACAAAATAGCGTATTTAATTATTTCATTTTGTCACTTTCGGCCCTCCATAGACTTGCTCAGAGGATATAAGTATATAACCAGTTCATTTGTGTTTATTCTACATATTAGCTGCTACTAGGAAAGTAATGATTTACTTTTTTCATGTTTGGTCAAAAGGAGGACCTGATGGACACTAATGCTAACAAAACTCTGCTCTTTAGAAGTAAATGCTAATGGACAATTGTCACGATGTTGACCTAATAATAGATAGAGGTTTATTTATTTCCATTATTCCAGAGAGTACTTACACGAGCCTCTTTCCAAAATGTCAGTTTACTGAGCCAATTTCGGCACACATTAATATGCGTCAGTTGCTAGGGTTACATTTATTCACAGTGCCACATTCATCTTTTGAGCGCAACACAGTCATAACTGTAACTGTGTCATTAATGATCCTCTGCACAGAGTCAGCCTAAAGTGTGAAGCATTAACCAGACGCAGGCACAGGACCGTCAATGGGCACAAAACAAATCAGATGCTGTCCGAGTACAACACAAACTTCACATTTCTGTGTTACAGAATGAACTGGCACATCTCAAACATACTGTATCATATATCTCTGTATCTCAGTGCATTTCTTGGGGAAAATCATCTATGTGGAAGAACAGTATCCCTTCTTACATATGGCAAGTGCCACTTGGCAAACATTTAAAATAGAAAGGAAACAGTTGAGGTGAAGGTGCAGGAAGTGCCATAATCATGGCCAAAAATGTGGTCCTGAACTTGTAAAGGAAAGTATATATACTGCACACTGTACTGTCACGTCTGGCGAAGCAGACGGCGTGGAGTGGATGAGAATGAGGACCCAAGTACAGACAAACAAATAAATGAGAAGGTTTAAACCGAAGAATGAGCCTTTATTGGCCGCTGTACCAAAACACAAAAGGAATCAGAAAGGGAGCTAACAAAACTTAAAGTGGGAGCAGCTAAACTAAAGAACACCGGAAACATGGAAAATGTTACAAAAACCTTAGAACCGGGAACGAGGAACCGGAGACACGAAAACGCAGACGAAACACTGGGGAGGACGCACAGCAGACACTATATATACATATACATGAAGACATGAGGAAATGGCAGACAGGCAGGGAACACAGCTGACACTAATCAGATGAGACAAAAAAGAGTACATTGACATAGGACACGGACTTTCAAAGTAAAACAGGAAACACACGACAGCCACAGAGGCACGGAGTTGATACTGAACAGAGGGAACACTGAGTACAGGGACAGGAGTGGCATGAGACACGAATGACAGAACTAAACCTACACTAAACACGAGGGACGGAAACCTAAGAACTAGAAATCACAAACCAAGAAGAACTGGAGAGCTAGAAATACAAAACAGAAACCAAAACACAAGCAGTCAAAAACCATGAGAAATCAAAGATCAATAATCATACAAAAGTCAAAACGCTGGGTTACCAACCCAGGACCGTGACAATTTCCCTATTTAGCAAAGCAACATTTGAACATAACCATTTATTTTAGATTTCATGTCCCTATTTTTTATTAAAAAAAAGACAAAAATCTTAGAAGCATCTCAAAAGCAATAATAGCAGGAAGCTACATCTTTACTTTCTACAAAAAAGGGATGATCGTCTGGTTCTGCTGGAGGTTTCTTCCTGTTAAAAGGGAGTTTTTCCTTCCCACTGTCGCCAAAGAGCTGCTCATAGGGGGTCATATGGTTGTTGGGTTTTTCTCTGTATGTATCATTGTAGGGTCGACCTTACAATATAAAGCGCCTTGAGGCAACTGTAGTTGTGACTTGGCGCTGTATAAAGAAAATTTAATTGAAAAAAAATGATTGAATCGTGGTGCTAGTGTGTTATACTAGTGAACCAGAACCAGAACCTCTCGCCATAAGAACAGTTTCTTCCCCTCTGCTGTTGTACACATGAACAATAACCGTATGACTGTTCCCACCACTAACACATGAACCTATGCTGTGTTCACTGCATCATTCCTTGTTTGCACTGATCACCACCTGCACTCATGTATATATCTATCTACTTAGCACTTTTAATTCTTATTCTTATTTTTATTTTTATGTCTATTTAAGCGTTATATGACAGTATGTTTGCACTAAGTACTGCAGCAATTTCCTAATGTTGTAAACCTGCTCAACATTTGGCAATAAAACCCTTTCTGATTCTGATTCTGATTCTGAACAGAGTGTGAACTGTGTAGCTTCATACTGAAAAATTGCACAATGATACCTGAGCTGATGTTTGCTCTTTGCACAGCACAGGGGACACGGTGTGATTACAAATCAGCAGAAAAGGACTTCCAGGGAGCAAATTTAAAGAAGCACTGGAGGTGTCAAGGGTGTAACAAAAGCAGTTCAGCAGCTAATCTCTAATCAGCCAGTCACATGGCAGCAAGCCACTGCTTTTACACATGTGAGTGAGAGAAAGAACGACGCTGGGTGAGCTGCACAGGCTGATATCAACAGAGAGAGAGCGTGTTGTAATTCATGCACTTATCTTTTAATAAGAAAATCAAACAGGCCTTCAGCTTTTTTTTATTAGTAATTGTGTTTGTTGCATTAATCGTTTTAATCATTGTTACTCTAACCACTTACTCACACTCTGCAGCCAGAAACGGACTAAACTATTTCTACTGTTAATTAAAGTGTGAACGCCTAAAAAAATAACAGGTTAACGATTTGTGTGACTTTTTTTCCACTGAGACTTGTGCTGTAATTCTCTCAAACAAACAGGACAAAACCGCACAGGTTCACACAGGATCTAATATAACCAATCGTGCCCTAAGAAAAGGTTTAGGCAGTCAAGATGGGGCCCATGTCAAAGTGAACCTGGCACCCTGGGCCATGCTGCCATAGATTTTGGTCATGGGTAACTGATAGCTAACTAGCCGTGACATTAGTTTTAGCTTGGGTATTTGACACATTCAGTCCAAAAACCAGTGTCTTCTTGCTCAGTGTGCCCCGGTGTCAGAACTACAGATGACTGTTAGTTTATCTCTGACCTCAAAAACACTGTTACTGTGTTTTAATGACATAAAGCCACCTTCAGTGCCTTTGTGCTTATTTACTACAATCACTTAAAATCCATTCCAGATTACACTTGACAAAGATAGAAGCACTACTTTTATGTTTTATTGTGTAGTTAGTTATCAGTAGCTTGTGTTTCATGTGATGTGTTATTACTGCCCTACACACACTTCTGCGCCTGCATTTCTAGTTCTCAGGGAAAGATTTTCCACATCTTAAAATACATTTTAAGATTTTACTTCCACGGACACATTTCCAGGTTCCTGTCTTATCATATTGCTGCTCTCGGTATCAGACCATCTCTGACCATCATTGGGCTTGCTAATGTAAAAAAAATAATTATTATTAGAAATTGATACTAAAAATTACTCATCTGTGTATTTACTTGATTTTAGACACCGACGTTTTTACATGCTTGCACATGTCTATAACCGATGATGTAACAGTTGTTTCACAATAGCTCACACAGTTGGTAGACACTTTCAGACCAACTTTCTAGTCTGCTTAGTTATTTGTCACCTTAACTACACTAACCGTATGGCTCCCTCCTCAGACTGTCCCTCGAGTGTCACATTCATCACACTTCCCTGGGTGTGTTTCCCAGTGTTCTCTGTTTTTTGGACTTTTTAGTCTTTATTGTATCGTGTCTTGAGAAATGGATTCTTGATTTATGTCTGGATTTATATGTGATTATAATTTAGTTCTTCTTTGTCTTGTCTGTGTCTCATGTGTTTGTATTTTTTCCAGGATCTAGTTTGTGTGTCTTGAATCTGGGTTGCATGTTTCCAGTCTTATTTTGAGAGTCTCATGTGCATTGCATTCAGTTTCGCTTCCCCTAGTCTCATTATGTCTAATTTGCATTAGCTGTGTTCCCAATGTGTCTCCACTTCTTCTTCACCTTTCACCAAACTCTAACAACTTTGTGACCAAACACCTTCCTGCTTACCCGCCCTTCACTGCCTTCCAAACTACATTCCTTATGCTACTTTACTCCCTTCTGTTTCACCTGCTCAGCCTGCACTCTGCTGCACCTCAATTCACCGACCCTTCTTTCACCACCAAAGACATAGTTTTAAATAGTGAAACAAATGTAAACATAGGAAAGAATTCCCTCTCCCCGCACATTATTTTTGGACATGTAAAATTTAACATCTGATATGAGGAAGTTTCTCTTGTTCACTGGATGGTACTACCACAGATACTAGGAACAAATGTGGGAAACACATCACAAAAGGTATTCACTCCTTATAACTTTGTGTTGTATGTAACTATGATCCACAACATTAGATTCAAAACACTTTACTAATTCTAGAGGGGAAATCATTTTTTTACAGGTGTTGTTTTAATCCTGAAAGCTAGAAAATATAAAGTCTTTAGCCCTGCCCATTGACTGATCAATAATGTAATTTTACTGGAACATACAATTGCACCAGGTAGAATAAATATAAATATAAAGAATAATTTGGATGGAGAAGAGGGTTTGAACCAGGTTTTGGGTCAAGCGTAGTATCCTAACCTCTGGTCCTTACTGGAATAAACGGACTGTTTTATACACTTTTCACAATTGTGCAGAACAAATGGGGATCCATTGTTTTTTTTTACAACTATTATCTACAGGGTGGGCCATTTATATGGATACAGCGTAATAACATGGGAATGGTTGGTGATATTAAAGTCCTGTTTGTGGCACATTAGTATATGTGAGGGGGCAAACTCCTCAAGATGGGTGGTGACCATGGTGGCCATTTAGAAGTCGGCCATCTTGGATACAACTTTTGTTTTTCCAATAGGAAGAGGGTCATGTGACACATCAAACTTATTGGTAATGTCACAAGAAAAACAATGGTGTGCTTGGTTTCAACGTAACTTTATTCTTTCATGAGTTATTTACAAGTTTCTCTTTGTTCACAGCCATTGACATGTCGAAGAGGTTAACACGTGGGGAGCGGATCGAAATCGTGTTGATATCTGGTGAACGCAGTAACCGGGTCATTGCAGCAGATTTCAAGACACCCTACGAGACCACCCATCTCCCATGCTACAGTCAGCAAACTGCTTGCTGAGTTTTGTGAAACTGGTTCAGTGTTGGATTTGCCAAAATGTGGACACAAGAAAACTGTCACTAATGAAGAAACATCAGTGGCTGTCCTAGCTTCATTCAGCAAGAGCCCACAGTGTAGCACTTGCCGCATGTCACTGGAGACTGGCATTAGTTGAACATTCCTTCGGCGGATATTAGCTACTCACAAATGGCACCCTTACAAACTCCAGCTACTGCAGCATCTCAACGAGGATGACCCAGATCGGCCACAGAATTTGCAGAATGGGCAAAACAAAAACTGGAGCGGGACCCTCAGTTCACACAGAAGATTTTGTTCAGTGATGAGGCAAACTTTTATGTGAATGGTGAAGTTAACAAACAAAACCACTGCTATTGGTCTGACACTAACCCACATTGGATGGATCCCTCCAAGACTGTTGGAACAACAACAGTGATGGTTTGGTGTGGTATATGGGGTTCAACGATAGTGGGTCCATTCTTCATCAATGGAAACCTCAAGGCCACTGGATATTTGAAATTGCTACTTGATGATGTGTTTCCCTCTTTATGCACTGAAGCTGGCACGTTCCCTGAGTTTTTCCAGCAAGATGGTGCACCACCACATTATGGGTGCCAGGTCAGAGCATTCCTAGATGAACAGTTTCCTGGAAAGTGGATTGGTCATCGTGGGCCAGTTGAATGGCCCCCAAGGTCTCCCGATCTGACCCCCTTAGATTTTTATCTTTGGGGTCATCTGAAGGCAATTGTCTATGGTGTGAAGATACGAGATGTGCAGCACCTGAAACTACGGATACTGGATGCCTGTGCTGGCATTTCTCCTGCAGTGTTGCTATCAGTGTGTGAAGAGTGGGAGAAGAGGGTTGCATTGACAATCCAACACAATGGGCAGCACATTGAACACATTTTATAAGTGGTCAGAAACTTGTAAATAACTCATGAAAGAATAAAGTTACGTTGAAACCAAGCACACCATTGTTTTTCTTGTGACATTACCAATAAGTTTGATGTGTCACATGACCCTCTTCCTATTGGAAAAACAGAAGTTGTATCCAAGATGGCCGACTTCTAAATGGCCACCATGGTCACCACCCATCTTGAGGAGTTTGCCCCCTCACATATACTAATGTGCCACAAACAGGACTTTAATATCACCAACCATTCCCATGTTATTACGGTGTATCCATATAAATGGCCCACCCTGTAGATTAAGTGTCATAGATAAAAAATTATAACTTCATATATGCTTAATCCAAATTAAATTTTAACCCAGTATTTCCATTCAAAGGTGAGGTAAGTCAAGCTGTCCTTACTGTGGAGGGCACAGAATGGTAGAATCATCTTTCTGTGTCTGTAAAGTCTGATTTTGAAGCGACTACATCCACACACAAGAGGAACGAGTCAGTGATGTTTGGCATTCTGCTCACATTCCAGTAGAGGTCATTGCTATCAGTGTTTACTGAAGATGAAAATGCATTTGTGTGTGTGATATGATCAGACCTGCCCTCCACCCACCACTTATGCACGTGGGACATGGTGTGGGAAATATGCTGTGGGACATGACTGTCTGTTCCTCCCTGGCTTTGTGTCAGTGCTCGTGTTTCTATGAATGCAAACCACAGCTTGTGTTGAAGATGATAAAAAGAGATATGAGTGCTAAAACAAATCAGGACAGAATATGGTGTAGAAGCAGCCTGTGATTTCACACCTATTTGTCAGCAGATGTAGAACAGGCTGCCCTTCACATTACCCCAAGAAGTCTATTACCCAAAGGTCTAGTTATTTTTTTCTGTTTTTTTTTTTTTTTTTTTTTTGGGGGGGGGGGGGGGGGGGGGTGCAATATTGTCAAAAATCCAACTACACTGTAACAGCATAATATTTCTATCATTATAAATACATTATTATACTACATTTATAACAAATTAGCAAAGAAGACCATAAATCTGTAACAATGGAATTAGGGTAGATTAGAGCAGAACAGGAAGAGCATATGGGAGAAGGACGCAACACATAACAATAATGTTCAGTTGCTAGGGGATCTAAGAGCAGACCCCGACAGCAGGGCTGGACTGGGACAAAAAATCGGCCCGGGCATTTTGACTAGAGACCGGCCCACCAAAAATGTGACGTCATTCAGGGGTAAAACCGCAAAGGATTCTGGGAACTTGTGGCAAGCAGTACTAGCGCATGCAGGCTTTCAATTGAACTCAGTTACACAGCGATAAAAAGAAACACAAAAAATGGCAAGAAGCTGTTGTATTATTAACTGCAATAGCCGGTGTTGTGCCAAAAACTGATTGTCTGCCAAAAACTGATTTCCGGTATTTGTCAAAAACTGATTGCTCGTATTTAAATTGCTATAAGTAACTTGTTGGGCTATAATATGTGAAACATATGTCAAATGCTTCCCTCATGGATGACATAAAGTCATATTGAGCTACAAACAACATTAGTGTAACAAGGTAGAAGCCGCAATCAGTCTTTGGCAGTGACTTTTATATAATCTTTATTTATGCCGTTAAAAAAAAGTCTAATTAACATTAAAAATGTCTTTTGTAAGAAGTAGTTGGACAGCAGAAATGGCTCAAATATTACAATAGTTCTGTAAAAATATTTAAAGTGGGGATGAAGGACCGGATTGGTTATAATGTAAGTACAATAACACAGAGTTGTAAAGATACTTGAAGAAACAGATAATATTTTAATTCCATATATAGCCCCTTTGTAAACGCTGTTCACCGAAGTCTATTTACCAACATAGATATTACACATAAAAAATACACGCAAACATTGGAAATCAGTTTTTGGCAGGCAATCACTTGTTGGCACAACACCTGTTGCATGACAGCCACGGGAAGCCGACGGGTAAAGAGATCGGTTGTTATCGGATTACGTCATGGAAATTGTTTAAGCCATGTTTCCGAAGTAACAAAGAGCCGATGGATGGTCTATAAGATTGCTAAACAAGGGGGAGGGTGCATCCGACCTCCTCGGCTGTAATTAGTCCAGCCCAGAGTTGATCATGACCAATTGGCCAATCCAACACCTTTCATTATTTATACCCTTCCAAAAAAAAAAAAAAAATCGATCGGCCCATAAAAACAAAAAATCACCAGCGGCCCATCGGGCAAATGCCCGATGGCCAGTCCAGCTATGCCCGACAGCCTCCCTGAATAGGATCCAGTAACCAGTAACCATCACACTGGAAGACATCCAGGAAAGAGTGTCAAGCACTTGACTTGGACAGCAACACTTCGGTTTGCTTCGCTTTCGTTGTCATCTCTCCCTTTTTACCACAACGGACCGATGCATCATCTGACTCAATGCAATCATCGCCCAATTTGTTTGTCTCTTCTCTCCTGACTCATAAACTAGACCCCAAAGCACCTGAACTCCTCCACCTGGGGTAGTAACTTGTCCCGGACCCAAAGTAGGCACTTCACCTTTTTTGACTGAGGACCATGGTCTCAGACTTGAAGGTGCTGATTCTTCTTTGTGCTCCTTCACAACTGGCTGCTAGAAGTCACCACCTAATGAAGCCAACAGAACCAGATCATCTGCAGAAGAAGATTCTGAGGCCACCAAAGTGGAAGCCTTCCAACACCTGACTATGCCAAGAAATACTGCCAATAAAACCATGAAGCATATACTCACTTCTTCTTTCCACATTGGATCAGATGCCTCTGTCTCACCCTATCCCTGCATCCTCCTCTCTCACCAACTAGTCTGCATAGTCTACTTTGTCTTGTATGTCCACTATACTTCCTATTCAATCCAAACTATTTCAATCTTCCCTATCTGTCTTTGTGTCCAAAATATTTCAACAAATATTTCTATATATTTCTGATACACTCATAATCGTATCTGTTCTACTCAGTCCAATGAAAACCACAAATTATAGCAGGTCTTACTACCTGGTTATAAACCAGCCATCCCAAAGTACTGTGGCCCACTCAAATCTCATGGGCCCCACTCAGTCTTCTTTTATAATTAAAATACACGATAAAGGTCATTTTCTTAAAACATTTTTATAAAAATTTGACATATTTAAACATGGACGTAGCCACTGACACCAATTAGTTTTGCAAACAGGATGTTGATGCTTCAGTTTGATGTGCTAATTTATCAGCTAATCTTAGCAAGCTGCATTCATAACCTGTATTGTGTTTTTAATACTATTTATTAATATTTTAAACATTTTTGATACATTTTATGAATCAATTATGTTTTAAATGTAGCATTTATTCATTTCCAATTTTTAATTAATTCATGACACAATCACAGAATTATTGATAGATGTATGTGATCAATTATGCATTTCTAATGTAAATCAATTTATATAATTTTTTTTTTTTTTAATGCATGCACTCCCTACCATTCATAAAGATATACCTCATAGCAAGCCACAAAATAAGTCAGCTAAAAAAGGCTACAACAGCACATAGATAGTAAAGAGATCCACTCCACATCAACTCCAGGACTGGATCACGTCTCACAGACTCTGACAGGGATAGCTGTCAATCAGTGCACCAACACCCCGAACTCAATTATTGGGATGAGCTTTAGATAGATAAATAAATAAATAAATAAATACATGTTAAATGACAATGGATTAGTTTTTTATAGGGCTTTTCAACTTTACCAGAGCACTCAAAGCACTTTATACAACTTGCCTTATTCACCCATTAGCCGGAGCTGTTTGTGACAGACTGGTCACCTGTCAAGGATGTACCTTGGCTTTCACTCACAGTTCCTGGGATGGAGTACTGTGACCTTGAACTGGATAAGTGGAAGAAGATGGATGGAGTAAGTTGATCTGTGACACATTTTCTCCTTCTTGTCAGCTCTGACTCAGACAAATTACCAGTCCCAGGAGTATAAGGCCACGTGTCGATAAGCTGGCTTTCCTGCTTGGGTTGTCTAGGAGACCTTCTAAAGTACTTACTACTATATGTAAATAAATAGTATTCATCATTCTTATTGGTAGTCACTAGACATTGAGGAAAGTTGATCTCAGGTCCTGCCCACTTCCCATGCTTATATAACAAACAACTAATGTAGATATAAATAAATAAATTGTCTCTGCTAAAAATGGAGAGGAACTACCAGACCCCCGTCATCAACGAGTGCCCAGTGGAGAGAGTGGACCGCTTCAAATACCTCGGGGTTCACATCACGCAGTACCTGTCATGGTCCTGTCACATCAACACCGTGGAGAAAAAGTCCCGACAGCGTCTCTACCACCTCAGACGCTTGAGAGACTTCCGACTGCCCTCCAAGGTGCTCAGGAACTTTTACTCCTGCACCATAGAGAGCATCCTGACGGGAAACATCTCAACCTGGCTCGGGAACAGCACCCTGCAGGACAGACGAGCTCTACAGAGGGTTGTGCGTTCAGCTGAGTGCACCATCCGCTCCGAGCTCCCTGACCTGCACTCAATCTACAGCAGGCGGTGCTGGACCAAGGCCAGGACGGTCGTGAAGGACCTCAGCCATCCCAACAACGGACTGTTCTCTCTGTTGAGGTCAGGAAAGCGATTCCGCTCCCTGAAGACCAACACAGAGAGACTGAGGAGGAGCTTCTTCCCGCAGGCGATACGGTCTCTCAATCACACCACCACACAGTACTGACCCACACATATGGTTCTTACACACACACTGGACATTCTGGACATTTGTTTACACCAGTGGCCGCTGCACAACTACACTGCGTGGTCATCAAATCGAATCACTCTATCACAAGCCACTTAAATAAATCACTTTAAGCATATTTGCACTGCACAAGACACTTAAATATGAGGATTGCAAAACTCTGGACATCACATTTCTTTCATTACCATTTATTACTCGTACAGCTGCTCTTATTGTTCTATATATCTATATATTGTTCTTATTGTTCTATATTTCTTCATATATTCTTATATATTTTCTATATTGTGTATTTTGTTGTACAGTTATTTTATTTTTAACTTTAATTTTTATATTTTATTTTATTCTTTCCTAGTTAAATTTACCCTTTATTTTAATTTTCACATTTATTTCCTATCCTATTCATAGTCTTTTATTTTAGGTCACGAGCAGTTGTCTAAGCATTTGAATTTGAATTTGAAATGGAAGCATCAGAAGAGTAAATGCATATGAAGTAATTTACAGTTGTGGTGCAAACAAGAAAGTAAAAAAAAGTATTCAGTTTCCTGTTGGTGACTGATCCTCATATTTGTGCAGTGCTTCTTTTTTTCTTAGCAGCAAATCACACTTAAATCAGACGTGATAGTGTTTCACTGCCTTTCTATTCGTACCAAATCTCTTTGCAATACTCTCTTTCCTGGTTGTCTCTAATTTCTCCTCCTGTAATCTAGTTTGCTCCACCTACTGTCTCACTACTCACTACCTATTATCTGTGTGTGTGTGTGTGTGTGTGTGTGTGTGTGTGTGTGTGTACCCACATGGAAAAGAAATAGAAAAAATTTATAAAAGACTTGCATAAGATGTGGCCTACTTGATATAGTGATCATATCAGGCTTATATGATTTACTCATGAAAGTGGCCACTTTCTCATTACTTTCATATATTGTTTTAGTAAGTATCCAAAACATACAAGTTTCATTTATATAATTTTTTCAAGGGATCTTATATCTGTTTTCACTCTTGTATGCTTTTCATACAAGTTTCACACAAGACAGATACGAACTTTATAAGATTTATATATACTGTATCTGATCCATATGGGAATGACAGACAGAGCGAGTGTGAGAGAGAGACTGATCTATCTAGGAAGGGGTGCTAATTATGCTTTGGTAACCACATGTACTTTTCCTTGCCCCCTACATGCAAATTTTCTCCCATTTCAATGTGAAGAGAGGATGGATGAACAAAAAAGGATACGAAGGAAAGAACAGGAAGAAAGGTGTGTAAACGAAATGTAGCACAGGTAGTGCTGGAAACAAAGGAAAAGTAAAAAAAAAAGGAAAGAGAGGAGAGCAAAAAGGGAAGAAAAGGGCAAGAAGAGAAGAGAGAGAAAAACAGGAAATGTAGACCAATGTAAACTTTAAGAGAATAAAGGAAGAACGGAAAGGAAGAAAAAATTAAAGGGGGGAAGGAGATCCCACCATGACAGCCACCAATCATCCTGCAGCTACAGCTCCATGCAGTGGCCTCTACAATCGAGGTGAGGAACAAGCTGCATTTGGGGGCAGTGTCAGCCTTCCTCGGAATGTTGTTGATGTTTTGCTGAAGTGGAAGATTTTGAGGACCAGGCCCTCTGCCAGCCTATGGTGTCCAGGTTCCACGGCTTATCCACAGCTCATGGAGGCCCTTATGTTCGAACATGGTGTTTATTATAGACAAACTGTGTTTTGCACCGAAGTCCAATACCACAACACCATCTCAGGTTTAGATCAAGCAGGCCATTCCTTCTGATTACTCCCCAGCAGGTCTCACTGTCATTGCCCACGTCAGTAATAAGTCTTCCAGTAGCACGACAGAGTCCTCAGATTGAGCACCCTCAAGCATCTCACGAGTGACTCCACGAAGGCTGGGTACTCTGAACTTTGTTTGGCACATGAGCACAAATGACAAGACCTGTTTTCAAACCCAAAGGTGCAGACAATCAACAGTGTCATCCACAGGTTAAAAAAACAACAACATACAGCAGCAAGCTGAGGAGATACAAGGACACTACATCTACGTCTAGCTGGTACCGCTCAACCACTCTTAACCTGGACATAGAAGGGTTCTCTTTTCGTTTTGCGAAATTGAAGTATTAGGACATGTTTAATTACAAATAACATTTCAATTCAAGCTCTATTACTTCTACAGATCTTATTTAATAGATCCGTTTATCTCTATTAAATAAGATAGAGAAGAGAAGAGATCTATTTTTAAATCATCTGGCTAAGATTAGAATTGGTTCTGACAGCTTTACTCACACAGTCACACCAACATGCATACACAGTACATTCACACAATCTCCTTCACCATGCCAACAACACACATCTGGCACCTTTTTAATGAACTTTGAAAATAAGAGTACAAGTGATCCAATGGCATATAATACATGCACGCACACACCAGTGCACAAGTGAGGGGAAGAGCAAAGAGAGCTTCCTAAAATTTGTGCTCATACAACAAAATGCAATTGTGATTTATATTTTAGGGGAAACTTATTTCTCTCTAACAAAATACCATCTGCATATATGGCAGATGAAATCTATGTAACAAAGGTGGCAGGGTGGGGTAGGCATAATCCACAAAACTTTCATCCAACGGACTACTTTTAACCACATCTGAAGTCCAGTTTCTGTGACTTTACCTATATCTCAATTCATAGCAGAATTATGGTTATCTTTACCTATTTGGACAAACTGAGGCTTTTTAAATTACCAAAAGTGAGAGATGCCACTGTGTCCTTGATGGAAAAGATTTGAAGACCCACAACAACCCCAATATTACCCCAAATATTGGTTAATTAATTATTGAACCAACTGTTGCCAAGTTCTGTTAATGAGATCACATTTTTATGGTAAGTATCAGTGCTCACAACAACAGTGCAGCTACATGCTGTAAATGTGTATAGAATATTTTTGGGGAGTATCAAGAACAGCAACCTCAAATGCATCTTCAATTGCAGAGCTGCCATTACAAAATGTTGACTAACATGATACTGTGACAATAAGCCACAGTCTCTCCAGAACATACCTCCAGAATCTCTTTCACTTGCTCAAACAAATCAGTGCCATCTACTACCATCATTACTACCACAGACTCCTGCCTGTCATCAGTCATCCTGTCCATCACCACTGCAAACAAGAAGGGGCTAAGAGTCAATCCCTGATGTAATCAGCCCAACTTGACTCCTAATGCACATCCTCACCAGCTCATACATGTCGTACACTATCCTCACATACGTCTCTCGTACTCCTGACTTCCTCACAGCACCACCGTTTCTCTCTCTTAGTGTGAAACCATATGGATTCTCTACTGTCCTTCTGACCTCCTCTATATTTGTCCACCAACCAGTAGCATGCAGTGACTTTGACACAAAGACAAGCAGAGAGTTATATGGATTAACATTAAAGCCAAAGATATTTAAGACTGAGCTCACATCAAACATTTGTGATATTTTCATAACCAGCTATGCAGCTTGAACTCTATATTGAGGACTTGGAAGAAAAGTTTAAAAGTAATTTCCAAAACAAAAAAGTCAGAACAATGTTTAAAGCAAAGTGTTTTCCAGTTAGTAAAGCCCAGGGCTATAATGCAGACAAATCCACTGTTTCCACTCAATCATTAACTCTATACAGAGTGACCTACCCACTTTTTAAAAGTATTTTATGGTGAAAGTCCAATGAATTAGTATAAGACGGCAGACCTTGGAATCCAGGAGTGCCCTTCGGGGCCATATCATTCCCAGTCTACCAGCTACTACAGACCTCTCCCACCACATCTGATGCCAACGATCCATCAAACTAAAAAGGTCGGCTTGCCCATGAAACAAAGACACGCAGCAGTTTCAAACGGGAACAAAGGGATAGTGTGCTTCAGCAACGATAGCCAATTGCAGCCACAGCATGATAGTAATTTAAGTGAAAGATCAAATCAGGTGAGAAGCTTTTTGTTTATGTAGTTTGAGCTAAAAGGAGAAATTTGTCTTTCTCCTTTATTTTAAGTTTAAGCTATTCGAGATTAAAGGAGAGAGATAGCATCCAATCTGGTATGTTTTAATTTCTATTTTTAGATTTGACTCAGCAAGCACTGCTCTGCTTGCCACGCTTGTCTGGACAGAACACAAAGCAAATATTACATCTGTAGTGCTCTCACAGGTGCTAATGGATCATGACCTCTCCTCATAACCTTTGTAACACTAGGAGCCTTCTGAGGTTGAGACATGAAAATGAATTTATTATTTCTCTACGATTACAAACCCTGTTTAATCTATGTTGGTGTCAAAGTAAATCTGACACTTGTGAGACTTTTTACAAGTGTGGGAGGTTTTATTAGATGATAGATCTTTTAGTAGATTTAACTCTACAGAGATCTGTGTGTTCAGCAGAGACATTGTTTGTGTGTGTGCACGTCATTGGGTGGATGGGGGAAATTCGGACGTTGTGTTTACATCTTTTTACCTGCTCTTTAATTTTTTGTTGTTCTTGTGGTGTTTAGTGGTCATGCTGAGCTTTTAGCTGAGATTCTGACATTTTTTTATCTGTGAAACCATAAATGTCAGTGTTACCACAGAAAAGCTCATCTGGAGAATAACTGATTAATGCAACATGGTTCTAGGGCTTCTTTATCATCATATCTATATGTATTCATATTCGTATGTAAATGTTATCATAGATCAAACTGGATATAATGTTACCAGTTATCAAAAACACTATCCTGGTTCATTCACAGGGTTGTTGGAACCTTACATATGAATTCACAGAGCTCAACCTACTAAAGACCCGAGATATGCTTGCAAGAGATGGATACTATTTCATACTGATGAAATGATTTCTCACTGGGTGTAAGGTGTGCAGGTGCAAGTTAGAGAAGCAGGAAGCTCTCTTACCTTAGCCAATTGTGAGTTTACCCATTTTGTGAAAGTCTTCTTCTGAACGTCTTCTCTTTCATCTGTCGGGGTGAACAAAATAAAACGACAGAGTTAGGAAAAAGAAAAGGAAAAGAATCCGTTTGTGTTCATTTTTTTCTGCTAACTAACATCACGCTCATGATACTGTCTGACAGTCTCTTTCAATTCTACTATCCTGCCTTTCTTCTCTCTTGCTGCCTCAGATCACACCTTTCCCATCTTCTCCTCCTTTGTCTTTTGCCGGCAGCAGCACTGTTCCCACCACATCCTGTTGGCCACCAGCATCAAAGGTGGTCACTGTTAACCTGAGCTCTGTGGAAATGTTGTTCTTGATGAGCCACATATTTGATTTGGTTTTACAGGCCTTTCTCACTCGGAGTGAAACGGCTTGGTGAGATTCTTGTTAAAGACTTTAAGCCTGGGTTATTCCTGTGGAACTGTCCTTTTTTACATTTGAAGCTTAACTGCCGTGTGGTGTGCAGCATGAGATGGAAACTGACTCACATGATGACAGCACCAAGAAAGGAAGACCTCTGCTCCTGAGGACAAATTCATCTGAATTTAGCCTCAGAAATCACAACTGTATTTAATGTTTAATCGTTAAATAAACTTTTGCGAGATCTCGCAAAACAAACTCGAGATCTCGCAGAACTTTTGCGAGATCTCGCAAAAGTTGAATTCCAACAATGGCGGCAGCTACTTAGTTGTAATATTACTCTTTCTGGGTCACAAAATACACTTTTAAGATATTTTGAGGTGTGAATGTAGTTGTGTAAACGTCAGATACCTGCTCGGTTTACAAGACATCACATATTTGCAAAAGTGCTCCGACGTTTTCGGAGATCTGACACCCACTAGCTCGAAGCTAACGGGAGGTCGAGACCTACTACAGCCGGGAGGAACACCGCTTTCCCGGCACATCGTGCCTCAACGTCCCGGTTGGCTTCGAGCTGGCGGCCTCCAAAGAATGCGACTAAAAGTTTTGCGAGATCTCGCAAAAGTCCGTCTTAATTTTATTTTCTCCCATGTCCCCTGCGGTGCTCCGTACTAAATGTACGTTAATAAGATGATTTTTAAATGTCCTTTAAGGACACCATGAGACCTGTGGTCCAGGGACTTCCACTGCTTTCAGCTTTAACCTTTGTGTTTGTGCAATAACTGAGTGTAAATGCGTATAAGTCTGCACACTGGGAGAGAAAGGCCATGACCAATAGTCCTCTTAAACTTAAACTCTAATTTAGAGCTGATTTACATGTGCAAACACACACACACACACACACACACACACACACACACACACACACACACACACACACCTATTATTCATGAACACAGCTACTTCTGCATACTGCATCTCATTAAAGGGAATCCAGCCTTAATAGCTCCATCTTAATTTAGAAAAAGTGACAAAAAGCGGTGGAGAAAATCATGCATGGAAGTGATAAAAAAGGAAAGATGTAGGGAACGAGAAAACAGTTAAAATGAAGCCACTCGAGGAGAAAAAAGATTGAAAACAGTTTAGACGAGACAATTAAAGGCAGAAAACAGAGCCGACGATATGAAACGACAGCTGAAGGACACAAAGACAAAAAGAAGACAGAGGATCATTTTGACACTGATGACCAAAGACTAGATTGGTTCCAGCCTTCAGATTAAATAGCAGCAGTCTTTTGTATAAAGTTTATGTTTTTGTTGTCACTGTGTGTTTGTGTGTTTGTCTTGACAGCTTCAGGGGATAAAGAAGAGAAATAAGAGCCTGGGTCATTTTCAAAATCAAATAGCAAATTTCCAACATATGTGCTTGCACACTAAATAAGGACTTTCATCTTTAAATAGCAGAATGAATTCTAAAGCGTGCAGAGTCATAGACTTTGCTCAGTGCTTCACAGTGCAGATGGATAATGACCCAAAGCATGCTAGAAACGCAACCCAAGAGTTTCTCCAGGCAAAGAAATGTTCAATTACCAAGTCAGTCACATGATCTGACTCCAGTAGAGCAACCAGCAATGTTTCAAACATATACATTCACCAACGTTTCATAAAATCATTCCATGCAGTTTTTTGAAAAGGAGTAGGCAGAAGTATATACTTATTTAGCCCCCTCAGGTTTACATCCTCATCATCTAAATTTGAACAACAAAAACGTTACAACGCCTTCAACTTAGAACATAACATCACAAAAAAATATTTCTCATGTTCAACTAAAACTATATTTAGATTTGCTAATTTGCAGAAGAAAATAAACATGAGTTTGACTGCTGTCTTGGGTTAATTGCATTTTCTTCATTCATATACTTATGTAAAATTTCTTTTTTGAGTTTTATTTTAAACTGGTTTATATCACTACTGACCTTTAAGTTTAGTTTAAAAACTATTTAAAATGATTTCTATTTGTCCAATTCATTTTGAACCTTTAAAATAGACGACTATGTGGAAAATGGCTGTAACAGTTAATTAAACTGAGCAGCAACATCAAATCAAATGTTTGGTGAAAGTAGACATACAGGGATACAAGTGGATCCAAAACTTTGTACTTTAAACAGTTTCTAAGCTAGTTACCTTGAAAGAAACTGGAATGTTATTGTCATTGCAATGGAAACCAGCTAAGACCCCAGTAAATGAAACTAATGAGGCTTGAAATAATCAGAGGTAAACAAACAAACAAACAAACAAACAAAAAAGTAAAGATGTCGGCAATAACAGAATAGAATAGAAACATTGTTTTTGTCTCTCATTGGTTTAGTCCAAGAATAAAGTAAAAAATCAAATAAAAAATACTGAATGTAGTAAATCAGTAACTGCTTTATAAAAGCAGCAACCTGGAGATAATAGAATAACATCTAACAAGTGACACAAGGATCCTTTCTTCATTTAACATCATAACATGACCCTAAAATGCATTTTTAAACAACTTGATGCAAATAGGAATAAAACCCCCAAAAGTACACCATACACAATTCATTCACATGAACTGGTGAAAAGTGTGTTTGTTTGTTTCGAGTGTCAGTGTGATGACCTCCTTTACTAAGAAGATCCATTTCACATGCATTCATGTGGTGGAAGCATAATTTGAAATGTGAGAACTTCCTCTAAACAATGATTCAGAAAGTGTCAGAAGATTTGCAAGTTATTGATGCAACACACACAGAAAAATGGCTGCCCCCCCCCCCCCCCCCCCAAGGTGAAGTTATTAGTTCATAAAAATTGTAAATTGCAAAATAATGACTTCCTGTGGGACTGACGGATGGGCCATGCTGGATTACCATTCGTCACTTTAACTTTTAGTTTTATTGGAGTGTAACTTTTAGTAGACGTGGCTGATGCAGGATGAGAGTCTAGGATAATATGACCCAGGTTGAGACAATACCTCAACTGAGTGTGTTAAAGTTTCCCCTCAGTGGTGCTAAAATAATTTCCCATCAAAATATGTGAAAACAACTGAGCTGAATGGAAGGTGAAAAAGTTACTATATTCCCATAAATAAACTGTAAGTTCTTACACAGGTAATGCAATCTCCTTCTATTTTAATAGAAATTAATTTAACATCAGGCTTCTATATCACTTAGCTTGCACAAGCTCAAGTTATTATCGTGGAGCTATAACTCTTTATCATAGTCACATTATGAGATTCCTGGTTTGCTTAGTATTTATGTTTCTCGTTTTCATAATATTTAGTGAACTTTCTTATTCTTGGTTACCTTTGCTTTATTCTTTCAGTTGCTCTTTTCCTTCTTGTTTCATCACATCTACGTCCTCTACTCATTTCCTCTCTTGTTTCCTGTGTCTCGACCTGTGTTTTGTCCTTCCTTTGTATTTCCTTGTGAAGTCAGTCTTGGCTCATAGTCGTGTCGCTGTCTCTGAGTGGTCTGTGTGTCCTGTCTCTGTGGTTGCCTGGGTTCCCTCTTTAGTTCTGTTCTGTCTAAGTTTAGGCTCCTGTTTTAGCTACTTCCTGTTTTACTTTGGTAGGTCCTTGTCCCATGTATGTCATTTTCAGTTTAACTTCTTTAATTCTGTTCAACCATGTTCCCCACCTGTTGCCTTGTCATTTTATGTGGATATATTATCGCCCTGTCTCCCTCTGGTCTTTGTGGCAGCCTCCCTCATGGTTCCCACCCTCGTGTCTTTCTAGTGTTCTGGTTCCCCTCGATGTAGTAAATCCAGTTCCTAGCATTCCTACTGTATTTGTGTTCTGAGAGTAAGCTTTGAGTTCCAGCAGTAACATGTATTTTCAAGCATGTCCCTGAGACAGAAATCACCCAGCACTGATATGAAAATGGTAATTATAAAATAGCTATCTATATTTAGCACCAATGTGTTAAATATAGATAATAAGCTGGAAGCATAACATAGCTAAAGATCACATTGACATGAAATAATGATCAACTCATTTACATATCTGCCTCGAACTTGCATTTATTAGAATAAAATGCTTTTCTTGAACTGCGTGATGGCAAAGAAACCTGACAATGCAAATAAGTGTTGCTACAGTCGGAGTGGTCCTGTGCAACAGCCATGTTTGCCAATGTTTTGATCCCAGCTGCCTAGCAACAGTAATGGCTATTAGCCAGGGAAAGGAATATGAGACCAAATCCAATCAGATCAGGTCATTACCGAGAGATCAGATGGGGAAGACTTGATGAAGAGTCGTAGGACAGAGAGGGAGGGGCACAAGGACATGAGAAGAATGGAAAACAGAAGGAAAGGATGAGAGGGGGCAATAACCAGGAAGTAAAGGATTACAAGCTTAGGTTCACATCAATGTCAAAAATAGCCTCTGCAATAAAAGTAAGTGTCAGTAAAAAATGTGTAGAAATGTGCACGTGTGTTAAATTTTCAAAGGCTGCCACAGACACAATCCAGCATTTTTATCTTCAGCGAGAAAAAAAGCACAGATGGGGCAAGTCGCTGCTACAGCCTGTGAGTGTGTTTATGTCTGCAATGTGTGAGACTGAGAGTGCATTTTGTATCTGTGTGCAAGTGTTTTGCATCTGCCTCTGTGTGTGTGTGTGTGTGTGTGTGTGTGTGTGTGTGTGTGTGTGTGTGTGTGTGTGTGTGTGTGTGTAGCTTTCCAGGAAAAAGTACATTTATAGGCTCCATAATGTGGAACTGATACCAATCATCTGCAGGTGGGGAGCAGGAGGAGAGACAGAGGAAGGAAGAGAAGAAAGAAAAGAAAAGAAAAGAAAAAGAAAATGAAAAAAACAACAGAGGAAATGTCCTGAACTCTAGAGGGAAAGAGACACGTTTGACTTTTACCCTCCTTTATTAAAAAATGTCTTCCAACTGCCTACAATAGGATGCAAAAATAGAGCCTTGGGCCAGACATTTCCATGACGATGTGACTCACAAAATTCATTCGTTGAAAAAGACAAAAGATAAACATTTAGTGCAAAACCATAAAAAAAGCAAACAAAACAAAACAATCAAGAAAACTCAAGTAGACATAACCATGTTTACTGTGTGGTTTACAAAAGAGCTGTGGAGTGAATAAAATCAGCGTCCATTTTAATATTAAATTCGCAATTTTGAGATTAAAGTTTAAATATTATTTATCAGGCAGCACGGTGGTTAGCACTGTTGCCGCACAGCAAGAAGGTCCTGAGTTCAGTTCCACCATCAGGTCTTTCTGTGTGGAGTTTGCATGTTCTCCCCGTGTTTGCGTGGGTTCCCTCCGGGTACTCCGGCTTCCTCCCACCGTCCAAAGACATGCAGCTTGTGGGGATAGGTTAATTGGATAATCCAAATTGCCACTAGGTGTGAATGTGCGAGTGAATGTGAGTGTGAATGGTTGTCTGTCCCTGTGTGTTGGCCCTGCGACAGACTGGCGACCTGTCCAGGGTGTACCCCGCCTCTCACCCTATGACAGCTGGGATAGGCTCCAGCGCCCCCCGCGACCCTGAAAAGGATAAGCGGAAGCGAATGGATGGATGGATATTATTTTGAGAAAAACAAATGTGGAGATTTCAGTTGTCATTTCAAGCCAAACAACTGCCACAGCTACTATACGCTCTGTGCAGGTGAGATCGTGAACCAAACTGATTAGCTGTCCTATCGTCTCTTGTGATACAACATGCATCCTCTTAATAAGAGGCTGTATCATCAATATTCCTGCATCTCTGCCTTCCTGGCCATTTCATTTTGCACAAATCCAGTTTGTGTGTTTTTTCCTTGTGACCAGATGCTGCTTTCTGCACCATCTTTTCAATGCCCTCACACTTATCACCACACTGTGTTTATCTGCTGTAACTAAAACCAATTCTGAAGTACATTCTCAAAATAATCCACACTCTTTTCTTTCTTAACGTGGCCGTAATAATCCATACAAGCAACCAAGAACAGGAAGAAGGCAAAAACAAAGCTGGGATATCTACCAAGCCTATAAGAGGACACGAGGAAGGGAAAAATAGGCAGAATGCAAAAAACCCAAATAGACTGATAAAGATGATGATAAATAGACAGCAGGAGGAATAAAAATGTGTATCAAAAGAGAAATGAGTGAAGACTCTTGTCTCCTAGCGGGTGAAAGCCTGTTAGACGGTACATCAAACACCCCTTCATGAAAACGTATGTTCCTGTGCGAGTGTGTGAGAGACTATAGAGATTGTGTGGGAAAGGGTGTAACATCTTACTGCGTCTGTGTGAAACACAAAGAGATGTGTGTGTGTGTGTCACCGACACACAAACAGCCAACACAGAAAATGTGACTGAGAGCAGCGATATTTATTTCGCTGCTACTTCGCGACTCAACAATTTGACACTCAGATTCTCACACAGCTACGAACCCATTAATAGACCGGAGTAACTAAAACCATCGCACCTGCTGAAGCAACAAAAGGCTGAGCTGATTATTCCCATTTTATCCCTCTACTCAAAATTCAAGCCGACTGCTGTTCAATTGACAGAACACACTGGATAAATGTCTCTGCATTATGCCACTGCTTCTGCTCACCGTTATGTTTGCACTGGTCTCGTCAGTCTACTGGAGGATTATCTCCTCTCAGGTTATCGATCCTCTCGTTCTCCAGGCCTGTACTCTCACTGCATGAGACCGGGAATTGTCGTGCACGAGGGGAAACTTCGAACACACAGGACCAGGGTATGGTCTGACAATGGGTCCAACAATTTCATTCTGATGCCTAATGGCAGCCAGGGTGCTGCTGCCTAACCTGTAGAGGTCTGTGCATCCCTCCATGGTAGGCCTCCATATCCATCCACCTTCTTCCAACAGCACATTTTGATGTGCCATCCTGGAGGAGCTGGACTATCTGCATCACCTCTGTAGGGTTTTGCCTCATGCTACCAGTAGTGACACTGACCTAGCCAAATACAAAACTAGCGCAAAGAAATTCAGTCTAAAAGGATGAGGAGGGAAAAACGGTCAGTGGCTTCCAACATTGCCTCATCGTTGTCTTCTGGCACCTGTTGTTATTTTCATTCAAACCAAAGCAGGTGAAACCGCAGAAACACAGGTGATGTTTTAAAAACAGAAATGACCAACCTTGGCTACTATCAGTTTTTTTATGTGATTATTTGCTAGCTTCCCAGCTCTTAGACAAATTGATTAAAAAAAAACAAAACAAAAAAAAAAAAACAGGAAATGCGGACTGTATGTTAATTTTTGCTTCAGTAAAAAAATGATTTTGTAACATGATGATTTAAACTAAAAAAGGAAGCAATTCAAAAAATAAAATAATTAAAATAAGATTTTTCTCTAAAGGTGTCATGATCCTGGGTTTTCAGTCTTCTGTTGATATTTTCTGTTTGATTCTTTTTTGCAGTTGTCAAAGTAATATTTACTTTGCATTGGTTGCTTTATTTGTTCTCAGGTTTTTCCTTTCCTCCTATGTTCTCTGAGCTTAGACTGTTTCTGTTTAGTCAGTTTTGTCTTTGTGTTTACTTTGGTCTGTCAAGTTTAAGTGTTTTAGTCCCCGTCTCAGCGTATTAGGCTTCCTGTTTTATTTTGATAGTCTCTCATCTCATGTGGTCAAAGGAGCTTGCAAAGAAAAGCGTCTGGACTTCTTTAAGTTGCTTGAAGACGTTTCACCTTCATCCGAGAAGCTTCTTCAGTTCTAAGGTCAAATGGTGGAGAGTCCCAGATTTAAACCTAGTGGGAGTTTCCCCCCACAGAGGGACAAAAGGACCCCCTGATGATCCTCTAATCGCCTGAGCCAAGGTGTGGAACTGGGTGTGGGTCCCAATCAGCCAGAGTTTCAGGTGAGCTCATTGTGAAACCTGGCCCCACCTTATCATGTGATTTCCTGAGGTCAGAGGGCCCAGGATGTGAGTGGGCGTTAAGGCGTCTGGGGAGGGATCTCAAAACTGGATTATAGATGGCAGAGAGTTGGTGTGTTAAGCCCCGCCCTCTGTTCAAAGATGGTCGCTCACAGTGGACATAGATGCTTCTTTCACTCCTCTTTCAAACCATCTGTCCTCTCTGTCCAAAATGTGAACATTGGCATCCTCAAAGAGTGACCTTTGACCTTTAGGTGCAGATGGACAGCTGAGTCTTGTCCCGTGGAGGTGACTCTTCTGTGTTGTGCCATGCGCTTGTGAAGTGGCTGTTTGGTCTCTCCAATTAACATCCAGACGCTTTTCTTTGCAAGCTCCTTTGACTACAATGACCTGGATGACTGAGAACCTTCACAGACTCATCTCATGTGCATTATGTTCAGTGTTGCCTTCCCTCTCGGTCATTAATTGATTCTGTTCACATGTGCCTTGTTTTACCCAGCTGCGTCTGTTTCCTTGATTACCTCATATGTACTTAAGCCCTCAGATTTCCTCAGCTCTTTGTCATGTTGTACTGTTTGTCTGAGTGATTGCCTGCTTCCTTTCATCACCTGGATTTGTTAAAGGTTTTCTTTTCATTTGTTTAAATCCATCTTGACTTTGCTTTTTGGGTTTTTCATGACAAAGGCAGCTGTCCTCTTCTAGAGTTGGCAACAGTATTTTTCTCGCGTCAGTTTAGGATTATGGAATAGCTTCTGTTTCAGTCATACAAACAAACAGTACACAGGACACAGAACAGAAACATACACAATTTTTCTTACATATTTACATTAAGGACAATGGTTACTATAAACAGAGAGAACTGTACAGTTATTAAATTAAATAAAAATAACTACATATAAGAGGCAAACCCAGGTTGTAGTGCGAATCGGTTGATTAACTTATTGCAGTTACAGCGCAGATGTAAACATCTGTGTTTGTTGGGAGCAGTTCTGATTGTACAGTCTGACAGCTGCAGGGAGGAAGGACCTGCAGAAACGCTCCTTCATGCATCGAGGATGCAGCAGTCTGTCACTGCAGCAGCTCTGCAGTTCAACATCTACATGCATGAGCTGGGAGACTCTGTCCATCAGAGATGTTATTTTGGCCAGAGTCCTTCTGTCTCCCACCACCTGCACTGGGTCCAGGGTGCATCCCAGAACAGAGCTATATATACATATAGTTTGTCCTCCTGAGATTAGCTACTTGCTTTCTTCCATTGGTGCTCAAACACTGGTCGTACAGGCAAACTCACTCACTGCCCAAATAACTAAAATAACCTCTGACAGTTTGACAGGTGACAGGTATTTATTTTCTTATGTAACGCTGCACTTAGCTACAAAACTAAGTGCAGCGTTACATAAGAAAATAAATATTTCTCATGTTATTGTCATATTTCTGTTTAAAAAGCAAAAACAAATTTGATCCTAAAGTGGAATAAAATTTAGTGTCTTTAGTTGTATTTATAAACACTTGTGTATATATTTAAAAATATATTAAGGCCATTGTGTGCCGTTGCATCATTTCCTGTGTTATGTGTGTGTCAAATGACGCAGCTCCCACATGTTCCAGATTAACCCCGTGTGCTCTTTTCCAGGTAAGGATTAACCTAACTACAAATGTGGATTAAGCACATATGAAAGCACACACTGATGCATGAAACACAAACACAGAGATAACATCCAGGGGAAAAGAGACCACAGGGCGATGGTGTATATACAGTTTTTCTTTCAGAGTCGTGATCATTCCTGCTGACATTTTGCAGAGGCCATCTCTCCATCATAATGCCTTTTATGGTTCTACAAAGTGTCCCTCCCTTATTGCCCATCGTTCTCACACCAATTTATGTCTTCATAAAAGCAGACTTTGTTGCAATTACTTTCCTTTATGGAAAAGGTAATCTCTCCTCACGCTGTTTTATCAGGAAGCCTAAGAGAGAATTCAAAGCATTAAAGAGAAATGTTGCTTCAGTTAACTTGAATTAATTTACAGACACATTCAAAACTATCACCTTATTCTCATTAGTCGTACTTTACTGAAAACACAATTTCAGATTTACAAGTAGAGAAAAATTGCTTCTTGCTTTTGTGATAAAAGCTTGGAAATGTTTCTGTGCTACACAGTAAGACCATGAGCTACTGGTCAAATCCAGGTTTGATTTGTTGAACACTTCAAACTATTAAGTGTAAAAACAAAGCTGCGAACTCCTGAGTTGATACATGGGATATGTCAAGTTTATCGCTTCTCAGTGAGATACACTTCAGCAGTGTGTGCTGATGCAGGCATTAGAAAATGTCGTTAAGAAAACAGTTACTAAAATAAGAAAGGGGGTCACTTCCCTCCTCCATTCCCATCTGTCCTATCTCCTCCTCCTTTCCTTTTTAATCTTTCCCCGTGCCTCTTCACTCCCTTAAGTTTCCTCCCCTAAATGTTTCCTTTTCATTTTCCACCCTTCCCTTGCCTCTATTTCTTGATTATCTTGTGGGGGATCTAAGGGGCTTTCCAGATGGGCAGTGCTTTACTATACACTCTATAGGCACAACCCTTTCTCTCCTCAGCTAAAAGCAGATGCAAATTATAACACAGAACTGACTTAAGGCTGCCAATCTTTAACCCTTTAAGACCTACCATAGAACCAAGTCCGCCAGAGCTCATATTATATTTTTACATGTTGTAGTGATATAATATGTCTGCATTAAGTGCATAGTAATTACATAAATTGCAAAAAAGTGCAATAAACTACAAAAAAATTAAAAATCGTTTTTGTTTTTTTAACATATATTTCTAGTTAGAGAAATTTAAGAGGCTTATCCCTCAAAACTGTAAATACAAAAAAGTTGCACAAAATAGTTTCCCACCACAGGAAATTAATTTTGAGTGTCTTCATAGTTTTATTTTTGAAATACACCAATTTTTATAAACTGCAGGAAAAACGAAAATAAATATTATACTGCAAATTTGCAAAAAAGCAGCATATGCATCAAAATAAACTATTTCCAGCAGTGCAATATGAGTCCTAAGCATCCCAGAAACCACACAGAAAGTCATAAAGTCAAACATAACTTTTAAAAACACCAGTATAGGCTCATGAGGCCCTGATGGTAAAAAACCCCCAAAAAACTACATTTCTGCAAAATGACGTCACTTCCAGTTTCGGGCAGGTCATGGCAGACATGCGATAGTTCGTGCTGATGGACATAGGAAGTGTTACGAACAGCTGATCGGATCGGCAAAGCGTGTTTCTGGAATATTATGTTTTTGTTGCTGCAAGTGCTTTTTGTGCAGTTTTTGCAAAGCTATATGTGGAAGGAAACTGTGACCGAGGACAAGCTGATGGCATAAGATGTAAGTACAACTCCTCCGGTTTCATATGCAAAAAAAATTATTGCGCTAGCTCACGTGGTTGCAGAGCTACCGGGATTTAAAAATAGTTACGCAAAACAGAGCATGCCTGCTCCAACCGGCTTTAAAGGGTTAAACTGCAACATGACACCCTTGTCACCCCACTACAGTTTTCGTTTACATGTCTCAGTAGTCATCAAATAGCAAAGCCAAAGTAAAAGGGCCAGTCAGTTCATGTGATTTAGATTTAATGTAGGTGGACTTGAATCCACAATTCCAAAGGACCAGGACATCAACATTCAGGTCAAGAATCTGTTAAAGTTTAGGAATGCAAGTCAATGTCAACCACTTAACAGCTAAGCTGGAGATGTGAACTTTGCTGTCTCTGTCTTCCAGGATTGTAGTGGAGGATGTAAGTCATTTAACAAAGCTGAACACTGGTCAAGTTGTGTAATATTGTTTTTGCATGCATAACTATGCTTGTTAGCGTCACCTGACATAGGCTTCCTCCCACTGTCTGTTCAACACATTGAGGAAGTTTAGCCTATAGAAATCCTGTCATTCCAGAACCACCATATATCTGTCATAAGTGAGACTTGGATGGTACTGTTCCCAGAATAAGGTTATCATCTCTCTTTTTAGTTAGTGCATGTCATCTCTTTTAAGCATTGCAAGATGAATGAGATTTGACGTAGCCTTAATTTCCTCCAAACAGCTCTTTTTATACAGGCAGCAACAGAATGATACCAAGTCTTTCACAGCTGCTGTAACAAGTTGAGTTTGAATTTGCTGGCCGTTTGGGGTCTTGCTGTGTGGCCTTTGCATGTTCTCCCTGCTGTGTGGGTTCTCTCCAGATACTCCGACTTCTTAATACAATCAAAAGAAAATCATGTTAAATGGCTGCTCCCAAGAATGAACAGCTGGGCAGTTTCCAGGACTTGGGCACGCCAAAGTAAAACTTTCAGAAGCCAAGATCTGAGCAAAAGAAACCGTAAAAAATGGCAGACTTAACACACTGTCTAGGGCTGGCAGGCTGGCAACAGCTTGGGGAAACCAGAAAGTCACACCAATGTGACTCCCCTGCCCCTCCTTCTCAAATCCAAAAGAAAATAGAGGGCTCTTACTTGCCTCCCTAACCCAAAGAGTTTTGAAAAGATAATGGAGAAAAAGATTGGCAGAACGATTTGGAAGAGTTGGCTGGATTTTTGCAAAACAAATTGCTGGCAATGGACAGATGGAAGGATGGGTACTCGTGCAAGAGGATGTATGTTGCATCACAAGACACAAAAAAACCACCTGATCAAATTTGTTTCACTAAGTCATTTATGCAAGAGAGCAAAGGAGCAAACGAGTGGTGGCAGTTTGGGTTGAAACGACAACTGTAGCCTGTAACTGCTACACTTCAGCAAAATGTGGCACCGATGATATCAATGTCACCTTTTTCTTGATTTATTTCATTTACAAGACTTTCAGAAAACTTGACCTCTGACCTTTGACCTTGACGTCAAGGTTAGACCAATGCTACTTTTAGGAGATGCACCTATGGTATCACTTTGAAAATCCTACATAGCTTCCTCCTTGCAGTAATGCTGTCACAAGACTTTCAGAAAACCTGACCTCTCACCTTGACCTTGACCTTGAGGTGGAATCAAACCTGTCTGCGATTTTTAGTAGACACACAACGGCATCAATTTGAAACTCCTACATCGCCTCGTTGTCAAGTTATGGCATTCACATACTTGGGTGTCTTCGGCACCCACCCACCCCGTGGGGTGATGACAACAGTATAACATTTATTGCCAAAATAGTGTGACACACAAATAATTGGCCAAATGCAAATTTCCTTATGCTAAATGTATTACTGTTGAGAGAAACGACATTGATTCTCCAATAAATGATATTGACTGTTAGTCTGCACTTATTCCAGTCGATGTGCATTACAAAATATTGTAATAACAAGCTGTTTCTGACAAGCGTACGCTTCTGACTATGGTTACAGTTCCCTTCAAGCATACAACAGCTTGTGCCTTTGATTACTGCTCCAAGTCTTGTTACCATGGAGTGAAACCAACCCACAGGCTGTCAAGCAGCACAAAATAGGCAATCAAGATGGTTAAAGGGTGAAAGAAAACAATCACACGGGGGGGGGGGGGGGGGGGGGGGGAGCCTCAGCAGTGAGCACCATACAGTCAACAGTGTGTGTGTATGTTTTATATATATATATATATATATGATAGAGAGATAGAGAGTTTTGATGACACCATATCACAAATTTATTTATTTTTAAACATCTAGTTTTTTATATAGTTTTTTATATAGATTTTTAAAGTGGGTATTTCTCTACATTATGACCGCCTACCTAATGTTTTTGGAGCCAAAGCAGCCCTTACCTGCTGAGGCATGTACAGGTTTACTGTGGTATAAGGCAGAGGAGGTTAACGAATTTTCTCTGGATATCTGATTGAAACCTGATGTGGTATTCCCACTCCACTCCATGTATTCCCATTGATGTCTTGGGGCTAACCTGATGGCTAAACCAGCTGCACTGTGTTGAGAGAGGATGATGTTTTCTCTGGTTGCCATTCGCATTCTCACTTTTTTCCACTTCCCAGATGATCAAACATGGATATGATCCCTCATAAATTGAGTCTGAAGGTTCAATTTCCTTCTGACGCGCAAATGCCCAGGAGTTGTCCTCTTCTCTGCTTTTGTCTCTAGTGACATACATAGAGAGCAATTAGGCAGAACAGTGATTTACATCTCAGCCTTTATATGCACCATAGCAGGGCAACGTGGCAGCTTCCACTAAAAAAACGTCTACTCCTATTTTTAAAGAATTCTGTTTATTAGAACGCACGTTGGGAGACATAATTACACACTAATGAATATGAGTCTGTTTATTTCATCTGACTCTTTTCACCAAATAGCTATGTCAGTGGTAGGGTCAGTGTTACTTTGCTAATCACACAGTGTTGCTCTGAAGGAGGGTGTTGGAGAAAGCAGTGGGTGACTTGTAGGCAAGCTCTTGCAGTGACAGGAAATTACACCCATGCCGTTCCATATAACTCTGAGAGTACCACAGTGCTTCGGTACAACTGCAAATTATTCCTGCCTCTGACAGATCCGAGAAAAGAACCACGTTTCTGTGACCAGTCTTTTTTTTTGTGTCTGTTTGGAGGAGCACTATTTCACTACAAACACTGATTATTGGATAGAGAACTTTCAGAGCTACGAAGATTGCAAGTGTGAACCAACTCTGTCTCAGCAGTTAGGTCTGTCATAGCGACTTCTAGTCAACTGTCAGTCTTCAGTCTCAAATCTATCAGAATAAGTCCCATATAATCTGCCTGCCAGACCGACCATCAGATTAAAGATCAAGTCTGTCAGGTAATATCAATCTGTCCGTAAAGAAATTTTAAGTTCTCAAGTGCATTTGAATGTCTTTCACGCCTGAGTTGACCCTCCATCAGGAAAATCCTCCTGTCAGTTTGAGAAACTCTCCATTCTTTTACATAAAGTCCAAGTTGAGTCTCACATCTGTCAACTGTTTCCAACTCAAGTCTTAAATCTGTTACAAAAGAGTCTGAATCAAAAGTCTGTCAAATGAGCATTTCAACCAAGGTGAGCCCACATGGGAACCTTGTTCTATATTTCTGGGAACAAAGACTTTAGCTATAGTCTTTGCAGAGGTGAGGTGGGGTGGATAATCAGAATCTTAGTCCCCTGAGTCGTGCATCCCGGTCAGAAAGCGACCCTGTTGTTAGGTTGTCTCTGGTTGCAAGCAAATAAGACCTTTATTCTGAAGGACTTCTTCACCTCTCGGCGCCTGGAGTTTCTTCCAGTGACAGAAACTCAGCTAAACATGCATGAGGTTAGCCACTTTTCTGAACTTGTCCCACCATTCTGTTAGTATCTCAGCTCACCTTGGACACCTGGGTGGGGTGGAGGGTTAGCTCAAACACTGAGCCATGGCTCTGCATCACACGGACACACTTCTGCATCTCTGCCATTCAAAGACACTTTGTTGTCTGTTTTATGTAATGTTCAATACTGAATTGTACATTTAGTCTTTTTCAACATAAACACCTTATTTTTATGGATTTACTACTACTAGGTAGAACTTGGACAGGTGTTTAGAAAAGTTGGACAAAAAAGGATAGACTTCAGGTGTCCTTTGATGGACTTCGAATCTTCGTAGTAGTTCTCTAAGATTTTATTTAGCATCATTAACATATTCTTCATTAACAGGATCACAGGTATCACGTCTCATATTATCCCTCCTTCTACTGACCCGTCTGTTCACACACCAACTTCTGTTGCTTGTGATCGCTTCGAGCCAGTGTCCTTTTCACTACTAAATGAAATAGCCAGCCACTCGAACCCACATGATGTACTCTGATAAAGGGCTGTGCAATATGACCAAAATCTCATATCCCGATATAAGACATCTATCGTCCTGATAACGATATAAATCACAAAAATGTAACATTTTCTGTAAATTCTCGACTTGCGTGAAGTGTTTCCAGCTGCACGTTGTGTAGCTGGAGTCGAGTCTTTTAACCGATGCATGAAACGATACATTTTTAGACATAAGTTGTAACGGCTGCTGTTTTCTTTGTGAGTATTTATTACACGGCGTGCTGCGGGGAAAAGCCTGTTCTAACGTTTGAGTCTAAGGTTTATTTTTTAGCACCTGGCGGCTTTTTTACTTCTCATCCGTAAACACTCTGCATCTTTCACGTGATTCAGTTTATTTTGAAAAGTCTCAACAGGATCTTGAGCTTTATTGTGAGAGGTTTATGTGGAACATAAACAAGCAGACACACGATGGTGTTACCGTCGTTGTTGCTAACGACAACGCATAAAAACAGGTGCTTGTCCGTCCGTAGTGTGGTTATATTAAATATAAGAGAAAGAGAACTTTAATAAATGAATATAGCTGCTACAGTGACCATCAGAACATGAACAAATATTGCCGTAAACAGTTTATTTTGCGACACCACGAAACAAACGATAGCGTAAAATGAAACGACAGACGTTTTTATATCGTCATCCGATACATATCGTTATATCGAACAGCCCTACTCTGATGTTGTTCCATCTCGCCTACTGGAGTATGTTTTTGACACAGCTATTGATGATACGCAGCACACTCATTCCCACAGTCTTCAGTCCGGAGTCATCCCAACTACTAAATTTCCTTTTCTTCCTAAAATCCTGGAGAAAATTGTCCTTCAGCTTCAGAACTTTCTAGATCAAAATGGCCCTAAAGCTATTTCAGTCTGGTCTTAAACCACAGTGAAACTGCTCTTATAAGTTTTAAACAACCTTTTAACTTTTACTGATTTGGTAGATTCTGCTGTTTTAATACTATTAGACCTCAGTGCTGCCTTTGATACCATAGAATTCTCCTAGCTGGAGCACTGTGTCGGAATCAAAGGGGCTGAAATAGTTTAAATCTTACCCGTCCAACAGAAGTTTCTTCTGTTAGACTGGGGGATGCATCTCTCATCTATCTTGTTGGGTCAGCCAGGGGTCCATTCTTGGCTCTCATTTCATTGTTATGCAGATGACTCACAGATTTACCTGCCACTAAAATGTAAACTTGAGTCCTTTGAAGGTATTACTGAACTGTCTGGAGAATGTTAAGCCGTGGAATAGATTAAATTAACTTAAATGAACATAAAACGGAGTTCATTGTTTGGTCTGTGTTTCCTCTACAAAGCCTTTAGAGATTTGTCAGAAAACACCCTAAAACTTTTTTCTTTGACAGTAATCTAACGTTTGACAGACAGATCAATGCTTTTATCAAAGTTTCTTTTATCTCTGACTACTTTGAGCTACCCATGTCTTCGTTTTTTCTCGATTCGACTATTGTAATAGTCTTTATTCAAGTGTCAGTCTTAGCCAACTGCAGCTGGTTGAAAGCGCTGCAGCAGTGTTACTAACTGGCAGATGCAAGTGAGACACCACATATCGCCCATTGACTTTAGGAGTAATCACAGACTGCAGTGCATACAGTCCCATAAGGACCTCCCCAACATTAGACATTTGAAAACCCACCGTTATTCTCTGGCTTTTAAATCAGAGTCAGAGTATTTGTTATTTCTTACTCCAGAAACAAAGAGAAAACCTTTCTTAAAATTCTGTCATGTTGTTCTTTAATATATAATTTGATTATTTTACATATACAGCCCTTTGGTCAACAGCCATTGTTATATGTGCTATATAAATAAATTTTGACTTTTAGTACACAGGCTGTTATTAAAAGCTCATTTTACTTTCATTTTGCTACTTTAAGGTTAAGGTTTACATTTCACTCCCATTGTGTCACTCCCTACCTTTCCGCTCCATCTCTTCGTCTCAGCTGAGAAATACTGTAGTGGGGCCTAAAATACCAGCACTCCTGCCAAAAGGGGAGAAGCTGCACTGCTGTAAGTTGCATCAATGTGAAATATCTCCACCACTTCAACTGTCTACACCAAGCTCTGTCGAGCCCTTTATGAAACCCATCCCTCGCTCTTCCTTCCTTCAGCTACGACTCTTTAGTTCCCGTTCTACTTCTTTTATGTTTCTCAGAGTGATCTTACATCTTTATCCCTGGTCTCTCTGTGTGAAGGAATATGGAACAATGGCTAATGACCATCACTCTGATTAGTCCTGAGTGATTTAGTTGCATCTTAACTAGGGGTGCAACGATACTCGTATCGATATTGAACCGTTCGATACAGTGCTTTCGGCTCGGTATGCATATGTATCGGACAATACAACATTTTTAATTTATTTCATCAACTTTCCTTCTGACGGTGCTGTCTGTGTTGAGCGCTCAGTGGATCTGCGCTCGACAGTGCAGCCTAGGCGGAGTAGTCGAACGCAGATTCACTGAGCGCAGCGCAAGCTAGCGAGACAGAAGCTAAGCTCGTTGCAACATGGCAAATTGAACCTCCCCCACCCTCATTCAGATCTGGCGTTTGGAACTATTTTGGTTTTCATGTGACGTATGACCCTGAAGGTAAGCGTGTCATGGACTAAAGTAAAACAGTATGTTGGATGTGCCACGAATGCTCAATTACATGGGTGGGAACTAGTGCGTTAGCGCAGTTAGCTCGTTAACGTGTTGCCGTCCAGCCCCACGCACGGGGCAATCCGGGGTAGCTCGTTAACGGAGATTTGCCGTGTTGTGGCGTTAACGTCATTTCAGATTAACGCTGACAGCACTAGCAGGAACACAACGAATATGACTGCACATTTACTCTGACATCATCCTAGTGCAAAGACAAGTGGAAGCAGACAAAAACAACAAGCACGCATGCTACAAACTTTACCCGAGTCATTCAGACAGCCGTTAGCACATGATTCTCCTTATGGGGACCTGATATGTTTAATATGCTGCTGAGAATATAGCCCAGAAGAAGCGTATAGTATAGCTTTTATTTTGGAAAGAGACATTTCTCTGTAATAAACTCTCTTTTCCAAAGATGAGTGATTCCTCAATCAGATAGATTTATTATTTTATTACTTTGTTGTTTCAGCAACATTAAATTTAAAAACTGTACGTTTGAGTTAAAATATATATTTATAATTTTAATAAATGACAAATTAAAAAGGCATGAACATTTTTTTTGTATCGAAAAAATATTGAACCGTGACACCAAAGTATCGAACCGAACCGTGAATTTTGTGTATCGTTGCACCCCTAATCTTAACCTAAAACGATGTCTCTTCTTCCACAGAGCTCATCAACAGTCAGGTTTTTTCCATACTGTAAATGAAATTTAATAGATTTTTTCAAATACATGAAAATATCACTTATCAATAATATATCAATATTTTTGTATACATTTTTTATCACTTAGTTTTTGTAATATAAAAATATCAGTAAGAAGTTAAAGGGTTAACTTGGGAACCTTCCTGCAAAAAAGATGTTTTTGCTTTGAACAGAAACAAAATGTTCAGTGAAAGCAACATCAACAGCGACATCAGCAGTAGGTCTTTCAGATCAGCGCACTGGGAGCCATTCTGGATTAACAGACAAGAGTACAGTGTGTAGAGAAGGTGAACACTTTTGTTTCAAACCAGACAGTTCTGGTATTTTTCTGGGACTGTCCAATGTTTTTCATGGTCTTGGACTGTAAACACGAGTCCGACTAAAAGACTGGCAGTGTTTGTTCTGTTCCTCGTAGCACTAAGACATTGGTCCTGAGGCTCAGTTGATGCCTTTCTACAGTTCTGTCCTGCTATTCCTCATGTAATAGCCTATGGTATCTCTACCAAACTGTGAGACTGTTCTTGGAGACACAAACCCTTCTCACAACTGCATCTATGCATCCTGGTAGAGCTTGAAACATGCTGTGTACACATGTCCAAACATCTTTAGACATATGCAGCTTCAGGTAAACATGTTCAGTGTGACTCTAAGTTTAGGGTAAGTTTAGGGTAATCACTAGAGGTTGTTAATTCTGTTTCTTTTATGGATCATTTAAGTAGAGTTTATCATTTGAACACAATTGTTTAGGAGTTGTCATTGTGATATGTCGTTCACATTGATGACAGTTAATAAGGGGAAGGAAAAAAAAGATTATCCACAAAGAAAGTGGACGAAGTTTCTAACATCCAGCAATGACGAAAGTCATGATTAATAAGTAAATTTAAGAAGAAATGAGGTAACAAACACTTTCTCCTCTTTGCATGGTTTGAATCTATGCTTTCCTTCATTCTCCCTTTTAAACTCTCATTTGTGAAACCCACCTCTTCCCCCATCTCCAACTCTGACACCTGAGAGCTCCATCAAGTCTGCCTTCATCTTTACCATCACCAGTTTAGACTGCGGAGGTCCTAACCTATCATCACTGGAAATTTGTTCTGCAGTCTAATCGCCAAATACATTAATTTGTCAATAAATCAATTTCAGTTCTTCCAAGTCGTCTCTCCTTATTGAAATTTGTTTGTAATCTAGAACAAATTCAGGCAGGAAAATATCAGTTTCTGCATAAAATTTTCATATGAACAATTTTTGCACAGATTTGTGCACATGGCCCTAGTAGATTATGGCCATTATTGTAACTGCTAACATGATCTAACACCCATCCTGATCCCAGCAGCTGATCGATCAATTCCATTTCCCACTAATCCAGTTTGACTGCAGCTTTCTTTGAAAACTATGGGAGTGCCCCCCCCCAAGAAGGACATGGATTCCCTATTGATCCTCTACCTCAGGGGTAGGCAACTCCAGGCCTCGAGTGCCGATGTCCTGGAGGTTTTAGATGTGTCCATGATTCATCACAGCTGATTTAAAGGGCTAAATGACTCCTCAGCATTTCTTGGAGTTCTCCAGAGGCCTGTTGATGAACTAATCATTTGATTCAGGTGTGTTAACCTGCAGGACACCGGCACTCGAGGCCTGGAGTTGCCTACCCCTGCTCTACCTAATCACACGAGCCAAGGTGTGAAAACGGGTGTGGGTCACAAACAGCTAAGGTTTCAGGTGAACCCACTGTGAAATGTAGCCCCACCCTATCATGTGATTTCCTGAGGTCAGAAGGCCCAGGATGTGAGTGGGCATTAAGGTGTCTGGGAAGGATCTCAAAACTGGATTATTATAACAAATAAGTTCTTTGAACAGAGGCGGCGGTTTACAACACCAACTGTCTGCCATCTATAATCCAGTTTTGAGATCCCTTCCGAGACACCTTAACGCCTGGGAGACAATCATAATGATCTTTTTCATTGTCTGCTTGACTACATTTTTTTCATTGCTGTAGCCAAACACAGAAAACAAAACATACTCAAGATATTTACAGGAAAAACTGGAATGGTTCTTCATAGCAGTTTCAGCAGTTTTTCATCGATGTAAAACATCAATGGTAAATGTCAGAGTTTTGCCGTTAAGCCTTCATTCTTTGATTCCAAGAGCCTAACTCCAGATGAATCATTCTGAACTGATACTCCACAGTCATACAAATAGAAATTGATCATTTAGGAGGCAGAGATGCCAATTTCTCTGCTGAAAATGACCTCAGAGCAAAGTGCAATGCAGACATGGTGCATGCTGCATTTGAGAGAGTTTAGCTAATGCAGCAAGAAGGTAATTTCACGACTTTTATCATTGATGTTGAAATGTTTTGATGAGGAAATGTTTCACATTGTAGAAAATTGTATCTTTTTTCCTCAAGGAACTGCCTGCATACTCTTTCCACACAACTGCCCATCACTGCTTTTGTTACTTGCTGAAGATCAGGTCAGGTCTGCTGGGCTGGTTCTTGGCTAACTTTGCAAACATCTGCACAGTCAGCATGCTAACACAAAAAGCCCAAGTTCTGTTAGCAATATAATGAATTTGTTTCAGTCTTGGACACATTTTTCAATTCACCATCGTTCTCTTGTTCCTTTGTGCAGGACTGTTACAGTACTGCTTTTACAATCACGCATTACTTTAACATTATAAGTCAGAAAAGATGAGAGGAAAAATCTCAGTGGCATTCACCTGTAAAACCATTCCTGTTTTGCTGGTTCTCATTATTGCCTCTGTTGCACCTGCTATTAATTATATTAACACCAAAAGAGCTGAGTTTAACAACCCTATGTTACTTAACTCACCACATCAATATCCCAGATGTTTTACTGACTTTTCTTCCTACCCACTTGTGCTACAATCAGATAATTTCAGCTGTAAGTCACATATGATTTTACTGATCTATGATTAACTGCCCAGTAAATAAACATATCAACCTTCTCTCACCCCAACAGATCATGGCAGATAGCCTGGTTCTGCCAGAGGTTTCTTCCTGCCCGCTCATAGTTGTCATATGATTGTTGGGTTTCTCTCTGTATGTATTATTGTAAGGTCTATAAATATAAAGCAATATAAAGCACCTAGAGGCGAGTGTAGTTCTAGTTTGGTGCTGTATAAATAAAATTGAATTGAACGTTTAAATCCCTGCCCTACCCCATAAAAATCGGGTTTTGTTGCCTCAACTTAAGCAAACGCCAAGTGTAAAAAAAAAAAAAAAAAAACTACACACACTGTGGGGAAAGAAAAGGTCCACACTGGAGTTACCCCTAGTATAGTGGCTAATAGATTTTGATATTTTTGAGCAAATGACAAAATTATAATTAAGGACAAAACTAGGGATGCACCGATACCGATACTGGTATCGGGTATCGGTGCCGATACTGTAAAATGTGTGTGTACTCATAGTCGTAAAAGTTAACTGATACTAACTTATTTCATAAATCAGAGGGTGGCTTGTCATTTTTGTTGTAGCTTTTTAGATTGGCCACTAGGGGGACACTCTGCAATAATTTAAAAGTTTATTTTATTCTCAAACCTAATTTGTATTTATTTTATTCCAAACAGAAGTGTTTATTTATTATTCTGAAAGCTCGAGACAGTGCCAATAGTTCAGTGATATTTTGTAAAATTACAATGTGGAGACTCTGCAATAATTTAACAGAAGTGCTTATTTTTCACTTGAAATTTTTTTGTGGTCATTTTTATTAAGATATTATTTATTATCGGCAGAGAATAAAATAAAACCTGTCTTCCAATTCATTGCATTTGTGTGGGTGTGGGGTAGAGGTATCGGTTTTTGTACTCTGTATCGGCAAGTACTCAGATCCAAGTATCGGTATCGTATCGGTTTGAAAAAATTGGTATCGTTGCATCCCTAGACAAAGCATTATTAAGCCTCACACAAACTGTATCTTCTCTAGGAACTTCTTCTTCCACTGACAAAGAACAGTGGAATTCTGAAGTATTTGGTATTTCAGGAATAGCTGCAAATGGAAAGCAACCCGGCCCCGGATAAGTGGAAGAAGATGATGGATGGATGCAAATGGAAATTCTCTTCAGGGATGAAGCAATGAGAGAAATCACCGAGCCAGCTGGTGAGCCTAGACAAAGACCAGACTGCTGTGAAAATGATCACAGCCCTTGGAATACTATAGGACTATATAGATATGAAGTGTAGATATACACTTGCAACTTTCTCCTACAGCATGCGTCTCCTCCCACTTGTTCTCCCTTACAAAGACAAACACTCACTTCAGGGGTGTCTCCCACTGGGAAACTGAACATCGAACGGTTTCTTTTTCTGTCTCATACAAACAAAACATCCAAACACACACTCTGATCTCAATTTGTTAACCTATAACTGAACTTACCAGTCCTTTTCTTCTCACTCACAACCCTGCTATGACCTCATAATAATCTTCTACACAGCAACACATGTGCATACCTCAGCAGCACACAGACACACACTCTGTGCTATTTTAAATTCCCACACTGGGGCTGCAATGATCTGGCAGGCACTGCATGCTCTGAATCCTTTAATAGTCCATTACTTCACACAGTCTCAGTGGAGTACTCTGTGTTCACGTGCTTGGTTGAAGTGCTTGAAAAAAAATGCCAGATTCACCACAAACACATTAAGTTGGAAATATGTGTATTTTAAGGTTTTTGAAAACTAAACTTAGCATATACCTTTGTGACTTTTGGAAGAGCCCTACTAAAATTCAGCATTCCTTTTTATGTGATGTAGCCTGATGAGAATAGAAAATTTAAAAAACAAATACATACATGCCACTATCTGCTGGTTGGGTGGATCACTGCTTGGAGTGAAGTTCTGTCCACATATTATGGGCACCTTATTTTCTTATCAACCAGTCTTTATCTAATTATCTCAAACTCCTTCTGTAGCAGGACAACAAGGCCAAGTGCAATACCAACTATACTGAAAATAACTAGTTCTGCAGAAGCTGGTGATGTTCCCAAAAGCAGCCTTGATCTAACATCATGGACACTTTGAAATATATGCTTGTATTACAGTGGCTTGCAAAAGTATTCGGCCCCCTTGAACTTTCCCACATTTTGTCACATTACAGCCACAAACATGAATCAATGTTATTGTAATTCCAGGTGAAAGACCAACACAAAGTGGTGAACACGTGAGAAGTGGAACGAAAATCATACATGACTCCAAACATTTTTTACAAATAAATAACTGCAAAGTGGGGTGTGGTAATTATTCAGCCCCTTTGGTCTGAGTGCAGTCAGTTGCCCATAGACATTGCCTGATGAGTGCTAATGACTAAATAGAGAGCACCTGTGTGTAATCTAATGTCAGTACAGATACAGCTGCTCTGCGACGGCCTCAGAGGTTGTCTAAGAGAATATTGGGAGCAACAACACCATGAAGTCCAAAGAACACAGCAGACAGGTCAGGGATAAAGTTATTGAGACATTTAAAGCAGGCTTAGGCTACAAAAAGATTTCCCAAGCCTTGAACATCCCACGGAGCTCTGTTCAAGCCATCATTCAGAGATAGAAGGAGTCTGGCACAAGGCCGTCCACCTAAACTCACAGGCCGAACAAGGAGAGCGCTGATCAGAAATGCAGCCAAGAGGCCCATGGTGACTCTGGACGAGCTGCAGAGATCTACAGCTCAGGTGGGGGAATCTGTCCACAGGACAACTATTAGTGGTGCACTGCACAAAGTTGGCCTTTATGGAAGAGTGGCAAGAAGAAAGCCATTGTTAACAGGAAACCATAAGAAGTCCTGTTTGAAGTTTGCCACGAGCCATGTGGGGGACACAGCAAACATGTGGGGGACACAGCAAACATGTGGGGGACACAGCAAACATGTGGGGGACACAGCAAACATGTGGGGGACACAGTAAACATGTGGAAGAAGGTGCTCTGGTCAGATGAGACCAAAATGGAACTTTTTGGCCAAAATGCAAAACGCTATGTGTGGAAAACTAACGCTGCACATCACTCTGAACACACCATCCCCACTGTCAGATATGGTGGTGGCAGCATCATGCTCTGGGGGGGGCTTCTCTTCAGCAGGGACAGGGAAGCTGGTCAGAGTTGATGGGAAGATGGATGGAGCCAAATACAGGACAATCTTGGAAGAAAACCTCTTGGAGTCTGCAAAAGACTTGAGACTGGGGCAGAGGTTCACCTTCCAGCAGGACAACCACCCTAAACATAAAGCCAGGGCAACAATGGGATGGTTTAAAACCAAACATATCCATGTGTTAGAACGGCCCAGTCAAAGTCCAGATCTAAATCCAAGAGAATCTGTGGCAAGATCTGAAAACTGCTGTTCACAAACGCTGCCCATCTAATCTGACTGAGCTGGAGCTGTTTCAAAGAAGAATGAGCAAAGATTTCAGTCTGTAGATGTGCAAAGCTGGTAGAGACAGACCCTAAAAGACTGGCAGCTGGAACTGCAGCAAAAGGTGGTTCTACAAAGTATTGACTCAGGGGGCTGAATAATTACGCAAACTTGTAAATAACTCATGAAAGAATAAAGTTACGTTGAAACCAAGCACACCATTGTTTTTCTTGTGACATTACCAATAAGTTTGATGTGTCACATGGCCCTCTTCCTATTGAAAAAAACAAAAGTTGTATCCAAGATGGCCGACTTCTAAATGGCCACCGTGGTCACCACCCATCTTGAGGAGTTTGCCCCCTCACATATACTAATGTGCCACAAACAGGACTTTAATATCACCAACCATTCCCATTTTATTACGGTGTATCCATAGAAATGGCCCACCAAAGCTACTGATTTTTATTTTTCATAATTAAGAAGATAACTATAGGGTCTGGTAGATCCATACTTATAAAGTAAAGGCTTATAAATTTGACTGCAGCACATTTAATCTGAACCGAGTGTTTAGTGTTTGAGAGTTTTAATTTTTTTTTACTGCACGTAGCATTGTTGTGTTTCTTGCAGCATTGGTGTCTGCATATGCCAATGATATTGCATGCCTAACTATGTTGCTAAGCTAGCCCCACTGAGTTGAGGTATTCCCTGGACAACTGGAGTTTCTTTTGGAGCCACATCCAGGCAGCAAGACCTCCTATTACTGAGACAGACACACTGTAACAGGGTAGAGATGCTCAGGCAGTCACTGTCTCTACACACAGAGACAAACAAGGAAGTTTATTTCTCCTGTCAGGAGCACATAACAAGCCATGAAGACAAAAGGAGATCACATTACAATAGCTGAGTTGTAATATTGGATTAGGTTAGCGTATGAGTATAAATACAGAGAACAGAACACACACTGGCATGGCTGTAAAGATGTGCGAATGAGTCCCACAAGAAGCAAGGTACAGCACAAACGCTTCCAATAAGAAATGTTGGCTGTCAGCAACCACCAGCAAACAATCACATCAAGCTATCACCATCCTCCTGAAAGCTCCCCTCTCAGACAGATTATCACAAACCATATCTGTCACAGGAAGGAACCCTGAACTCAGGGGAAAGGAAATGAAGAAGTAATTCATCCTGTCAGGGATAAACTAGGGGAGATCTCCTGGGGAGATCAGAGGATGAGGAGGTGAGTGCACATCCGTGACTTTTAGGAATGTCCTGTGACGGAAAAAATGTGATGCTTGGTTTAATATCAAACATGCAAATCTATTAAAAAACAAACAAAACTCAACCCATATCTGTCCTGACCGTTTACCTCTTTACTTGAACTGGATAGTGGGTAGTTTATGGAAACTGCATACAGTAAACCTGTCAGCAGGAAGTCTGCACTGGAGACATTTGGCTTCTTTTGGTGTTTGTACAACAATATTATCCTTTTTCAGGGTCACAGGAGAGCCTATCCCAGGCAGGATACGCCCTGGACAGGTAGCCAGTCTGACACAAAGATACAGACAACCATTTGCACTCACACCTACGGGCATTCGGGAGTTTCCAATGAACCTATCCCCACTAACTGCATGCCTTTGGGCTGTGGGAAGAAGCCAGAGATCCCACACAAACATGGGGAGAACCCACGCAAACTCCACACAGAAAGACCCTCATTGAACTCAGGACCTTCTTGCTGTGAGGCAATAGTGCTAATAGTGCTTTTTCTTCAAAAATAATCTATTCCAAAGTAGCGTTATGAAATACGGAGCCCCGCAGGGGACATGGGAGAAAAAAAATTAAGACGGACTTTTGCGAGATCTTGCAAAACAAACTCGGGATCTCGCAAAAGTTTTGCGCGATCTCGCAAAAGTGTTGCGCGATCTCGCAAAAGTTTTAGCCGCATTCTTCCCATTAGTAGTAGGTCTGTAGTAGCTATAGTAGGTCTCGACCCCCCATTAGCTTCGAGCTAATGGGGGGTCGAGACCTACTACAGCCGGGAGGAACAACGCTTTCCCGGCACATCGTGCCTCGACCTCCCGGTCGGCTTCGAGCCAGCGTCCGAAGAATGCAGCTAAAACGTTTGCGAGATCCCGAGTTTGTTTTGCAAGATCTCGCAAAAGTTTTGCGAGATCCCGAGTTTGTTTTGCAAGATCTCGCAAAAGTTTTGCGAGATCCCGAGTTTGTTTTGCGAGATCCCGAGTTTGTTTTGCGAGATCCCGAGTTTGTTTTGCGAGATCTCGCAAAAGTCCGTCTTAATTTTTTTTTCTCCCATGTCCCCTGCGGGGCTCCGTAATGAAAACATATTTGTCTCCTTCCGGATTTCTTATTTTAACTGAACTAACCCACAAACAAATGTCAACATTGCATAACCCGAGTAAATACAAAATGGAGTTTTAATTTCATTTATTACAGGAGAAAAAGGTGAAAAAGCAACTGTTCTCTAAACCTAATAACAGGTTTTGCCAACCTTGGTCAAAAGAACTGCAATTAAGTATTTGTGATAACTGCCAATGAGCCTTTAGGACCAGAACGCTGCCGAATTGTTTTCAGCCACATTGGAGGGTTTCAAGGATGAGCAGCCTATTCATCTCAAAGCATCTCAATTATTATGAGGTGTGTTTTGGATCACTGTCTGCATGAAAAAGCAACTGTCCCCTTCCTACTAAACATACCTTTGCTTCCCCTTTTGACTACCTATAAGAATAATAGTGCCTCTTTCTATGTCTATGTCCCAGTGTTCTTCCTTCAGCAGTCTGCTTGACAGTCCATTTCTATCACTTACTTTACACCCCCCTCCATCCTCCATCCTTCACCCTTCACATACAAATATAAACACACACAAAAATTCAGTCCATGGTCCAGCACTTACAAACACAAAGGAGCATTGCAAGTACTGGCTCAGGGGCTAAAAGCATCCTCTTTGAGAGGGAAAGCAAAAGAGATGGTGCTGAGTGACGCAGATGTGGCTACTTCTGAACACCACACACACTCTTAGATCCACAAACACACAAATGCTGGCAAATATTAACCAAAAAGTGTTCTTACATCACTAATGGACAACATTAGAGTTAGCTGAATATGCAGCAGCCTTGATCACAGTGAGAGGCACCAAAGTAATGTCACCCAGTCATATTTGGCCCCAAAACACTTGATGTCCTAAAAGCTTCCTGGATGAGAGGAGAGTTGTTAATATATGCATCATTTTCTATTGTTCAAGCCTTTCATTGCCTCTAGAAAAATACTGGCAGGGGTCAGTGGCCTCAGCTTCCTAATAGATACACCGATGGTATCAATTTCAAAATTTTACGTCGTCTTGTTCTCAAGTTATCACATTCACACAATTTTCGGACGTCTTGGTTTCAGAGATGCTTAGCGTGTTTGTAACCAGTGGTTATTTGAGTTACTGCTGGCTTCCTATCACCTTGAAGTCCTCGTCTGAAATATTAAACAACGCCACGTTCAGTCATCTTTCTTCCTTGTTCTGATGCTCAGTTTGAGATTCAACACATCTACATGCTTCGAGCTGCTGCTGGTACAAAAGGCTGACTGGATTGCTGTGATGAACAGTGGAGCAAGCGTACTTAATGAGTGGTTGCTGAATGTATGTAGCGTCATTTTGCTGGACTATACAGCAGTAGGTGCTGTTCTCAGACTGTACATACTGTTTTCTGATGCATATACTTTAACACATATTATTTTGCTTTTCTCCACTGCAGCAATTTTGTTTACCAAAAAACCTTGACATTTCGTTTTACTACATTTTTGCAGAACTCTTTGCAGAGAAAAAAACCCCATTTTGATGAAATCTTTAAAGAGTGGTGAAAGACTTTTATTCATAAAATTGCAGAAGTGATTGAGGCGCTTTTGTTGGGATACCCCGGGATGAACTGGAAAGCATGGCTGGCAAGGTCACCTGGAATATCCTAATGCCGCTTAGGGCTGCCACGATTAGTCGACTAGTCACGATTACGTCGACTATCAAAATCGTCGACGACTAATTTAATAGTCGACGCATCGTTTGAAGCTTTGTAAGATCACAAAAGACGCAGGAATAAGTAGTAGGATTTAAGAGTGTAATAACGGACTGAAACAGAAGATGGCAGCACTGCATGTACAAGGATGCCAGCTGCCGTTAAACCCCGAAGAAGAAGAAGCTGTGTCCCAGAATTCATAGCGCGGCCCAGCTCAGTTTCCAAAAATGGCGGCAGCTAGTTAGTTTTAATATTACTCTTATTATTCTTTCTGGGTCACAAATAAACGTTTTACATATTTTCAGGCGAGAATGTAGCTGTGTAAACCTCAAATATCTGCTCAGTTTATCAAGACACCACATATTTTTGTTTTCGGAGGCGTCTGTTACCCACTAGCTTGATAGCTAGCTGGGGGCTAGGCTCACTAGAGCCGTGAGAACACCGGACTCCCGGCAAATCGTTTTCAAACCCACCGCCGTCTTTCGCTACTCAGGTTAAACATGATATATAAGTCAAATTTAATAAACTATCATCTTGTCTTTATTTTTAGTTAGCACATACCTTAAACACTTAAAGCTGTAAGCTAATGATAGTTATATAAGAGCAGATGAATGCTAGTGCAATAAGCTGTACGTTTTACGTTGAATGGATGATGATCTGATTAGTCGACTAATCGCAAAAATAATCGTTTGTGGCAGCCCTAATGCCGCTGCAATCTGACTTCAGATAACAGCAAGATGATGGATGGACTGAAAATCTATTTAATTAAATCTAGAGTTAACAAGAAGAACTAAATGGCACACAGCACCCCAGCTTCTTTTAAAACAGTGCATAGCATCTTAACTTTAGAGTGAAAGTTAGTTGCTGCACACCAGCTACTACCAAGTCCAAGGACGTCCAGTTTATGAAGAGAGAAAAGTTTCATCTTTGAAGCAATTATTTATAACAGTAGACACCAAATGCATTTTAAAACCATCTAAATATTTAGAAAGACGAGCACACTGCATGAACAGTAATCAGCTGTGGCTTGTCTCTATTCAAAGTGACCTTTAAGAAAATTGCAGAAAAGTAATGAAGATGGAGTCAAAGGGTATCGGTTAGTTAGAACAGACACAAAGTGAGAGAACGGTGCACGTAGGAGGATTTATACTCCTTGCCAATTAAGGGTACACTGTGAGGGCTTCTGAGCCATGCTCTAGGACCAGGAGCCTTAGACTATACATTTTTAACTCTCATGCAGTAAAATCGATTCAGATCCCCAAAGAGTACAAAATACACTCAACCATAGAGATGTAGTGCAGTGCTGAGGCGTGTTTTCCATTTAAACACACAGCCCACTTAGTCTGAATCATCTTCACATTGTTTTGGTATTAAATGAACTGGTTAAGTCATCTGATTGTTAAGAGCAGTAGAAGATGAAGAAACGATGAAGCTCCATAACTATGATGTTAATGGAGGCAGTTCAAGTATTACACGCTATTAAATCCAACGACCATTTAAAGCTCGGTAGCTAAATGTTGTTACAATGATTATGTGAACAGATCACTGCTGTAATGTTTCTGCGTTTTATTCTCTAATTACAGTCGGAGTCAAAGTGGCTGTTTGCTGTGGATCAGTGCAAATATTGTAAACATGTAAATATTCAAACCTTGGGTGTGGCATTATTAAATGGGAGATAATACATCTCATTAATTACTAGTGGTGTGCGGATCGATACTGAAATATCGATTCTTCCGATACCAGTAAATTATGTTCTAGATATTTTAGTACTCTGGGGTAAATTTGTAGTTTTTCCATTAAAAGGAACAGAGTGGAAAGAAACTATCATTCGGATCGTCTAATTTGGAAGGAACTACTTCCTCTTACGCCTTTCATAGTCGTGTGCGAAATATGGCTGTATAAATGTGTCGCAGCCCCTGGCGTGCGCACTCACAACAATGGCTGAGCGTAAACTGAGTCATGTGTGGACGTATGTTACCTCCACAAACAGCCAAGACGTGGTTTGCGATACATCTGGCAAGACAGTGAGGTGTTGTGGCAACACAAACACCTCAGAGTGAATCATATCACAGAATATGACGAGCGTATGTTGAGGCGAACTGAAGAGGAGGAGAGGGACAGGTGCTGCCAGGGCGAGACAGACGTCTCTCGCTGAGTCCTTTAGTGCTGCAGGCAACGTGTTCAAATAGCCACAACTTCAGGTTTTTTATTTCTATATGATTATTCTGCATTATTAAGCAACATAATAACATAAAACGCTCAGTGAATATTGATTATTGAAGTGATCAAAATGAAATAGTCCACAAGGCCAATGCAAACAGACTCAAGAGTAAGAGGGAACTCACACGAAGAGGTAAACAGAGCTCTGACAGATCGTTATCAGAACGCTGACAGAAACTGGCACCATGTATACATCGCAAGGACAATCGAGGGAGAAGAAAAGTGGTGGGGAACAAGGAGCAAGACGGGACACGGAGTGACGAATCAAAACAGAAAGTTACTCAACTGGAAAACATGTAAAGACAGAGCCTTAACAAGAAAACACTAAGCTAGACTCCCTGAGCCTGGATCTGTCGGAGGTTTCTTCCTGTTAAAAGGGAGTTTTTCCTTCCCACTGTCACCAAAGTGCTGCTCACAGGGGGTCATATGATTGTTGGGTTTTTCTCTGTATGTATTATTGTAGGGTCGACCTTACAATATCAAGAGCCTTGAGGCGACTGTTGTATAAAAAAAATTGAATTGAATGTAATTTAAGATCTGCTGAGGAAATAACAATACAGTGTTCCCTTGCTTGCTATACGGAGGTTCACCTTTCGCGGCCTCGCTGTTTTGCGGATTGTTATTGTGCAATTTTGCATTTTTTTTGTTTGTTTTTTACAGCACATTGTGTTCTGCGTCCTGATTGGCTGTAGACCATTGTCAATCAATCAATTTACATAAATCTTCGATCTCTAGCAGCGTGACTCTGAAGTGCTGCACTGTATGTTTGTAAGTTTTCTCCCCAACAAACAACAATGTCGATGAAGCGTTTTGCACCCAAAAGGCAGAGGAAGATGCTAACCATCGCACAGAAAGCTGGACTTCTGGACGTGCTAAAGGAAGGTAGAAGTTACCGTATCTTTTGGACCATAAGGCGCACCGGATTATAGGACACGTTGAGCGAAACAAAACAGTCAGATAAGTCAAACTTTACTCAACTCATTCTTCTTGCTTCCTCTACTTCCATGCCATTGATTCATTAATGTTGAATTCTCTATCAGCTGCTCTATTCCCATGTTCTGAAAACAGGGTTTGATCTTTGGTTTCATTCTATAATACTGGACTTATTTTTCTACTTTTGAACTTTGAGACCCTGAAAAGAATAAGCGGAAGCGAATGGATGGATGGATGGATGGATGTTGCATATGATATATTTTGATACATTGGCCGTTTTTGGCAACTTTTTGTTAACAACAATGTTAATTTTAGACCAAAAAAAGAGTTTTGTCCATAACATTTTGAAATTATGGCAAGTACTGATCATGCTGATGAGATAGAGGTCTCAGAAACTCATGTATCAAATATGATACAAAGGGCATTATGGGGTTAAAGATAGTTTTCAGTCTCTTACAGTGAATGCACACTACAGTGTCTGTACAGCTGCCCTTTGTTAATGTGAAAAATGCCTGGGTCTATTGAAATACACGAGCAAGGTCCAAATATACCAGTTTGTCAGCAGCAGCTTGAGTAACTTACATGCTCTCAATATAACGTGTCCTGTTACTCATGATGAGAAGCCAAATTACATTATGTTGCAATTAAGAATTACGTGATGTTTCTTTCCATTAGTCTCCCTGCGATGCTTTATATTTGCATACGATGCCTTAGTCCTCTATCAGCCTCACTCTCCCCCAGCTCTGCATGTCTCTACACACACATACATGTGAGAAAGACTTTAAACTGCACTGGCAGGCAGCTGATTTCCATTTAGCTGGTAAAAATGCACTGCTAACCCCTCACTTGGAGTATTATTAACCCTCAAAAATAATATGGTAGGGATGATGATACTCTTTCCAAAGCGAGTTCAAGTAGCTGCTTTTTAAAAGTATGTCAGTGTGTGTGAGTTTGTGTGTGTGTGTTTGTGCAGGCACCAGGTACACATTTGAATTTGCAACACTTGGTCAGCTCACTTCATTATCCTCTTTGGACAAGGGCAGACATAATCGCCTTCTCAGTTCCTCCCATCATCTCCCCTCCACTCTTTTTTCCTCCCTCTGTCCCCCTCTTGCATCATCTTTCTCTCCTCTCCTTTTTTACCTTTCTACCTGCATCTTGTCCTATTTTTGTCGCCTCTGTTTTCTCCCACTCTCTCGCTCTATTCCTCTCTTAGACATTACACCCTTTTCCTTTTTCTCTCACTGTTTTGAACATGCTGTCTACCCTCAGTTTCACTGCCTGTGGATTGATTAGCGTAGCCTGTGTAGTGTGCTGCTGGGTGACAGAACCCACTCATTACACTTGGTTTTGATGGGTTAGGGGCAGGAAGTGGTGATGCTGTGTTGGGGTTGTTGAAAACGTCACCATCTAGACTTCCAATAAGCTGCAGGGCATGATTCTTCTTCTTCTGTCACTCTTCTGACTGCCTCATCTCCCTCTGTCATGTCACGAGGACCCAGTGTGAATGAGCAAAGCTTAAAACAAGCATATGTGTTGAGAACAAGGAGGTTGATTCAAGAAACTGGAGATTTCTTTTGGCTTTAACTTGACAACTTCTCATCAAGCAGGAAGGATGCAGCTTCCAAATGGAGCCAATCAGTATCTCACTGTCACCTCATTTTAGAACAAATCCAAACAAAAGAGGGACAGAAAAAGAAAACTATTCACTTGTTTCCATAATCCAGAAGAGGATGAATGCGAGAAGTCAGAGACCAACACGTTAATCAGAAATGCACGAGGTGTTTTCATTAGGCGGTAAATGAGCTTCCTCGTCGCAGAGTCATTTGACAGGATTTCAGGAAACTCATCCGCCAAGAAAAGTGCAAAAAATGAACCATTTTATTACACGCCACTCGGGGTTTTAAAGATCAAGCATACTATTGTTCAAAAAAGAAAGAGAGAGAAGGAGATCGCAGAATTTAACTTGTTCTTTTTAAATATTATAAATAAACAAAAACATTTTTGGTAAAAGACAAGAAGCTAAAATGTTCTTCCAAGATACTAAATACATTTGAATTCTTCTTCAGGCCAAAAACGTCTATTTATGAATCAACAGCTTGTGTTAGCCGTTGGGCCTCGGACTTCTGCTTGGACATTAGAGCAAACAGTTGATGACTTAATGGCACAGCCTCAGTGTCTCTCTCACATATGTGGCCTCAGTTGTGTCCAAAGTGTTGCTAGTATCTTAATAATAATAATACATTTTATTTAATAATAGCACCTTTCAAAGCACCCAAGGACGCTGTACAACAGATAAAAACACAAAAACTGGAAATATACACAATAATAAGAATAACAGATAAAAGTTAAGAGCATACAGAGGTTTAAACATAAGCAATTTTAAACAGATGAGTTTTGAGGGTGGACTTAAAAAGAGGGAATGAACTAATATTTCTGAGGTCAAGGGGTAAGGAATTCCAAAGTCAAGGGGCGGGGCAACTAAAAGCCCCGCCCCCCATTGTAATCAGACGAGCGGAAGGAACAGAGAGAGAAAGAGAAGATGAAGATCTGAGGCACCGGGATGGGAAGTACATCTGTACTAAATCAGAGAGGTATGGTTTAGAGAGAGAATGAATAGCCTTAAATGTATAAAGGATTATTTTAAAATGAATGAGAAACTTAACCGGGAGCCAGTGAAGCTGCTTCAGGATTGGGGAGATGTGGTGGGTAGAGGAAGTCCTGGTAATAATACGGGCAGCAGAGTTCTGGACACGTTGGAGCTTGTTGATTGATTTGTGTGTAAGGCCAAATAATAGTGAGTTACAGTAATCAATTCGAGAGATAACAAGATTATGGACGAGAATGGCAGTGGCATGAGGAGTGAGGAAAGGGCGGAGGCGATTGATGTTACGGAGTTGAAAATATGCTGCACGTGTGACATTATTGATATGTATCTTCAACACTTTGTTCTGCTCTTTTTCTTCCCTTATCAAAGCTCTGCAGCATGGGTACCCAGTGCCGTCGGCCCTTTTAGGCATCCTTGCATACAGTAGGAAAGACACATATACAATAACAAATACTGCACAAGCCCCATTAAAGACACACAGAAGCTAGGGTTTGGTTAACTGGTGACTCTAAATTGCCCATAAGTGTGAATGATTGTCTGTGTTAGCCCTGCAGCAGACTGGTGACCTATCCAGCTGCATCTCACCCTACGGAAAAACAAAACCAAGCGACAAACAAATTAAAAACAAAACCAAGTGACATTGTTAAGATTAGAGGTGAATATTGGTTATTATTAAGTTTCAATGAATTGCCCATCCCTAGAAAGGAGTATTAAGGGGAGAGGGAGAAACGTTAAGAGCTGAAAGTTTGGATTTCTCCTCTTGTTTCTGGTTGCTGGGGGATTAACCAGCTTTCTGAATAGTGCAACACAAAGCAGATGGATGGAGGTCCAGCCAGCCAAGCAGGGCGATGGAAAGGAATAGAGCCATTAACCCTTTAAAACCGGTCGGAGCGGGCACGCTCTGTTTTGCGTAACTATTTTTAAAACTGGTGTTTTTAAAAGTTATGTTTGACTTTATGACTTTCTGTGTGGTTTCTGGGATGCTTAGGACTCATATTGCACTGCTGGAAATAGTTTATTTTGATGCATATGCTGCTTTTTTGCAAATTTGCATTATAATATTTATTTTCGTTTTTCCTGCAGTGTATAAAAATTGGTGTATTTCAAAAATAAAACTATGAAGACACTCAAAATAAATTTCCTGTGGTGGGAAACTATTTTGTGCAACTTTTTTGTATTTACAGTTTTGAGGGATAAGCCTCTTAAATTTCTCTAACTAGAAATATATGTTAAAAAAACAAAAACGATTTTCAATTTTTTGTAGTTTATTGCACTTTTTTGCAATTTATGTAATTACTATGCACTTAATGCAGACATATTATTAAAATTTGGGCTATAATGGTTGTATTGATGTATAGCAACTTGAAATGCTCCCAAAAATGGCTCCACAGCATGTAAAAATATAATATAACATAATATAAGCTCTGGCGGACTTGGTTCTATGGTAGGTCTTAAAGGGTTAACAGCTTAGGAGTTATCTGTGTGTGAGTGTAAGTGTGTGTGAGAGGACAGGGCTGGGACAATGGGTGTCAAGGACCATAAACTCTATGTGTGGACAGGAAGCCTTTCACATCTGAGCTCTGGAAATATTTCAGTCGCCACATGCCATGTGACAAGTGAATAACGTGGACACAGATTGCAATGGTCGTCCTTATTTGGTTCTGCAGCATCAATAATGCTGAATGATGTACAGGGTGGGCCGTTTCTATGGATACAGCGTAATAACATGGGGATGGTTGGTGATATTAAAGTCCTGTTTGTGGCACATTAGTATATGTGAGGGGGCAAACTCCTCAAGATGGGTGGTGACCATGGTGGCCATTTAGAAGTCGGCCATCTTGGATACAACTTTTGTTTTTTCAATAGGAAGAGGGCCATGTGACACATCAAACTTATTGGTAATGTCACAAGAAAAACAACAGTGTGCTTGGTTTCAACGTAACTTTATTCTTTCATGAGTTATTTACAAGTTTCTGACCACTTGTAAAATGTGTTCAATGTGCTGCCCATTGTGTTGGATTGTCAATGCAACCCTCTTCTCCCACTCTTCACACACTGATAGCAACAATTTATTTGGACTAATTGCTAGAACATAATTCAAAGGAATTGTGTGAGTTGCGATTTATTTTTATTTTGTAGTTTGCACAAACGATGTCCAGAGAACAGCCTATCTATGCTAACAAAGAAAATAAATGGCTGCACCCATTAGACTCTTCTGTCATTCTAAACCAGCGGTCTCCAACCTTTTTTGCGCCACGGACCGGTTTATGCATGACAATATTTTCACGGACTGGCCTTTAAGGTGTCGCGGATAAATACAACAAAATAAAACTAGTACCGGTACCGAAAAAAAGATTTATTCATAACACACGTGAAAAGACCCAGGAAAACCGAGTAAACGATAAAAACGATAACAAAATAACGCTGAAAACCGATAAAAACCCTGAAAACTATACATTTCACACCTGAGCCTCAACTCTCGCGGCCCGGTACCAAACGACTCACGGACCGGTACCGGTCCACGGCCCATGGGTTGGGGACCACTGTTCTAGACCCCAGGAGCTGCTACAGGTACACTACACAAAGTAAATGAAACAATGAACAAGGAAGAATACTCCCAAATTCTTGAAATTCACCTCAAATCAACAGCTAGACAATTGAAATCGGGTCATAATTGGGTGCTCCAACAGCACAATGATCCTAAGCATCAGAACTGGAACAGAACTTTGTAATGGATAAAGCAAAATAATGTTACGAACATTTGATAATTTGTGTTTGACCTTTCTTCATTCTCATCTCACGAGGCAAACTCTTGCATGGATGTCCAGACCGAGGGTGATTGCTGGTAATTTTATATTTCTTGCATTTCTGAATAATGCACCGACGATTGTCACATTCTCAGCAAGATCACTGCTGGTTCCAGGTCTACAATCTTGTCCATAATGCTTTTGACAGCTATTTGGTCTTACCCACGATGAAGGCTGGAATGGAGGAAGCTGATTCTGTGGACAGGTGTGCTGTACACACATGACAGGTTTAGATGGGGAGTAATTGATTAATGATTGACTGATTGTAATGAATGTGCCACACAGGCACACAGCCAACCTGTGAGTTGTCGGAGTCAAATACTTGTTTCACTTAGTGACATGCAAATCAATTCATAACTTTTATATAATGGATTTTTGGTTGATATTTATCCCTTTCCATTAAAATGAAACTGATTCAGCAGGGGAACTAAATAATTGTCACCCCAATTGTTCACTATTTGCAATAAATTTAGCATGGCTGCAAGTGACTTGTGTAATCCATTCATACATGGCACCTTATTATCATTCTCGATACTTTCATCATGAGAATTTATTTCTTCCTTGTTGGGACTGGAGTATAAACCAGACTAAGCCTGGTGTGGTAATACACTCAGAGTCATAACTGTGACTTGCTCTTAACCCTTTAAGACCTACCATAGAACCAAGTCCACCAGAGCTTATATTATATGTTTACATGCTGTGGAGCCATTTTTGGGAGCATTTCAAGTTGCTATACATCAATACAACCATTACAGCCTAAATTCTAATAATATGTCTGCATTAAGTGCATAGTAATTACATAAATTGCACGAAAGTGCAATAAACTACAAAAAAATTGAAAATCGTTTTTGTTTTTTTAACATATATTTCTAGTTAGAGAAATTTAAGAGGCTTATCCCTCAAAACTGTAAATACAAAAAAGTTGCACAAAATAGTTTCCCACCACAGGAAATTTATTTTGAGTGTCTTCATAGTTTTATTTTTGAAATACACCAATTTTTATATACTGCAGGAAAAAACGAAAAATAAATATTATAATGCAAATTTGCAAAAAAGCAGCATATGCATCAAAATAAACTATTTCCAGCAGTGCAATATGAGTCCTAAGCATCCCAGAAACCACACAGAAAGTCATAAAGTCAAATATAACTTTTAAAAACACCAGTATAGGCTCATGAGGCCCTGATGGTAAAAAACTACATTTCCCCGAAATGACGTCACTTCCGGTTTCGGGCAGGTCATGGCGGACATGCAAAAGTTTGCGCTGACGTCTATTCCAACGTAGGAAGTGTTACAAACAGCTGATCGGATCAGCAAAGCGTGTTTCTGGAATATTATGTTTTTGTTGCTGCAAGTGCTTTTTATGCAGTTTTTGCAAAACTATATGTGGAAGGAAACTGTGACCGAGGACAAGCTGATGGCATAAGATGTAAGTACAACTCCTCCGGTTTCATATGCAAAAAAAATTTTTGCGCTAGCTCACGTGGTTGCAGAGCTACCGGGATTTAAAAGTAGTGCAAAACAGAGTGTGCCCGCTCCGATCGGTTTTAAAGGGTTAATGGAGCCTTACCCTTATGTTTACAATTACCGTAATTCCCGGACTACAGAGCGCACCTGATTAAAAGCCGCGTGCTCTGATTTTAGGAAGAAAATCAATTTTGTCCTTGTACAGGCCGCAGCGGATTTTAAGCCGTATGCGTTTCACTTGTAATATGAGATATGTACACAGAAATATTACACGTGAGGATTTTTAACGTTTAATTTAATCCATAAGGTAACATAAACATGGTAACATACAAAAATACATACTGCAAATGCTTCTTTTCCTCGAACAGCGCCTGTAACACGGCTACCTGTAAGTATACGTACGTATCAGTAACACACAAATTACGTTGCTCATGTTTTTTTACGCAACAGTGCACAAACAACATTACAACGTCTCTTAACAACCGGTAAAATATATATACTACTTATCAATTTTATTGGTCTACTGTTACCAGGCAAAATGTTTTTGGCCGCATGAAAAAAAAATGCATTAGCCGCACGTCAGTATGAGCCGCAGTGTTCACAGTGTGGGGAAAAAGTAGCGGCTTAAAACTACAGTACTGTTTAAGAAGCAGTCTTAAAACAGAGTCTTTATATACAACATCACACAACCGGGGTGATACAGACTAACACACGAGCACAAACAGAGAGGTCAGGGAAAGGGTTTAAATTCAGTTCTATCCACGGTATAAAAACAGCAGAAATGCCACATTTATGCAATGACACAGGTGCAGGATAACTTCCAGTTTACTAAAACGTCAACTGCTGCGTCCACACACGAACAATATGCTCTCATACAATGGCAAACAGCCCAAGTTAAGAGCGCTCATAAGAATAAAGACACATTTTTATTGAATGTGTCTTTATTCCTGAGAGTGATGAGAGTGATGAGAAAAGTACTTTATTATATCCAAGCATCCATTTTTTTAGCTGATCCTATTCAGAGTCACAGAGGGCTGGAGCCTCTTTGTAAATGGACTTGTTCCTCATCATGGTTTTCTGCTCTACCTGTGCACTCAGTGTACAAATATATAACTTTTCTCATTCATCCATTCACACAGGCACTTTTTTTCTATGCTTAAGTGATTTCTATCACTTTTTCCAGTGGATGCACCAGAATGCAGCGTGCTGTTAGTACCTTTGCCAAGGATTTTTGCAGACTGGAGCGTTCAGGGATTGAACCACCAACTCCCCAATGAGTAGATGACCTGCTCTACCTCCTGAGGAAAACATGCTATAGAAGAATTATTTACCATCACCTTGAATACATTTACAACTACTCTTGTTATTACATACAGTGTGTGTTTAAAATATGCTGCTAATCTTTTGCTAATCCTGATCTATTTTTATACATTTTTCTATGACTTGAGAATGAAAGGAGATTATGATATGATGATCTCTCTTTCCTTTTATCACAAGATGATGGATCCATTACCAAACACTGCTCCTGGATGTTATCATAGTCACGTTTTCTTAAAAACACTTTTAGAAATTCAGACCTTATGTGAGACCATATAAATTGTTCTAGCTTATATTATCTTCTGACACAAACTGTATGTGCATACTGGTTGTAGAAATGCTATTGTATCTCAGATTTCTATATCTTTCTAGATTTGTATATCTCAGATTTCTGTATAGTTTTTTATTTCATATTTATATCCTGTTCATAGCTTGTACTCACTACAGCCTGTACATACTTATAGTTATAGAATATTCATAACATACTTCATACCGTGTACATTATAACATATCATAATAGACCCATTTCTGTAATATACTTACATATCTATATTATTGCTAATATATATTGTAATATATCTATATCACTAAAAGCACTTCTGGATGGATGCAAACTGCATTTCGTTGCCCTGTACCTGTGCATGTGCAATGACAATAAAGTTGAATTCTATTCTAATTCTATTCTATTATACCAATAGCAGTTCTACAACCAGTATGCACATTTTGGTTAAATTAACCAAAAAAATAACTTGGTTCGAGTTCATATAGATAAGTTATTAAAGCTGACAATAGTGTAGAACAGCCATAGTTAAAAGGAGCTTGAAAGAGGAATTAACAGTAGTGATTACAGTTTATTGGCACCCTAGCCATCCAAACTGACCCTAACCTCCTGACAAAAGGGCATTCTGGTTTAACAGTAAAATGTAAAAGTGTTGTAATACATTTATCAATGAGTGTTGCCATTTTTAAATTGACCCAATCTTACAATCCTAGTCTCAGAAACTTTACACCAGTAATACAAGAATATATTTCTTGTTGAGATGGCAGCAATGAAAAATGCTCAGCCTGAGGCTTTACAACTTCACTAACCAGTGGTTGAGATCTAAATGGCTCTCTCCATCTTTTAAATACAGTCTACAGTTTTAACCCTCCCTACTATATCTCAGTATGTGTCATGGATATATGTTACTATATTTAAGCCTGCCTTCACATGTACTTAAATATGATATCCCGATAATATGCCTGCACCTCTGAAATACCAAATATCCCTCATATATCACGAGTCCCTACAGTATTAAACTGGCTGCTCAGAGATTTAGAAATCGATTTAGCTACAGTAAATACAAATAATAATTCTGCACAGTATAATTTCAAAATGTGCTCCTTTGGTGAAGAATCAAATCAAATCCATTTCAATCGTTATTTGTAAAGAAAAGCAGTCCCGAAGTCAGCTGAATTACCTCACACAGGAGATTAACCCAGGGAAGTGCAGGTGGACGATACTATAGGCGAGACAAGACGCACACACATGCACACGCACGCACAGTTGAGTCTAGATGTCCTCAGTTGCTAAGGGTTTCCAGTTTGCACCCCATCCACATTTAATTAAATTACACATTATGAATCTGCGCTCCCGACAAACCCAACCGGAACACATGTATGTCGTATTATAGTATTAACAGAGCACTTAACAATAATCCCCAGCAAACACATGCATGCGCAGATACGCAGACATGCTGAGGAATGTCGTATCTTGGCACCACCGCCTGTTGTTACATAGAGTTTACTACTCAACAGCATGAAGACAGCGAGCAGCAAAAACCCATCAAACTCTGCGGATTACCAATCTTTCATCAAGAAGCGTGCACAGTAGCGTGCACCCAGAGCTCAGCTGACAGGCACGTCTGCTGGACTTCTTCAAATAAAACACGTTGCACCTAAACGGTAGGACGACACACCTTTAAGTGTCCGGTGAGAATGTCCACGCATCCCCGCGGAGCATCTTACCTGAAAACGACACATTTTAGCCCGTCGTCATCTTAGCAGCTGTTAATCCCGCTGAGGCAGCCGCTGAGCCGCTGTGTCGCTCAGCACAGCTGAACAGGTGAAAGGCGGCGGTCCTCTTCAAATTTCCCAAACCGCTTAACCGAGCCTGTTATTATCCAGGTAGCCGTGTAATCACCTCTGACGTAGGTGTGCCAGCATCTGCGTCTTTTTATTAGTAGTAGTGTTATTTTCTGTGCTGTTAAGCTTTGCAGGAGGACTACAGTGAAGAGGTGCGCGCTAGTGTATCCAGTCGATCAGCCAGTACCGGTGATTTACCCGTTCCTTGACAGCTTCCCCGTGTCACTAACAGTGGCCGAGACTCCTCCTCTCTCACCGTCTGGCGGGTCCGGTATATAACGGAGCCTCTTTCTGTCTGCCTCTCTCTCTCTCTCTCCGCTCGTCGGAAGGTAGCTTTTCCTAGGAGAATGAGGCTGGGAAACTTAGTTCACCAAGTTGTACCACATAGTGATGTAATGAGGTGAAGGTGAGTAAATTTCACCTGCAGACAACATTCCATGAGCATGCGCACTGTATGTAACATGTAAATCTGCGCCACCTGGCTATGCCATGTAAAAACTGTGTATTCCCAAGGTTTCCTGTTTCTCAGTCAGCAGATGTTTGACAAAAATATGAGAAATTAACACTTTTGACATTCATGGTACGTTACAAGGCATTTTTGACTCTACATTCCCTTTGGACATGAAGACAATCTTTTTTGGTTGTACACCGCAGAACTGGTCTAAAAATGATACATGTCTGTTAAGAGCTTTACTTGTTGCAAGTAAGAAAAGTATAACTAAGAAATGGTCCCTGCAAGATATACCGACCTTGTCATTATGGTGGGAAATTACGCTGGAGATTTATAGGATGGAGGAGGTAACAGCTCATGTCAATGACCGGGTGGGTTGGTTCCATTTGTGTTGGGATAAGTGGGTCCTATATGCCAATACCCATGAGCCGAATCTTCTTTTCAAAGCTTGAAACCACCAACCGAGCTAACTGGTCACTCCCGACTGTTTTTTTTTTTCCTTTCCTCGTTTTTCTTTCTCTTTCGTTTCGTTTTGTTTTCCCCTTGTAAATTGTGTTGATTAATGCCTGTAATCACCTTCGTGAAGTAATAGTTTAGAAATAAAGAATTTAAAAAAAAAGAAATTACAACTTTAGTCACCTCTTCCACTGGCATTTTGTGCGCACAGTTAGCTGAATGGTCAACTGGTTGGTAGGTAGCTTACTGTCGTGATGGATGGTGTTAAAGTTTTGCTTAAAAGGACAGAGGATTGCATTACCCTGTTTGTATTTTGACAGCTAACAGCTCTAATAATCAGCCATAGTTTTGATTTCTTCTTCACATTCTGTGAGGATGGGTGTGTACATGTCTTCAAACTATTTCAAAATCTCAAAATTAAGTAGTGCAAGGTGGGTTTTTTTGTTCTTTCACAGGCTGACCCTCTGCTCCCTAGACTCCTGATTCATGTGTTCACAGGTCTCTGTGACTTTGAATCATGGTTTGGTTTCTGCGAGCAGCCCGACAGCTCTCGGCATTCTGAAACATCAGGGAGAGGAAAATCCCGCATGATGGGTTTTGATATTGGGAGCTCTAAATGGGATGAAACTTGAAATGAGGTGCGACTGACACAGTGTTAGGTTATGCAATTGGGTGACCTGATCTCTGCACAGCCCTGAAAAGTGTATTTTTCTTCCCATGAATAGAATATTAGCTCATTTTGTGGGTCATCTGCTGCATGAGTAATTGGCTAAAGGGCTGAAGGTACAATGAACACATCCTAGACAGAGCAAGAGGAAGAAAAGCACAATTTGAAAACCTTTGAACTTTCAAGGAAAGATACACCAAAGGTTTTTATTTAGGGTTGTTTATGAGTTAGTCTCTGGTTTTAATGTTCACAGTTCATTATTCAGTAAAGTGTTTTCTACATCAGATATATGGGATTAATGTTGGCTTTCTAAGAACTGAACAAGATGGGATCGAATCATTTTTTTATTTAGCCTGAAATTCTTTTCATGGATAATTTTCTTCCCATGACTGTCTGAGTAAATAAATGCACAAATAAATAAGTCAAAATGAATTAGAGCAGCTGGTAGAACAGACTGAGATCTCTGTCAGTAAAACAAGGAAAACTTGCTTTAAAATTTTTGCTCCGTCCATTAAAATCGGCTTTCTTGGTTTGTCCACTCACAGCTGTGAAAATCTAAAGTCAGATTTGTTGCTCTCTAGTCTTACATAGCACTTTTCTACTGCTTTATTCACCCACTTGTATGTTTTTAAGTGATTTCTATCTACTATTCACACACATTCATCACAGAGCAACTTGGGGTTACTATCTTATTTTAAATGGAGACTGGTTTACCTGGGGATCGAACCACCAACCTTCCTGCTCTACCTCCTGAGCACTCCATATGTGTATGTTTAAAAGTCATCATCTTTCCTCCTTCTATAACGCATTTTCTGACTGATATCACATATCATGTCCCATCAAAGTGAACCCGTTTGACATACAAACAGGACAAAACGCTACTTTAATGCTTTTAAAGTGCAAAAATCTGCATAATTCAACATGAAAACGACAGGAAAAATGTTTTATTGTAGAGATTTTCAAATTATAGCCAGCAATTAACTACAATGCACCCTCTGCATTACACACACACAATGGGTCTGAAATTAATGAATCGATGATGTGTTTAAAGTGCACACTTTCAGCTTTAATTCGAGGCTTCAACAAATATATTGCATCAACCTTTCAAACATTACAGCTGCTCATTACACAGTGCCTCCGTGTTTACGAACATAAACAGCCCTTGACCATTGGCAGCCAGTGACCACAACAGATTTGCATTTGTCATTAAATGCTGATTTTCCACCTTTGAGGTGCTTTGCCAGGCCTTTGATGCACTACCTTTACTTTCTGATTGTTTTGTTTGCTATTTCGTTTTCAGCAAGTGAAAAATTATGTTGAGTTGAACTGAGGCCAGGTGACTGATCTGTGATTCTGGTTTTTTATTGCTTTATGAAGGTCTTGGGTTACTTTCAAGGTATGCTTGGGATGCTGTCCATGTGTACGTTGATACACCAGTCCAGTCAGCACATGGCTGGATCAGGAATAAAGCATAGGTCTATATTCTTAATAACTAATCATAACCAAGCCTTCTGTTTATTTTTGCAATAATAAACCCCACCTGGATTCATACATCCCTGTGGTGGCCCCACCAGCCACCCTTCAGTGTTAGTATTTAGTTTGGTTCATTAAGTTTCACAAATATCTATATATATAAATAAATAAATAAATAAATATAAATATATATATATATATATATATATATATTTATTAAATAAATTAAATAAATTAATTAATTTATATATATATATATATATATATATATATATATATATATATATATATATATATATATATATATATTAGACTATGAGAGACTGAAGACTTAACATTTCGGCAGTTATGTTACAGGCGGAAGTTTTATTAGGGTGAATTCACCTCTTGATCAACACCAGATTTTGGAGCCCCTCCTGGACCACAGTGCATCTGTCATTATAAAATAATCAGTAGTCTTGGGCTACTATACAATGATCTGTTCATTAATGATTTAAATGAAAAACTGAATAATATATGTCAACCATTTGGGAGGTTATAAATCATTTGAGTCACTTTTTGCAGCACACCAACTCATCCTGTGAAGGAAGCAGAGGTCTTCTGTGCTCTCCCCAAACAAATATTCACAACACCGTGGAGGGAGGACCTGTTCCAGTTCTTCTTCAGTGGTATAAATTTCTGACAAGTGGGGCTAAACTTTGTGGTCTTTGTCTTTTTCCTCCTACCTGGCAACTCCATATTCAACACGTTTTGTCCAGTATTTTGCCTCGCTAACCGCTCAGTCCGAGCTGTCCCTCAGACTCCTGATTACTCCCAGGAAAATCTTAACATCCTCAGCTCTGCCACATCTAGTTCAGCCTCCTGTCTTTATATCTGTTTAACATGGAAACAGTTTCACTATAGAGTTATAAAATCTGAAAAGACATTTCGGCATCATATTGTTACTGAGGTTTAGGACTTATCTACTTTATCAGACATGTTAATCACTCCAACAAGCACTTACTTTAATGACAAATTATATATATATATATATATATATATATATATATATATATATATGTGTGTGTGTGTGTGTATATATGTGTATATATATATTAATGATAAAAGACTACATTTGAAGATAGAGTTTGGAAGTTTGGGGGACGGTTGCAACATAATAAATCATTAAGGGTATCTTGGAAAACTGTTATTTTAAATCACAAACATTTACAAGATTGATTCAAATGTTAAAAGAAGAAAACAGCAATTGTCAATTTTCCTGATCATAACACTTTTTGTTTTCAATTTAAAAACAGAAAGCAACATCAAGAGAGACAGAGGGATAAAGTAAACAAAACAAGAGGAAAAAAGAGAACAAGAATGCCAAGATTGGTAAACCCGATGCATTGTGTCATCTTAGCTGACTCCTGGGTCTCACTCAAATATCCTTCCAGCTTCCTGTTTGGTCAGCTGGGCTGGAGTCTAACAAGCTACATCCATACTTTATTACTGAATGGCTATTTGCCAAATCAGTTGTGTGTCGCTGTCTCTAAACAATATGTGGTAACTGACTGCCCCCGCACCTCCTGGAGTCTGACAAACAACTTCTTCACCAAATAGTGCATGTGGTGATCAGCTGTGGATTGAGGCAGAACTCAGCACTAACAACCTTAAAAGAGCTGGTATGGTATTGGCTTGGTATGAAAACAATGGCAGGGCTACAAACGAAAGGTAAAAGTAATATTACCTTAGAAGGGTTTACCTCTGACAAACATCTGGCAGACAGTCTTAACAGTTTTTACCTGCGTTTTGAGAACTATGACTATGTGCAGACCAGCACACTGAGGGAAAAGACCATCACTCCCCCATCATTTTGTATTGATGAGAGGGGGGTAGCTAATCTCTTTAGACACACTAAGAGTCCTGGACCTGACAACATCTGTGGACACGTACTGAAAACTTGTGCTGATCAGCTGAGTGGGATTTTCACCATATCTTCTCACTTTCTTTAGAGCTACAGATGGTACCTAAGATTTGGAAACAAGCTGTCATTGCTCCTGTTGCTAAGGGCAGTTCTCCTAAGGTACTGAATGATGTTAGGCCTGTGGCTCTGACTTCTTTAGTGATGAAATCATTTGAGAAGACAATTAAAAATGAGATTTTAATGCATGTTGAACACCTTCTTGACCCCTTCCAGTTCACCTATAGAGCAGGGAGAGGTGTGGAGGATGCTGCCGTCACACTCCTGCTTCTCTTGTATAAGCATCTTGAGGCCCCCCACACCCACGCAAGATTATTATTTGCTGACTTTTCATCGGCATTCAATACAATTCAACCCTTCATACTCGCTGACCGGCTTTACAATCATTTCAAGCTTGACACTATTCTGATCGGCTGGGTGACAGACTTTCTGACTAATAGGTCACAATGCGTGAGCGTGCATCCTGTATTTTCTGATGTGCTCTCCTCTACTGGATCACCCCAGCGTGCTGCCTCTCTCCCCTTCTGTTCTTTCTGCACACAAATGAGTGTTGCAGCAATTTCACGAACAGACACATCCTGAAGTTTGGTGACGACACAGTGATCGTCAGTCTTCTTGTGGGGGCGAGTCAGGCCATGGGCAGGTTGTAGATGATTTTGTGGATTGGTGTGATGAGACCTTCCTGTCACTAAATGTGTCAAAAACTAAAGACATGATTATTGATTTTAGGAAGTCTTCTTATAGCTCATCACCTACTATCATTAACCTTAACCCAATTTCCCTCGGGATGAATAAAGTATTATCAATCAATCAATCATTAAAACTGCTGATTGGGATCGTTGAGAGTTATAAATATCTAGGTGTGCTTGACCATAAAGAATCTCATGCTGATGCCACTACTAAAAAAGTTTAACAAAGACTGTTCTTTTTAAGGAAAATTAGATCTTTTAATGTCTCATCTGAGATGTTGTCTTTGTTTTATAGAAGTTTTATCGAATCTGTGATGTCTTTTTGTATCGCTGCCTGCTTTGGTAACCTGACGGTGAAGAATAAGAATCGATTCGGTCTTCTGGTAAAAACTGCTAGCAAAATTGCAGGGCGCTGGCAAGATGGACTTTTGGCTATTTACAATAAAAATGTGCTTAGAAAGGTTCATTCTATTGTTAAATGTTTGAACCATCCACTTCACAGTGAGTTTGAGCTGTTTTAGAGTACCTGTGAGGAAGATCAAAAGACTCCAGGTTTCTTTTATCCCTACTGCATCCTGTCTCCTAAATGGCAAATAACCGTCTGGGGATTTTCTATTACTATTATTGTCGTTTTATATTATTGTTTTGTTTACCTTTATCCGGCTGCTAAACTAATTTCCCTTTTGGGAAAATAAAGAATTTGAAATGAACAGCAGATTGAAGATTGGTGTAGTGACCTGTCCTGTATTTGCATACAACAAAGGTGTCTCACCATCTATCCCAAGGCCTCCCGTTGTCTTGATGCATGCTCAATCATCCAGGTAAGTAAATCCCAAAAGGTTGACTATGTTCATCTGGATGTAACATTTTGACCTCCCAGCCCATTGTTCATTCACTGGTGCTGGTTTCAGTCATCATGCAAATGCACTGTTTATAAGGTTGGGGAAACCTGCAGTTAGCTGAGACTGAAGAAGTCACCTGATGATGACGAAACGTTTCTCCCACTGAAAACGTCCAGATGAACAGAATCAAGCAGTTTGAGTTATGTATCTATTCCTCTATTAAACGAGCCTTTTCCATCATAAAGGTTGTTGCCCAGAGTATTGTCACTGATTGTTTTATTATGGCAAATGTGCATGACTGTCATTCATAATTCATGTCCACATGAAAACACATTTTCTGCCCTAAATCAGAAACATTTGGTTCTAGTAGAATTCAACCTTATGTGCTGTTGTCAAGCACATTTAAAATAAAGTGTTAAAAATTAACATATTAACTCAAATACAGTAGGAATGTTAATTTTTCCTCTGTTTTCAAAGTGGCATTGGTACCCATGTATAAAAAAAGCAAAAGCTTAACAATTTAAAATGTGTAAAATAGGATACCAATACCACAGAAACAATATCTGAAGCAAAAGAATTAATGTGCAAAAATACAATGGCTCCCATCTTTTACTCTTAAACAAGGACAGTTTATAATAAGCAGCTGATGCTACTACTGTTCTCTAATGTAAAGGCACTTTGAGTGCTATAAATGTCCTCTGTTCAGTAAAGATAGAAAGATCCTGTGTATTTACAACAACATTGGTACTACTGTGGCTTGTACAACATTACTCCTATAAGATGGAGTTGTGGTCAAGCTTCTTTAGAAAAAGCACGTCTTTATTGAATGTTACTTTGACATGTACAGCTCACCTAACCACTGTTGTAGGCCAGGCACAGGCCCTCAAGCAAGGGAATTCCCCAATAGCAGCAGCCTTTACACTATAATGTGGCACAAAGCAACAATTGCGCCGCAGTAGCTCAAGGAACATAACAAAGAGCCCAGAATTTACCCAGGCACTAAATATCCAAAATCCTAATCCTGTCAAGAAAATATAGAAACAAGTATAATTGTATGTAGTTGCAATATTGCAGCTAATAGCTAAGAGTTGAGTTAAAACATTTTTTTGTGTGTGTAGTTGTGCTTTACTTACCCCTAGAGGTGGGAATCACCATACATCCCACGATACGATATTATTGCAATTTTTAAAAATATTTTGCGATATTCAGATTCTGTACATAAAGGTAAACTTTATCAATATTCATTTTCTCTAATATCAAAGTCTCACACTCAGTCTTTCTCTCATTTCAGTTTTATTGTTGACAAACTGAACGGTTTGTATTACAGTCTAGTCCAACTTAACTGAATCAACCATCTGGTACAATTATAGCTATTCTGAACTATGCAGTTTATGAAAACTATGCAGCCCCTTCAGCAACTGAAGAATTTGAAAGTAAATTAAAACAAAATATAATTTTACATTAAATAAAAAAGTTTTAAACTTAATTAAAAGAAAACATGTCTTAAATTAAAATAAGTAAACTGTCATGTTTATTGCTGCCAAAAAAAAAGTGAAACACATTTGGACAGTGAAGGAATGTCAGGATTCTTGCTCAGAAAAAGGATCAACATGCTCTGAAGTCAGAGCACAAAAACCTTTTTTGTAACAAAATATCGATTTCTGCTGTCCCTGTATCCATACATTATTAGCAAACAAAATATCACCATGCTACACAGTATCCATTTTTCCCCCACCCCTACTTGCCCCCCTGACTGTGTTCAAATGATCCCCCAGAACAAAAAGGAGGATCATAATTTCATTCTGAGTGTGGCTGCTTTACTCAATTCACTCTTGCCAAACCTGAAAGTACAAAACAAAAACACTACAACACAGTGCATCCTCCCCAGCATGTGAATGAGCCTGCCTTAATGACAGAAAGCTTTGAGTAGGCGTGTTCTCAGCCACGAAACATATGTCTTTATTTACAGTGATCACGAGCATCGTTAGCCATAGCCATTAGTCAGCAACCAAGATCCCTGCAGGGAAGGGCAGGGATCTTGGTTGTGGTTGAGGTTTGTGATTGGTTTGACGATGACTTCCTGTTGTGTGAAAATGCATGTGTGTTTGTGTCTCTGTGTTGGCAGGGGAAATGGATAGGAACACAGCCGGACCAGCTGGCTGCAAATCTCTGCAATCTGCTGCTTAGTTAAGCTGGCACACACACACACACACACACACACACACACACACACACACACACACACACACACACACAAATGCACGCATTGGATAAATACTTAATTATATTCACTTATGTACTAAACAACAGTTAAAAATAACATTTAATAAAAAGGCCAGTCCATAAATGACCACAGAAGAGTGACTAACAGCAGAAATGAAGTGATTTGTGTAATTTGGCACTGACAGCCACTGTACACACTAGCTCTTGACCCACTAGTGAAACCAGTCTCTGCAGAAAAGCAAAGTCATTTGCTGGTTATTAAAATAATTTATTACAACTCTCAAGATTCTCTTAATTAAAATTCACTTATCGCAGTTGGGGACTTGAGAGCTGGACTATTAATGAGAGCTCCACTGAATGCATATATAGGAATATGTGCATATGTAAATATCCAAGCATTCGTATGTGTGTGTATGAGTGAGTGTGTATACAAGTGCCCATGTGCCCAAACATCGCTTTTAATCACCAGTTTTCTTGATTAAGCAATACTGTGGGGTAATTCGTTTAAAAAAAAATTATATCCGCCATGAGGCAGCCAAAACGTCTGGACTTCTTTAAGTTGCTTGAAGACGTTTCACCTCTCATCCGAGAAGTTTCTTCAGTTCTAAGGTCAAATGGTGGAGAGTCCCAGATTTAAACCCAGTGGGAGTTTCCCCCCAAAGAGGGATAAAAGGACAAGACTCAGCAGTCCATCTGTATCTAAAGGTCAAAGGTCACTCTTTCGAGGATGCCAACGTTCACATTTTGGACATTTTGGACAGACAGATGGTTTGAAAGAGGAGTGAAAGAAGCATCTATGTCCACTGTGAGCGACCATCTTTGAACAGAGGCGGTGGTTTACGACACCAACTGTCTGCCATCTATAATCCAGTTTTGAGTTCCCTCCCCAGACGCCTTAACGCCCACTCACATCCTGGGCCATCTGACCTCAGGAAATCACATGATAAGGTGGGGCCAGGTTTCACAATGAGCTCACCCGAAACCCTGGCTGATTGGGACCCACACCCAGTTTATCACCTTGGCTCAGGCGATTAGAGGATCATCAGGGGGTCCTTTTGTCCCTCTTTGAGGGGAAACTCCCACTAGGTTTATATCTGGGACTCTCCACCATTTGACCTTAGAACTGAAGAAGCTTCTCGGATGAGAGGCTTCTTCAGTTCACGATGACCTGGATGGCTGAGAACCTTCACAGACATATTTCACTCTGAATTTGTGCACACAGTAGAAATTTAAATTACTTTAGTACAACTACCTCAACACTGGTCTTAACTACGGTACAGCACAAATGTACAGAACAGAAAGGACCATTTCACTTCTGCTTTAAAGCAACAATGTTACAAACACCCTTCAAGTTCCCAAACAAAACATTGTGACCGGTCTCTGAGCAAATAACAATCACAACAATAACAAATTCTATGGCACAAATAATGTGCCGTAGAATTTTATTCCACATAAAGGTCATAAAAAGCTTAAACAGGGTTTGTTAGAGCTAGAATCTTATGTTCTCCCACAGGGCTTGCCTGGGACGTGTGCATCACTGTAGTTGTGTCCACCTGTCTTCAAGCTGGCTAGGAGCCTTTGGTGAAGCAACTGGGTTTTCAAGGATTTGAGTGCCTACAGTGATCTATCTCAGCTACGGTTGCTGTGGTATCTGCATTGTTATGCTGCCAGTGGCAGATAAATGTATGCATCTTTCCCACAGAGTGATCCCATAAAGGGTGGAGCCATTAGCTTAATGAGCAGCGCTCACTTCTGTAGCTGGGAAGTTATTAATTAACTGTTGTAATTATAACAAGAGGAAGAGAGCACGTGCAAGAGAGATGTTCCCTAAAATGCAAGAGAAAAGATTTAAGATTTAAGAAATTAAAATCTTTTGCTGTTGTTTTAAGTGCACTGAATTTTATAGCTTTTTTGTCCAGCTGCTTAGGCTGCTGCCCCCACGACCCAGCCCAGAATAAGCAGCAGAAAACGGATGGATGGATGTTTGTCAGACCAGTTGTGATGTAATCTGAACGGGTGGGTTTGTTTATGACTTTTACAATCCTGGTCACGGCCCTGGATCTTTAACCCAGTGATTTGTGTTTTTGGTCTTTCAAGGTCTGTTTATTATTAAAGATCTTCAGTTTGATTCTCAGTTTGCTTATTGTTTAGATTATAGTCTCATTTCTCGTTAGCCTCGGTGTGTTTGTGTGTTTTTAAAACCTAGGTTTATTGAGTTCTTTGTCATGTTGTACCTGTCTGTTTCATTGCATTGTTTCCTATAATCTTGGATTTTATTTCTTGTACTTCTGTACTCCTTGTGCCTTAGTATTTGGATTTATGTTCAGAAGTCTTTCATCTGACATTTTAAAGTTTGAACAACTGGGTCCTGAGCCTGCAGAGAACATCCAGAACCGCTTGAGTCTTAGCTCAAGTTTAACTTCCTGGGCAAGTGAAAACTGAGCTGCTTGTAGTTCCTGACCTGTAGACTTCGAGTCCAGGCTGTTACTCTTCAACTTGCCTTGAGGCAACTGTTTTTGTGATTTGGCACTACATAAATAAAATTACATTAAAATTGAATTAAACTCAGCCCCCTGAAGGACTCCTCTGCCAGTGTCGAGGCCAGCCCACCAAGGGGCTGCACTGCTGACCCCTTCCTCAGGGGTCTTGACTCCTAGACCAATGCTAGCTGTCAGCCTAGCCCCCTGAAATGTCCCATCTCCTTTGACACGGGTCTCCTTCCACACCCCCTGAAGGACCCCTTCTTCTGCAATGCCGACTACCTCCTTGGCAGGACTGCTCCCCCTCTGCTGCTGGTCTTCTGGGTGGCCCCCAGAAGAGGCCCACGCTGGCCCCCTTAACCATCTCCTCTATTGGTCTGCAGGCTGGCCACCAGATCTATCCCTTAGCCGAGGTTCTTCTTCGAGTCGACCCCCTGCCCTATCCTTTACAGGCCTCAGGATTGGGCCACTTCCAGAGATGTTGTCCCAGGTGTTTGGAAATATTAGCCTCCCTGTGAATCTGCACTTGGGTCCTCATTCACCCCCAACATGATGAGTAAAAGAAATCTTACAGGTAATTCAGTTGTGGTTTTTCTTTACTTATTAAAAGCCTTTTCCCTCCAAAAGCACCAGCTGTGATTCCTCTAGAGAACAAGCAATTAACCTGTCTAATTTTCACGTGACAGCCTCAAATCAAGTGAACTGCGCTGTGTTAATTTTCACCACACTGAATTTCTGGGGCACCAAGTGGAAAATATTAACTCCTCTGTTTCAGGGTGATAAATGGAATTATCAGTTAAGGAATAGGCCACTAGAAATCCTCCTCTGTGATTTAATTAGTTTAATAAGCATGTAGCTTTATATAGAGTATCTACTAAATTATAGTGGAAATTAAGATTTTTTTTTGCATAGTGATTGCTAATAGAATAGGAGAATGCATCAAATGGTGGCAGGTTGCCTTAGAGTAGTGAATTATTTTAACCAATCTGAAGAGGTGCTGCACACAGCAGTCACACATACTGTTCTTTACAGGGTGGGCCATTTCTATGGATACAGCGTAATAACATGGGAATGGTTGGTGATATTAAAGTCCTGTTTGTGGCACATTAGTATATGTGAGGGGGCAAACTCCTCAAGATGGGTGGTGACCATGGTGGCCATTTAGAAGTCAGCCATCTTGGGCCATGTGACACATCAAAGTATTGGTAATGTCACAAGAAAAACAATGGTGTGCTTGGTTTCAACGTAACTTTATTTCAAGTGAACTGTCCTGTTCCGGCTCATTTGTCAACAAATCCGCATTCGGCAGACTGTTTCCAGCAATGTGCAGTTAGGATCTTCCAGGACTTCACTGGAACACGTCTGGGGTGGGAGACATTTGTTTTAATTTGTCACAGAAGGGTTAATGTACACTTTCACCCTAACTCACCCTGTAAGCTGGTAAATAACTGAAAGTGGTTGAGAACAAGTCAGGTAAGAATCAGTCTCTCCAGCACCTCCATGACTTGTGACATCAACTGGTCTGAAGGGGTGGCTTTCTTTGATGTCACTAACCATGACAGTCTTCCACAGCACTGGTACCTAACTGTGATGCAGTTACAACCACACACAGTGGTAATATCAGTGTTACAATAGACTTATACATAACACTAAACACTACACAGATTTTTCTTTCTTTAAATATAGGATTTAATTTACAATAAAGAATTGGTTTTGGTTTAGAATTAATTTACTTACACAATCACATAATACTGTATTCTAAAATAAGTGCATATATTTTAGTTTACGCTGTTATGCGCATGATTGAATCTTTTTTTGTTTCCTTGGTTGATAAGCTAAGAGATGAAAAAGGGGCAAAGCAAGCCTATATGGAGACCTGCAAATTGGGTCACGAATCGGGATCATGGGGGGTTGATTTAGGTTGTTGTGTGTCCTACCACTTTGTGTCTCTTTGTGGGATGATCAGCTACTCTTTCCCCTCATTTAGGAAGGTCTTTGAGTTAGTAGTATTGTTTGTTGCCCACTTTTGAGTAGAGTTCTGTTATACTTTGACCTCTTTTATGGGCCCAAGATTTTGATTTTTGTATAATTTAACCAAGTTTGTTTTTTTTGGCTAAATATAAAAGTCCCCCCCCCCCCCCTCCCCCCCTCTTTTGGACTTTAACCTGTGCCTGCCTTCCTTTACTGCTCAGTCCTTCACACTAACCTTGCTTCAGGATGCCAGACAGCTAGGCAGCAAAGGACTGATGGAATCAGGGTCTGCAGCTTTGCCTGGTGTAGTTCCATCAGCTGCCTCCTCACCTGGCCAGCCGTCACAGTCACGTGTCAAGAAAGGTGAATCTGAGGAGGATGTGGGTGGGGTGCTTACCCGAGCCCAACACGTATGAAGGGACATGTACTGTTGGTTTGTTCGACGGCTGAGGTGTTGAGTTTGTGTTGTGTGAGGAGGTTCAAAAAGGGCCCAGTGCTGACCCTGCTGAAAAACAAATTCAGCTCCGTGGCTTTATCCAGCGTGCCCATTTGCTAGTGCTGATGTCTTTGAGGTTGGCGATCAATCAGCGTAATCCTGCTCTACGTTTGATGTTCAGATTGGTCTCAGCCACTCCGTATCTTTACACTAAGCCAAGCCTTCAGTTCACACTGTATACTTCTCAACTCATCCATTTTCCCAGGTCTGAAGATTTTTCATTGAGGAGGGCGACCAGTGACCTTGTGATCCAGAGTGATGTCATCCCATGAGGACACAGAGCATGTCTCAGCTCGTGTCCAAATTCATGGGCTGCATCCTCCTGAGGACCCGGCCTTCGCGGTCTACGTGGGCAGGGTCCTCAGAAGGTCGGGTAGGCCGGAAGTAAACGGCTGGGGAAATTGGACGGTCTAGCCTTCTGATTAGCGTCACCGCTGACTCGGTGGAGTTTAATAAACTTGGCCGTCTGCTCCTTGCTATCTAAAATATAACAGGACACTGGAGTAAACTCTCGACCGTCTGTTTAATCAGTTTTCTGTTTGACGTTTGTTCAGCTGTGTGAAAACCACCCGGGGGATTAATAAAGTTTTATTTTATCTAATCTAATAACTTTAATCTCAGCCAAACCGATTTACTCACGAACAAACAAAACACTGAAAAAAGCCCAACAATAACATTTTAGGTTGTCTAAGTGACTTATATATTATGTTTAACCCGAGCAGCGAAAGTCCGCGGTGATCTGAAAATGATGTGCCGGGAGTTGTGCCGTTCTCGGCGGCTTCAGTGACCCTCGAGCTCCCGGTGAGCTATCGAGCTGGTGGGTAACAGACGTCTCCAAAAACATCGAAGCACTTTTGCAAATATGCGATATCTTGATAAACCGAGCAGATATTTGATGTTTACACAGCTACTTTCTCGCATGAAAATATGTTAAAAGTTTATTTTGTGACCCAGAAAGATTAGTAAGAGTAATTTTAAAACTTAGTAGTGGCCGCCATTATTGGAAACTGGAGTTTGGCTGGGCCGCGCTATGAATTCTGGGATATGGTAGGCCACGAAGGACACACCCGACCCATCCTTTAAATTCGGGGAAAAGGAGGACGCATTTGTCGGCTGCATTCGGAGGAGTCTACGAATTTGGACAGCCTTCGGCGCGTCGCTGTGACGTAATCGGTCTACAAATGCGGCCTCAGGAGGAAGCAGCCCATGAATTTGGACACCACCTCAGTGTGGTGTGAATCCTCCAGGGCCTCACTGGCTTCCTCACTTCACCTCCTCCAAGACTTGGTGGCAACACTGACACTATGGCTCAGCAACTGTCATTGTACTTAAGAAAATAAACTCCCCCAAATAGCATATTTATACATTGTTGTTGTTCCCCGTTTCTCCTTTCAGTGTTATGTTGAAAAACCGTCCCTCTCTGATTCAAAGACATGGAAGAGCAAGGAAGCTAATTATAAACCAAGGCTAAAACAGGAGCAAGCTACTGCTCCACTGAGCTTAGGGTTATACCCAGATGCTGGGGAAAAATTAGCATAGACACACACACACACACACACACACACACACACACACACACACACACACACACACACACACACACACAGCCTCAAAGTGATTAGACCTGCCCTGGATGTGAACAGCAATTACCTGCAATCAGAGCTCTGCCCCTCTTCTCCCACCTCTCCCGATCTTATTCGTTGCTCTTTCATCGGTGTGTTAGTCTCTCACTTTTTTCTTTTATTATTTTTAAAGGCATCCCCGGGTGTTACCAAGGTAGATTAATGGGCTAGAGAGTTTATGTCTAGCTTAGTGTCAGAGTTTTCTGTGTTACAACAGTGGCTCTCTTTTTATTTAGCAGTTCTACTGGAGTTTTATTGAAGCAGAACAGAACTTAAGGCAGGCAGGAAGGTGGAGGAGAGTCCTGATGCAAGACATATCACTGATATCAATCACCACTTCTTAGCACAAGTATCAAACTTCTGTTTTTTTGCCTCACAGTGTTTTGGCATGCTCCTTGGGATGGCTATAGCTCAGTAAGTAGAGTTAAGTTTGTTGGTTCGATACTTGGCTAGGCTTCCAAGTGTCCTTGGAAACATACTGAACCCTGAGTTGTGGGCTTAGATAAAAGTGCTTGTATTAATGCGTGAATGAGGCAAGCTGAGTGCTCAAGTCAAAAAGCGTTAAAACGAAATAAGTCCATTTAACATTTAGAATAATAATAATAATACATTTTATTTATAGGCACATTTAAAGACCCTCAAGGTTACCTTATATTAGTACAGCAAAAATAAAAACATATAGTTTACTTTATAAATAAAGTAAACAAATAAAATAACAACTATAAAACTAATAGACTAAGACCAACTTATAATGAAGAGAATAAATTCTGAACAGATGGGTTTTGAGACGTGATTTAAAAGAAAGAGACTTTATAGTCCAACGATCTGGTGGAAGTGCATGCAAAGGTGCCATGGTGGTCAGATGAGCAGATGGAACGGGGAAAAGAGAAGGTGAAGAGGAGCAGAGTGGACTGGAGGGTGAGTGCGTACGGAGAAGATCAGATAAGATGGATCAGATGGAGGAGCAAGGTTACGAAGGGCTTTAAAAGTGACAGTGAGGAACTGGAAATTGATACGTAGATAAACTGGAAGCCAATGGAGCAGTTTAAGAAAAGGTGTTTTACATTCAGACATGTGGGTCAGGATATAATAACAGAAGCTGCACCATTAGTTTACTCTAAACTAATGGAAGTTTGTGGAGAGATTTATGGTGAAGGTACCTGGAGGTTTGACAGTATGGCATGATGCAGAGAACAAAGTACGAGTGTTTCCTTCAGCAGACTGAAGAATAGTAGCGTAGGAAGCAGATTTAGAAATAGCTTCATTATAATGTTGTACATGTCCTCATGTGCAAGTCGAGATTCCCTAAAGAGACATTCCTGCTTTAATCTTCATGTTGATGATTCGTACTCCATTGCTTCTGACTTTCTTAATCTTCTAGAATCTTAATTTTACTCAAATCCTTTAAAAATCAGCTGAAAACGCATCTATTCAGACATCTGGGTAATGTTTCTGGATTTTGTGATGTTTTTCTTGATTCAGGTGTGTTTATGTGACCATGTTTTTTAATAACATTATGTTATTAACTATCTTACTTGCACACCTCGTACCTGCCAGTTGTTACACATAGATTTCAGGTTAATATGGAGGAACAGTTTGTAATAAAGCAAACTGTTGGATAAATCCTGCGCTCCACTTAAGGATTAGTTATCAACACATGGTTCTTATTTACACTTCTCTCATTTCTCAAGCCGAGCTCATACCATAATGTTTTGTTAGTATAATTATTGCTTCCTCATTTTTTGAGGGGCAAATTTGGCTGTGCATTGTAGGATGCTGTTCATTAATGAGATGAACTAGTTTATACACGTATGAATTATAAATTAGCTCCATTTGGATACGGCCCAGTCTGTGGCTTGATGTGTGGATTCTGCCTCTGCTACATCAGTGGCGACAGATTGCAGTCCCACAGGGTTCTGTGCTGAGACCAGATCTTTTTTTAACATTATAAATTATTCCCTTATGTAATAATATTAATAAACACTTTGCTATGCAGATGATACCTACCTTTATTTACTCATTATGTCTAACCAGACACTTATTTTAGATAGCATTGCCTTGGCTCCCAGTAACACTGAGGAATCATTTTTCGTTGTCCTTCAGTGTGCAGATTAAACACATGAGAAGGATGGACTTCATTAACACTGCTAAAAATTGTGATACTGAAAAGCTTGTTCATGTGTTTATTACGTCTAGGCTGGACTATTTTTCCATCTGGTCACTTTAAAACTCCCTGAAAAGCCCTCAGTATCAGTCAGAGTACTAACTGGGACAGGATGACAGACTAGATTTCCCTGATCTTACCTTTTTCTTTATTTGCTTGCAATTAAATTCAGAATTAGTCCTTCTTGTATTTAAAATCTTGAACTATCCTACCCCCATCCTTAAAGACCTTTTAGTACCTTATTATCTTAGCACAGTACTTTACTCTAAGGCTGCAGGGTTTCATTTCATTTATTTATTTATTTCACACTTGGTACAACAATTCAAACAAACCAACCACACTTTCTATCAAAAAGCTCTACAACCATGTGTGAAAAGGAGCAGGAAGAAGAAAATATTCTTATTAAACCCCGCCCCCTATCTACAATCCAATTTATATTACAAGTGGGCACCAAAAATCAGGACAAACTAACATTAACATTTATCTCCGGTCCTAACCCAAACCAAACAACAAATTTACAATCAGAATATACCACTCCACATAGTAACAAGGAGAAAAATAAAATAAAAATAAATAAAACAAAAAATTATAATGGATCCTTTTTCAATGAACTCCGATTTCATTCACATTCTTCATATTGATTAGGTTAGATTGCAGGTTCCCAGAGCTTTCAGTATACTGGGAGGTAGAGCCTTCAGCTACCAGCCCCTCTACCATGAACCCAGCTCCCAGTCTGGAGATACTCTCTCTCTACTTTTAGGCTTCTTTCTGTTAAAGCTTATATTCAGGGATTTATCAGGTAACTGAACTCATCCTGTAATGCTGCATTAGGAAGTGTCTGTTGGGGGGACTTCCCATGATGAGTGTTTCTTCTTCAGTTACATCTTTTCACTCTGTGTTGATTCACTACTGTATGAAATCATTAGCAATAATTAACCTTGGGCTCTTTCTCCTATAGTTTTATCCTTTGTTTCTCGGTTCTCTTTCCTCTCACCTCCAACCGGTCACAGCAGATGGCTGCCTCTCCCTGAGCCTGGTTTTGTTTCTTCTTGTGAAAAGGGAATTTTCTGCTAATTGTGCCAATATTTAATGCTGAAAATGATCATGTCTTTATTTGTAGTTGATATTGAAATGAAGTGACGGTGCCTGTGTTTAGAAATATAGTTAAAACTAACTATCTATGAGAACTGTGCTCACATACCATTTTCCCCATTTAGGAAACCCGACCCTTAATATGAAACAATTGCAATAAGAGCTCAGTATTAGACTCCTAATAATAGATTAGGTCTCATTGCTCTGACACTTTGTGACAAAGTGGCCAGGATTGAATTCATTTACCATTTGTCACTTAAATATATTGTTCATTTGTCTTCTGTTATCTTATAGTCAACCATAATGCTTTAATGTAGACACTGCACATGTAACCTTGGCTCTGCATACTAGCCCGGGTGTGTTTGTGGTAGCATTGGTTACATTCATTACAGTAGTGCAAATGTTCTTAACCCTTTAAGACCTACCATAGAACCAAGTCCGCCAGAGCTTATATTATGTTATATTATATGTTTACATGCTGTGGAGCCATTTTTGGAAGCATTTCAAGTTGCTATACATCAATACAACCATTACAGCCCAGATTTTAATAATATGTCTGCATTAAGTGCATAGTGATTACTTAAATTGCAAAAAAGTGCAATAAACTACAAAAAAATTGAAAATCGTTTTTGTTTTTTTAACATATATTTCTAGTTAGAGAAATTTAAGAGGCTTATCCCTCAAAACTGTAAATACAAAAAAGTTGCACAAAATAGTTTCCCACCACAGGAAATTTATTTTAAGTGTCTTCATAGTTTTATTTTTGAAATACACCAATTTTTATACACTGCAGGAGAAATGAAAATAAATATTATAGTGCAAATTTGCAAAATATGCAGCATACGCATCAAAATAAACTATTTCCAGCAGTGCAATATGAGTCCTAAGCATCCCAGAAACAACACAGAAAGTCATAAAGTCAAAGATAACTTTTAAAAACACCAGTATAGGCTCATGAGGCCCTGATGGTAAAAAAAAACTACATTTCCGCGAAAATGACGTCACTTCCGGTTTCGGGCAGGTCATGGCGGACATGCGATAGTTCGCGCTGACGTCTATTCCAACGTAGGAAGTGTTATGAACAGCTGATTTGTTGCTGCAACTCCTCCGGTTTCATATGCAAAAAATTTTTTTCGCTAGCTTACGTGGTTGCAGAGCTACCGGGATTTAAAAATAGTTACGCAAAACAGAGCGTGCTGCTCCGACCGGCTTTAAAGAGTTAAAGCATAATGTTACAAATCATTGGTTTGTTTTATGTAGTTTGGTTATACTTATCATTGTGTGTTACTTTGTGCAGGTCCTATATGTGAAACAGGTATGTGGGAAGGGCTGCCCCAGTACTTCCTGTTTATACAGGATATTATGTCATTGATCATGTCAGTTGGGTGTAACCAAATGAAGGGGTGTTTTTTTCTGTAAAATTGTTTATTTCCTTTAAAATAACCTCATGAGTGGGATTTTGTGAAGAGATCGACTTTTCGTTCAGTTGGGTGAATGAGTTTGTTAAGTGGAAGAATGATTTTATTCCTGTTTCTTTGTCTAGACTGTGTTATTTAGTCTACCTTGTTTTCTCAATGAGATTAATGAGTTTCAGCTGTGGGTGGAGTTATGCATAAAGCAGATGAGTTTTTAACTGGCAGGGTCTTATGTTTTGTGAAACAAATGTTGAAAGGTGACGCCAGAAAAATAAAGGACACTTAAAAGAAACTGCAACAGTCTGCTGATGCTTTCTTCCTATCACTGCTTACGTTTTGCTACCTCACACACTTAAAAAGTGAAGAGCAAAAGAAAATCAGAGTATTTGGCCTCTAGGATCCTTTAACACAACACATGTTTAGTGAGTGACACTATCTGCTTACCAGCTCAGAGACCCACGTATCATTCATAGTCCTTCACTGTTTCCCATGTTTAACAGTGATTAAAAAACTCGTTCTTTATCGCCCTCCCATCAGCTCATGCACCATCTCCAGACCCCTGAGCCCCTCCATTTAAGGAGCTGCGGGGGGAAATGACTCATCTCTTCCTGTCTGGTCTTTCAACCTTTGCCACGACAGGCCTCAATTTATTCTTCATCTAAAATCTTCTTGTGGTCCCTTCTGACAAATCTTGGGCTTAATCACTTCCTGTTTTCTAATCTTCACTCATTCATCCATCTTTCACTCCTTTCTACATCCTTTCATCCATTCTCCTTTGCCTCTTTCACTTACTCTCTTTTCCCCCTCACTGGTTTATTTTCAAAACCATCTCTCCCATTTCATCTTTGCTTTCATCTCCCTTGTGACACAATTTTAAGGAGCTAAAAATAAAAACATTGCTGATGTGAGATGAAATGCGAGGATCTGAGAGGGATTAGAAGTGTTTGGTTTGTATCTCACACCACTGTGCAAAAAAGGGAGGACATAATAGTAAAATAGAAATGAAAATAGAGAGTAATGAAGACACCGCAATATAAGATGAGAGAGAATACACAGCAAACAGTAGAGACTGAAAGCTAGATTAAAAAGACTAATATATTTTATTAAATCAAATATTCTTCATACAGAGCCAAAGGACACATAGCATTTGGTTTTGACAGGACATTTAAGACGTCTTCTGACACTTGTCTGACTCTGGGTCATACGGGCAGCTGAGTAAGAAGAGGTGACCAGACCTCCCTCTCCATAGCCACACCTTCAGCTGTTTTAAAGGTAGACTGCAAAGTTACCATGCCACCCAAGGACATGATATCTCATATCGTCTTCCAAAGACACTTCCTCCTGTGATACATAAAACAAGGATTCAAGAAACCTGAACCAGAGATATGTGATATGTGAAGCCCCCCCCCCCTCATCCTGGATGAGTCCCTGCTTTCTTCTGTCTTCTGTCTCTACAAGCAAAATATCTTTGGGTTTTGTTGCTGCTATCACAAGCCAATTAAATACCTCACTCTGATTTCCAGCGTGATTGTGGCTCTGGTCATCCACTAATCAGAAGACTGGTTGTTGATCTCCTCCAGTTGCTGCCTGTGCATTCAATGTTGTTTTTTCTCTGTGTGTAAATGTTAGATTTACACACAGAGAAAAAACAAGAAGAAACTTGAATGAGGACAATAGCAGAAAGTCCTTTCAGTGACAAAAGTGAGAAAAGCACCAGTCCACATGGCTCACATTTTTCCATTTTGCGGCAGATTTCAATGCAAGACAGCCTACGAGATCACCCATCTCCCATGCTACAGTTAGCAAACTGCTTGCTAAGTTTCGTGAAACTGGTTCAGTGTTGGATTTGCCAAAATGTGGATGCAAGACAACTGTCACTAATGAAGAAACATCAGTGGCTGTCCTAGCTTCATTCAGCAAGAGCCCACAGCGTAGCACTCGCTGCATGTCACTGGAGAGTGGCATTAGTCAAACATCCCTTCGGCGGATATTAGCTACTCACAAATGGCACCCTTACAAACTCCAGCTACTGCAGCATCTCAACGAGGATGACCCAGATCGGCACAGAATTTGCAGAATGGGCAAAACAAAAACTGGAGCGGGACCCTCAGTTCACGCAGAAGATTTTGTTCAGTGATGAGGCAAACTTTTATGTGAATGGTGAAGTTAACCAACAAAACCACCGCTATTGGTCTGACACTAACCCACATTGGATGGATCCCTCCAAGACTGTTGGAACAACAAAAGTGATGGTTTGGTGTGGTATATGGGGTTCAACGATAGTGGGTTGATTCTTCATCAATGGAAACCTCAAGGCCACTGGATATTTGAAATTGCTACATGATGATGTGTTTCCTCTTTATGCACTGAAGCTGGCACGTTCCCTGAGTTTTTCCAGCAAGATTATGGGTGCCAGGTCCGAGCATTCCTAGATGAACAGTTTCCTGGAAAGTGGATTGGTCGTCGTGGGCCAGTTGAATGGCCCCCAAGGTCTCCCGATCTGACCCCCTTAGACTTTTATCTTTGGGGTCATCTGAAGGCAATTCTCTATGGTGTGAAGATACGAGATGTGCAGCACCTGAAACTACGGATACTGGATGCCTGTGCTGGCATTTCTCCTGCGGTGTTGCTATCAGTGTGTGAAGAGTGGGAGAAGAGGGTTGCATTGACAATCCAACACAATGGGCAGCACATTGAACACATTTTATAAGTGGTCAGAAACTTGTAAATAACTCATGAAAGAATAAAGTTACGTTGAAACCAAGCACACCATTGTTTTTCTTGTGACATTACCAATAAGTTTGATGTGTCACATGGCCCTCTTCCATTGAAAAAATATAGTTGTATCCAAGATGGCCGACTTCTAAATGGCCACCATGGTCACCACCCATCTTGAGGAGTTTGCCCCCTCACATATACTAATGTGCCACAAACAGGACTTTAATATCACCAACCATTCCCATGTTATTACGGTGTATCCATAGAAATGGCCCACCCTGTAGATTAAGTGACAATGAAATACTTCTTAGTTGATAAAATTGAAAATAAGGTTTGTATCCATAGCGACAGACATTGTAATGCAATGCCTGATCAAGTGAGGATCTTGTTTATCACCACATATTTTCAAGCATTGAAATATTTGCATTGTTGCAGCAACTTTCCAAACGAGAATTCAATAAGATGAAAACGTGCCTTATTTAAGGTCTCACACATATCTTCTGCAATCTGACACACATACACACACTCACAAAAGAAATATTCTGAGAGCACAGCAAAAGCGTAACCCTTTTGGAAAGATGTTTTCCTCTGCTTCAGTGAGTTGTCTGTCAGAAAATTTTTTCACCCACTTGTCAACATCCTTGGTGTGAGTCTGGTATCCATCTGCTGGCTGCTGAGCACACACCTGTGGTTATTTCTGATGCAGTTCAGTTACATTTTGACCAGTTAGACTAAGTTCCTCATCAGGTTCACCTCCAGCCTTACAGATCGCATGATCACTCCTTAAGTTTTGTTGGTTCTTTGCTCTTTGCGCGATCGTGGCTCAAGAGTTGGGAGTTCGCCTTGTAATCGGAAGGTTGCTGGTTCGAGCCCTGGCTCCAACAGTCAAGACACTTCACCCGTTGCCTAATGGTGGTGGTCAGAGGGCCCGGTGGTGCCAGTGTTCGGCAGCCTCACCTCTGTCAGTGTGCCCCAGGGTGGCTGTGGCTACAATGTAGCTGCCATCACCAATGTGTGGATGACTGGATGTGTAAAGCGCTTTGGGGTCCTTAGGGCTATACAAATACAGACCATTTACCATTCTTTGACTTTGAGCTTGGATTTATTGAAGCTTGTGTTGCATGCTTCTTCATCCTCACTGGGATGACACTTTTCTCTGGTCTTGCTTCCTGAGATTTCAGTAATTATTTGACCAGATTTGTTACTTCATCTAGGATTAATTCATTCTTTAGACACTGAATCAGCTGTAGCACCTTCACTATCCCCCGCCACAAAAATATTTTTCCTTTCCATCATATTCACCTCACTCATTAGTGGCAGCACCCGTGATACCGCTTATCATTTTGGCCAGTGGTCACTTGCAGTTTAAACAAAAAGGCATGAGGCTGGAATAAAATTCATACATTTACTTGTGGTCAGCGACATAACCGCCAACACTGAGGCTTCGAACCTCGCTTCAGACTCGATAGGCTATTTATTGTGACGCAGTGGACCGGAGCTTGCTTTAGTTGACATCACTGATTACGTCTGAATGACTTCACTGCTGTTTTAAAGAAAACAATAAGTAATGCACTTCCCTGCCATGGCCTGTATGCACGCTCACCATGCAAGACGCCGTTGCTGAAGAAAAAGCATGTTCTAAGTTTTAAGTTTGCTGAACAACATTTAGACAATGGGGCTGATTTTCAGCAAACAACACTGCCACACATCATATAACTGAAGGAATGATGAATGGACAAATGTATCGAGCAGGGACGAAGTCGGAAAAATAACTGGCCCTGGCAATTTTGGGCCAGACGGCCTATCATGATTTTATTGCATCTACTTTTCTTTTCTTTGTCTATCTTAGTTTTTCAGCTCCACACTTCCACCACTTCTTCCACACTAAACTCTGTTCTACATGTTGCACGAGTGCACAGTGAAGGTAGGGGAGGGTTTCGTTAAGGATTTGATTGGGCAATACAGTATTGGTAATGAAAATGAACAAATGGACTGCTGTCACTGCTTGAAGGGTTGCTGTGCACCAGCCCTACAAATTGACCCATTGGCTCAAATTAGTGTTGGCCCACCAGATCACCAGTCAAGCTTTGGTACCAATAAGATAACTGGTATAAAAAAAATCTGCTTCCATTTGTAGCTCATTGGTAGTGCAGGTCGCCTACTAACTGGAAGGTTCGTGGTTCAAACCCAGTTTACTCCAGTCTGCATGCCATATATGCTTGGGCAAGATACTAATGCCATGTTGCTCTCCATACTTTTTTTTAACCGCCATTTATTGACCGAAACTTTTACAAAATTAGACTGACCCATCTGGACACAATTTGATTACCAATCCAGCACTAGTTTGTGGTGAACTTCAATCTTCTTTTAACCTGACTGATCAGTGTGAGCCCTACCAACAGCTGTCAGCACTACTTCTATCTGAATGGTATACAACCTCATTTGGAAAAAAATATCCTCCTACTAACACAGAAAGGGTTTTTTTGTATGAGCAAATGTGTGTGTCTGTAAATAACTGAGCAGGAAGTGAGTTCTGCTGGGAGCCTAGACTACCAGACTCATTACAGCATCCCTACAGACTCACAAACATGCAATCAGTTGCTCCACTCCACCAAACCCAAATCCTCCTTCTGCTCTGTAGAGCCCCACAAACTACATGCGACTCATACAATTAACCCTTCACCAACTGATTGTGTGTGCATGAGTTAATATCCATCACACCCCTACTTACCTACCACCACAGATGGGCAGTAATGCGTTACGTTAATCAGATTACTTTTTTCAAGTAACGAGTAAAGTCCTACTTTTTACTATTACAAAAAAGTAATTAGATTACTGTTACTTTCCCTTAAACAGGTTGCGTTACTTCATTACTAAACTGTGATTTTGTTTGTGAGTGTCTCATGACAATGACGAGTGTGTGATGTCCGTGGCAGCAACAGACGTGTGCAGATCAACGATGGATAATATATAGAGTGCGGGGGAGAGTGAGACCATGCAGCGTTTAAAGCATGGAAGTACTCACATTACTTTGAGTTTGACTCTGTAAAAAGTGACAAAACATCAGCGTGGGGAGAAAACGTCTTTCTGCTGTGGCACCGGGCAAACCTCCACCGGCCCCACTCCTGCTAAACAGGTGAAAATAGATTAAGGAGCGACAGGACTGAATCTTTGATTTTATTTATTTTTTGCTGCGTTTTACTTGCATCCATTTGAGAGAGCAAGCAAAACACAAAAAATTATTTTATTTTATATGCAGAAAAAAGGTTTAAATGTAAAACGAATTCATTCAAGTCAGAGACTGTTGCATATAATTTCATTTTGCTTGATGCAATGTGCATGAAGTTAAAAGATTAAATAAAAAAAACAAGTTTTAAAAAGAGACTTTTTCATTTGATTCAATTTCAGACGGTGGCAGCTGTCTTTGCTGCCATCTTCTGTCCATAAATGTTATTACCTGAACCTCTGACTCAATTTTTCAGTCAGGGAAACGTACAGCTCAAGACTCAAACTCACAGACTGATCTTTTCTTTTAATCTCACTAAGCTAACTCAGGCATATACTGATTCATCAGCAACACAACCTAATGTTGACTTGGGGAAAAAAGTAGATACCCAGCAAAAAAGTTTTATGCTCATTTTTTTCTGTAGCAAAAACACTTATGAGGATCGACCCAGAAGGATGCTGGCTTCGAGGCAGACCGGAGAAATGGTGGATGGACAAAATCAACGAAGACGTTAAGACCGTCAACGCATCACTTGGGCACCTCCTAGGTGAGGTTAGGGCATGTCCCACTGGAAGTAGGCCTCGGGGCAGACTGGTGAGATTATACCTATTGGCTGGGGCAGGAACGCCTCGGTGTTCCCCTGAATAAGCTGGAGGAGGTGGCTGGGGAGAGGGAGGCCTGGGCCACTCTGCTTAGGCTGCTGCCCTCGAGACCTAGTGTTTGATAATTGGAAGAAATTGGATGGATGGTTCTTATTTTACTCTTTAACTTATTTTTTTTGTAATTAAAAATCTATTAATATAGTATCCATCCATTCTCTTTTGCTTATCCAATTTAGGGACGTGGGTGGACAGACTAGAGCCCATCCCAGCCATCATTGTAATTTCCTTCGGGATTAATAATGTATTTCTGATTCTGATTAGGCCAGAGGGGGGTACACCCTGGACAGGTCAAGACTGTGGGAAGTGGGGCTGTTGTGGGACTTGCAGCACCCCCATTGCAAAAGACAGACATCACAGAACCATATCCTCCTGAGAACCGAGGAAAAGAAGTATCTTTAAGTTTAACTTCTTTTGTGATTTGCGTGTCTAGGCTGGGTCACAGGATGAGATGCAATAAATACATAAATACATAGATGGTATTAAAACCATTAAAACACTAAGACTATTGTTATGTTTCGCAGAAAAATTATAAATAAAGTCAAAAGCAAAAAATGTGTTTTCCCCCCTGAAAAGCATCATGGTTAAATAACATTGAAGGTTAGACACCAGTAGAAGCCAATGCATATCTCTCCTTCATTAAATGTGTGTGTTTTTATGATGTTATGAGTCTCTTTTTATAGCCCAACAGAAGAGCAGCAGATTAAGGAGCTTCCACTCACTCACTTGTAGTTGTAAGACAGGCATCATTTTATGGTTTTCATACCTCTGTGGGTCTGACAAATGCGCCCTGTGAGGTTTAATAATTGTTGCATCTGTATAAAATATTATGTGTAAGCTGGTATATTTTTCTTAGCTGTGCAGATGGTCTTTTTTATATCAATTGTTCAACATTTTGTGATGTTAACAACCATAAAATAAAAACAGAACAGAGTGAGAAAATTATATCGAATTGCTGTTTTCTGGATATATTCACAATATTTTTATAGAATATTTGGAAAGACAACAACTGGAAATTTCTAATTGTTTTCCATTCAGTGTGTTTTGGGTCTTTTTTAGATGCCTGGATACAAGCATTTATAGCTCGGTATGTTAAATATCTGCAGAGATGCCCAGAGCATGGAGACACTGTTGGATTTGGCCTCTGACAGACAGCCGTAGTCATACACTGAGAAATAGATCGGTGGTAAAATATAAGACAGGGAGACAGCGGAGGGTGGCACACGAGAACAAGACAGAGAAAAAGAATCTGCTGATGGGGAGCAGAGGAGAAGATGTAAACTAAGTGGAAGGAAGAGAGAGGGCGTGGGAAAGCAAGTAAAAAAGAAAAATTGAAGGTTGGAAAAAGAGGAGCAAAAGAAAGTGAAAATAGAGAGAGAGAGAGAAGGTATGGCACTCTCCCAAACTAGGCTATCTGACACTGTGCAGCAGCCGTGCATCAGGCCAGCTGAATGCTATTTCCAGCTTGAGATGACCCACCAGCTGTACCATGGGGGAGTCAATGAGAGAGAGATAGAAACAAGAGAAAGTCTGCGTATGTCAGAGAGAGTGGGGCTTTATTCATTTATTAAAGCTTTATTTAAGAAGTCCCAAAAGAAAAAAATATATTTACACAAACAGACAGGCTGAAGGAAAGCCAGT
>NC_140460.1:40853008-41203008 GCF_963576455.1 Neolamprologus multifasciatus | reverse complement strand
TGAAGATTTGTTTGCTACTTTAGCTCGAGGAACATCCTTCAGTAAGCTTGACCTTCCTCATGCATATCAGCAGCTTCAGTTAGATGAAGAATCAGAGAAGTATCTGGTCATCAACACACACAAAGGTCTCTATAAGTACAATCGCCTCAGCTATGGTGTTTCCAGTTATCCGTCTCTTCTTCAGCCTGTGATGGATCAAATCCTTCAGGGGATGGATCATGTGACCTGCTTTTTGGATGACATCCTCATCACTGCCTCATCTGAAAGGGAGCTTTTGAAGAGGTTGGAGGAAGTACTCACACGTCTGGAGAAGCATGGCGTCAAAGTGAAACGTTACAAGTGCCATTTTCTTCAGAGAAGTGTGGAGTACCTGGGACATCGTACTGACAAAGATGGAGGAAAAAGTAGCAGCCATAACAAATGGACCAGAACTAACAAGCCTCACTGAACTGAAGTCTTTCCTGTAGAGCAGGGACATATGACCAAAAATATTTATCAGGCAGCACGGTGGCACAGTGGTTAGCACTGTTGCCGCACAGCAAGAAGGTCCTAAGTTCAATTCTACCATCAGGCCGCGGTCTTTCTGTGTGGAGTTTGCATGTTCTCCCCGTGTTTGCGTGGGTTCCCTCCAGGTACTCCGGCTTCCTCCCACCGTCCAAAGACATGCAGCTTGTTGGGACAGGTTAATTGGAAAATCCAAATTGTCAGGTGTGAATGTGAGTGTGAATGGTTGTCTGTCCCTGTGTGTTGGCCCTGCGACAGACTGGTAACCTGTCCAGGGTGTACCCCGCCTCTCGCCCTATGACAGCTGGGATTGGCTCCAGCGCCCCCCACGACCCTGAAAAGGATAAGCGGAAGTGAATGGATGGATGGATATACATTTGTAAATGTTCGATAACAATATAACTGACGATATAATTGACACTAGACAAAATACTTTACAACTCCACAAGTTAATTAGTACAGAAAAACCCATAAATGTATTTTCACTTAAACAAGCAGCTGTTTTTATGTGCATTAAAGTTATATAAAAATTTAACAGTGCAAATGCAAATTCCTTGCTGACATATCCTCAGCATAACCATGTATAATATCCACAAAACTTAAAAAGAGGTCATACACACACAACGCAGTAATATTGATGAACATGTTGAAGCACAGTACGTATCGCTCCACGAGGCTCCGCCTACGATAGCCGTAATGCTCCGACAATCCATCAAGCGGTGCGGCTTCGTAGCTTAGCAAAGTCGTACTGAAACATTTGACAGATTTTCGAGTGCCGTGTACATAAAATCGTTTTGAGGTCAGTAAACACAACCAGAGTTCATACATAAGGCACACAGGATTATAAGGGGCTCTGTCTCTGGATTTTCGATATTTCATTTTCTTATCGTTGCCCAACATTATACCGGTATTACCGTGAACGGTATGATGTGGCCCAGCCCTACTTTCCTGGGTCTTCCAAATTACTTAGTCAATTTCTGGAAAATCCGTCCACCATTCTTCAGCCTTTGGATAACCTGTTGAGAAAAGATGCTAAATGGATTTGGACCACGGAATGTGCAAAAGCATTTAAAGATGCAAAAAGTCTACTGCTGCAGAACAAAGTGTTGGTGCACTACAGCACAAATCTGCCATTGAAGTTAGCCTGTGATGCGTGACCTTACGGGGTGGGCGCGGTCCTTTCTGCTGTCATGGAAAATGGAGAGGAAAGGCCTGTGGCATTTGTATCAAGGACATTAACTGAAGCTGAGCGGAAGTATGCCCAGATAGAAAAAGAGGCCCTTGCCATAATTTTTGGAGTCAAGAAATTCCATAAATATCTGTATGGAAGGAAATTCACCCTCATAACAGATCTCAAGCCACTGCTGGCTATACTAGGGCCAAAGCCAGCTGGAAAAGTGTCTTCCAGAAGTGCTGGAAGACCTGAATCATGAACATCCAGGCATCTGTCATATGAAATCACTTGCCCGCAGTTACCTGTGGTGGCCAGGCTACGATAGTGATATACAAGAACTGGTTCAAAGCTGCTCAGTCTGTCAGGCTGTGTAAGTATTTATTATTTTAGTTCTATAAAATTATTAATGCAAATTCTAGTATCAGTCTATAAATAGCCAAGCATAGTGGTCATATGTGCCAAAAGATGTCATTATTATACCAATTAGTAATGTTAATACCACAATATTAGCTGCAGGGGGCAGTATAGCCACAGGTTATGGAGTATTATATTGATGTCTAATGTAAAGTAGGCCACTGAGTGTTGGAAAGATATTCTTTGAAGATAACTCCCTTAGGGCTGAGAAAACAACAAAGAAGCTTCGAAATGATAATAATACAATAATAGTAATAAGTGGTGCATGAATGAGAGAAATAAATCATGGATTGTTGGCTTTTAGACAAATCTTTCCAAGAAAACCCAGACTGAGTTGAAAGCTCTCTGATTATGGCCAGTGTTACTTACTGTAAGTTAATCTAAGTTATCATGGCGTGCTGCTCCGTCACAGGCTGCCAGCTCTCCTGGATGTATACGGCACAAATGTGGTGACAAAGAGATCTTTTCAGTGGTGCAGCCAGCCAAAAGATCTCTTATTTGCACTTGTCCCGCATCTGCTTATTGTTTTGAATGTACATTGTAGGACATAAAGAAGTTCTATTTGTTGTTTCTTGGAGATAAAGTAACTAATTATTGTGAACTTGTGAGTCCACAAGCTTATTATTTTGGTTAAAATCATTCACAAGTAACAAGACTATTGTGTTATGGCTCAATATGTCACGGTCATGGTCAGGGACCCAGTGTTTAGTGTTGTTTATTATTAACAGTCTTTTATTTTCACTTTCTGTGTTCAACGTTTGCTGCCGTATCCCCTTGTGTCTGTGTTATGCTTCCTGTTTTACTTTGAAAGTCCGTGTCCTGTGTTAATGTTTTCAGTTTTGCTTCCCCTTGGTCTCTCACGCTGTACTCTCCTCCTGTGTCTCATTTGTGGATTTAAGCCCTGTGTCTTCTTCTGTTTGTTGCTGGTTCGTCTGTATATCATCCATGACATTTCCCCTGTCTTCAGTTTCTTTTTACTTGTTTCTAGTTTCCTCCCTGTTTAGGTTTTGTTAGTTTAGTCTTTGTATTCCTGCATTTGCGTTTATGGTTTTGGGCTGCGTCAATAAAAGGCACGTTTTCAGTTTAGGTCCTCGTCAGTGCAGTTTCCACATCTGCCCTAGCAGCCGTGGCACAAAATGAGTGGAACTAAGGAAAGTGTTTATTAAGAAGCCTGGCTGTGAGATCCAAATGGTCAAAAAAAACTGGCAACACATAAACTCTAATGTGTTCAGTGAGATAATGATAAGTCAACTTCCTGGAGCAACTTATGTTCTGTGGATTTAATTATTATATTACTTTAAGAATATACTGTGTTTTTTTTAACATCAGGGTCAAAACTTAGAGTGAGATAACACGATGTTCCCAGCAAAGATGCCAATGTGGGTCTACAGCGAGTCACTGCAGGTGCACTGTGGGGCTGTGTGGGAGGGGCAAATCTACACTTAACCAATACAGACCCCAAGTTAAGCAACATTCTCGTCTACACTCCATATCAGTTGGTGCCAGTGATGCACTATGGGACATATATGGGGCCCAGTACCAACCACAGCAAGCAGCTCACTGTGGGCTAATGTGGGTCTGCCTAGGTCAGTGCCCCCACACGAACCCCAAACAGGCACCTTTGCTAGACAATCTTTTGTTTGTTTGTTTTTTACAGGACAAATGACAACAAATACAGTAAAACATCACAGTACAGCTTTTCACCAATATTACACAACAAATAAGGTCAATTAAACTTCTTCTGAATAACACACGTCTAGTTTCAGGTTGTTTTGCTGTACAGTCCAGCAGGAAAGTCCACAGCAATGGAAACAAATCGTTTTCAGTGAAGAGCTATTCTGGTATAAAGAAATTTTAAATGCAACCTTGTGATGTGTCTTGGCTTTTCACTTTGAATTTCACTGGGGATGTTTAACTAAAATGAATATTATTCATTCATTATTATTATGAATTATCTGTTACAGCAATAATGTGAAAGAGAATAACTTTCTTTGAACTTTGGACTCACTGGTAAAACATATAAACTTTAATGTGTTCATAAAAGCCCAAACCTGTTTGCTACTTTGGTTGCACATAATTACTTTAGTCAGCAAAGGCGTCCACTAGCTTCTCCATAAGTAAAATTTCTGAGTTGAATAAAACCGACGCAAGAAAAGAGATCGTGACAAACAAAATGACACAGAGTGAGTCGTTGTGTTCGTTTAATGTGACAACATACAAAGAGATAAATGCCAAGAACTGAAATTTCTACAGTGGCATGTAAAATTAAGCTAATACACGTGCACACACACTCTTTGTCTTTATGTCAGACACACTTCTTTCTCTGTCATTCACACATTTGGTGACATCCTAAATCCCTATGCACATCAATAGCCAGTGTTTTGTCACCAGTCTTCTGGAAGATGGAGAAAAAAAAGTCTCTACTTTTCATCAGCAAGTTGATCATGAAACAGATGCTAATAGCTACAATCAGACCAGACTAAAACATACGAGGACAGTGTTTTGTTGTATGTTTACCAAGCTTAAAAGGTTCTCGACTAAAGACAATCACACAAATATTGTTATTTATCCAGAACTGTAAAGATGTGCCTCATTGAATGGGTGCCAACACATTTGCATTGCCACTGAAGCTCAAACACATATCTGCTTCAGCCTACCATGTACTCGCTTTCTGTAAATTTGCAAATGTTGCAACTTTGAATCTCAGCAGCTGCAGCGTTTAACAGGGTCGAGCTCAGTAAGCTTTTGATCTGGATTTATCTGTCAAGGCACTCGTCCTCTTTACTGAGTGTGTACGGCAGGTCGGCAAAACATAATATGAGACAAGGGCTACTTCCTCCTCACAAGTATTTATAAGAAAACACATAAGAATTAATATTTCAATTTTATGTTGAAGGTGTTCAATTTATATTTTAGTCCTTTCATTAAGTTATTCCTGTGTGTTTTAACCCAGGTCTGTTACAGTGGTGGTGCCCGAGGCCCCTCTACACCACAAACACAATCACTAAGGAGTGACCATATACAGTAGCGGTCATACTGAAATATCATACGATGATAATCTCTATTACTGCACCTTACCGTTGGGTCAGGTCTCCTGTCTATCACTGGCAAAATGGAGGAACAAGTCATCAAGTCACACATTTCTGTATTTATGACCACAGATTTGAACCCGTCGCTGGAAACGGGAACGCTGAGACGTCTTTCAAACTGAAAAAGTTGAAGGTCACAATATGAAAAGCTCTTTAGATTACAGTTCAAATGTTAGCAGTACCATGCCTTGTGTTAGAAAATAGAGTTAGCTGCCAGCAGCAGGACATTTATCTCACAAATTGAGAAAAAAAAAAAGAGATAAATAATAATCTCCTCTCTTCTGAATTATTAATAAATCTCAAAATCCCATGAGCCTGGGATTTACAAAATAATTACATTGTAAATTTAGAGAAGGACAATACAATTGATCAAGTGAATGCATTACATCCTGTATCATTGTCAGGGGTTGCTGAGTGGATGTGGAGAAGAGGACTCAAACGCAGGACTCACGGTGAAGATTCAGGGTGTTTATTGTGAGGGACGAATGATGAAAACAGGAGATGGCTGACTGATCTGAATTTGGAAGGCAAACATGGGGCGTAGACAGCAGTGACAACATCAATGACGCGACGCCGACCAGGAGAGAACTGAGGACTTAAATACACTGGCTGAACAATGACTGATAGGTGACAGGTGAGTGAGCAGCTGAACACAATTGAACTAACGATGCATGGAATAAGAACTAGAACATAATGCACACAGAGTAACGCTAACACAAAACAGGAAGTGGAACGTACAGAGGATAAACAGTGACCATGAACTGAAAATGCACACAGAAGCTGTGTCCCATTTCAGGGTCTGCACGCTTGAAGTACGCATTTTAAGTGTGATTACGTCACCGCCACGCGACAACGGCTGTCCCAATTCAAAGTGTACTTCAAATGCATACTCCAAATGCGCCGTCGATTTCCCCAAATATCAAGCGTGGTCCGGTGCACGCTTCGTGGTCCCATATATCCCACAATTCATAACGCGGCGGTGGGTGTGGATAATTTTGCCGCAAAATACAGCAGAAGGTAGCGGCCGAAAAGTGAACTGTCAAAAGTAAGTACTGAATATGACGTCACTTATTCATGTGCGAATGTTTAATAATGAAGAACATTAAAACATTGCTGTTGGCCACATGTCGGCAAAGTTATGTGACATTAGTGATGTTTGTACTTTCAGCGTTAACTTGGTTTTAAAGCCTCTACTTCTAAATATATATATAGTCGACCTTAATCTTACAGAGAATCTGATGATTTTATGGATAATTAAAGTCAGTCATATATCCACAAACACAACAAGCTGAACGTCAGTGATATATATATATATATATATATATATATATATATATATATATATATATATATATATATATATATATATATTAGGGGTGCAACGATACACAAAATTCACGGTTCGGTTCGGTTCGATACTTTGGTGTCACGGTTCGATATTTTTTCGATACAAAAAAAATGTTCATGCCTTTTTATTAATTTGTCATTTATTAAATTTTCACGGCACATTCTGCACCACATCTCTGTGCGTTCATCATTTGTTTGAAGCCAGCTCACCTCCTGCAACCACTTTTCCGAGAATACGCGCTTCTTTTGTGGTTCGGACTCCTTCTGACATTTCTTTGGAGGTGGAGGAACATCACAGTAATTGCTTAAAGGAGCTTCTTCGACATCTTTAAGAGTTCTAAACAAATGTCTGTCCTCCTCCTGAAAATCTTATGTATGCAAACACGCGTTGCAACTTCTTATCTTGTGCCGGTTTTTATTTTGACAGCGAATGCGCACCTGCGGACCACTTATGTGCAGCCCTGGTTATTTAGCTCGTCATATTGCAGCCACAGAAATTCTTTTGTCCATGAAACCATAAAGCTGCACTTTCTTTTTTCCTTATAGTCTGATTTGTCATAACTTTTCCGTTTTGTGGTTAGCTTTTCTTTGGCTGTCACTTCTTCACCCTGACCTGTCTTATTTGGCTCAGCAGAACTAAAATATATATCCTGCTGCTTTTACACACGCACTCACATAACGCTCAGCGATTCTCTGCGCGATCAACCTCTCACATGTTTAAGCTGCGGGAGATTTCACTTGTCATGTTTGCATAGTAAGCTAACGATTGATAAGACGATGTCAGAGGAATTGGTGCGCAAATTATCATCACTCACCAATCAGTACTGTCGCTTTCTATACACAGTTCACGCGATTGCAAAGTGAAAGCAAAAAACAAGCGCAAATTCAAACGCAATTTCAGTATGTCACATATTGACAGTGGCCGATGCCAATGACATAATTACCCAGCTACATTTCCGAAAGAATGCAAAAGCATTGACATATAGTTTTCCTTCCTACGATAGGCCGACGGGCAGGGCAGAGATAGATTTTGGTAGCCCGACTGGAAAAAAGCCCCAGGACGTCGGGCTAGCGATTTTGCGAGCCCTGTATCTGATTGAGGAATCACTCATCTTTGGAAAAGAGAGTTTATTATGGAGAAATGTCTCTTTCCAAAATAAAAGCTATACTATACTCTTCTTCTGGGCTATATTCTCAGCAGCATATTAAACATATCAGGTCCCCATAAGGAGAATCATGTGCTAACGGCTGTCTAAATGACTCGGGTAAAGTTTGTAGCATGCCTGCTTGTTTTTGTCTGCTTCCACTTGTCTTTGCACTAGGATGATGTCGGAGTAAATGTGCAGTCATATTGGTTGTGTTCCCACTAGTGCTGTCAGCGTTAATCTGAAATGACATTAACGTCACAACACGGCAAATCTCCGTTAACGAGCTACCGCGGATCACCTCATGAGTGGGGCTGGAAGACGTCAACACATTAACGAGCTAACTGCGCTAACACACTAGTTCCCACCAATTGAGCATTGCTGGCACATCCAACATACTGTTTTACTTTTGTCCATGACGCGCTTACCTTCAGGGTCATACATCACATGAAAACCAAAATAGTTCCAAACGCCAGATCTGAATGAGGGTGGGGGAGGTTCAATTTGCCATGTTGCAACTAGCCTAGCTTCTGTCTCGCTAGCTTGCCCTGCGCTCAGTGAATCTGTGTTCGACTACTCCGCCTAGGCTGCACTGTCGAGCGCAGATCCACTGAGCGCTCAACACAGACAGCATCGTCAGAAGGAAAGTTGATAAAATAAATTAAAAATGTTGTATCGTTCGATACATATGCGTACCGAACCGAAAGCACTGTATCGAACGGTTCGATATCGATACGAGTATCGTTGCACCCCTAATATATATATATATATATATATATATATCTCATAATAATCTGACAATTCTACAGTATTGGCCATATTATATTTACATTACCACAGTGAGATGATTTTAGTCTCATGAACAACATTAGCTAATTGTTATTTACTAACTAATCTTAAATGACTGTTCAGTACAGAAATGAAGCCCTTGAATCATGTTTTACAGTCCTGTGGTCTCAGCCTCAGATACTCAACTAATCAAAGTGATGTCATGACAAAAATTAATGACCAACAAAACAATTTTCTCCTTCATTTATGTCAAACAAAGCTGTATGTAACGTGTTTCGCGGTTAGTATCATGGTTGCTAGGCAACCTGAACAGCGCGACGAAGGCTAGACCGTCCCATTTCACAAGCCTCTCACTTCCGCACTTCTCGTACTTATAGTACGCACCGTACGTAGTACGCGTAGTGCGCGTAGTGCGCGTACTTCAAGCGTGCAGACCCTGAAATGGGACACAGCCAGAGTAACGCTAACACAAAACAGGAAGTGGAACATACAGAGGATAAACAGTGAACATGAACTGAAAATACTGGGTCAACGACTCAGGAACCCTGACAATCATAGATTTAAAGAATATTAGGCAGATGTTTTTTTCATGTAAAACTCTTATAGCTATACACAGCTTTAAGGGTTTTCAATAATGAATTCAATATCAAAGTCATAGGTGAACATATTAGGAAACATTTTTAGCCTTTTTCCATGTGGGTCCTCGTGGATGTTTAGCTCCATCTTTGGCCCACCGTGTTGCATCTGTATGTACCTACAGCCAGCAGCTGTCCTCATGAATAAATATGATCTTCTCATATGACCAAACAATCACTTAGATGCTGCTTTACAAGCTTTAAATTTAAACTTGCAGGTGTTTTTTACGTTTAGCCAGAACCACCTTTACTTTCATTCATCTCCTGGCAAAAAATCAACTCCCCCAAATATCTGAGAATTCCTACAACTACATTAGCTCTGTATGTTGAACCTTTCTACAGTACAATACCGAAACCAATGTTTTATTTCTGTACATCAAATGTAAAAGTGACTATTAAACAGAAAGGAAGTGAATGAATTGTCTGGACTGTAATCTAAAGCAGCACACTCTTTTCCAAGTGTGATGATTTTAAAGTGAAGAAGCTTCTCAAATGTCCACTGTGAACATCACTGTAAAATAAATGGACTTCTTGCAGCAGCTTGAATCAAGAGGTGACTTCACAGCTCGACCTTTATTTTAAGGTGCCGAGGGACTCAGCCTGGTTCCTATTTTTAGGCAATAGCTACCTGACAGCTCCACAGCAAATATGTGACAATAGGGAATAGAGAAAATACCAGACAACACTTGCGCCTCCTCCCTGTGCTTACAGCATCCAGACTCGAAAATGGAGGTTGCAGGGTTGGCAAAATAATTCAGTACAGAGGGGGAGAGGAAAACTAAACATTATTGCACAAGAGTATCGTCCAATCTAGAGTTCAAAATTAACATAGAGGGTAAATATTTGGTCATCAGTTATCTTTTTACCCAGAAATTTTTCTGGATTTGGGCCCAAAAATACTGATTGGACCCAAATCCGGAGGGCAGGGAAATATAAGTAAACCTTACATTATTATCACCCTGTTGGGACATAAAAAAAGATTATCAGATCAGTTTGTCTGTAAAGGGGTAGTGCTTTTGTTAAAATGTGCCCTAACACCTAACTGTGCCATTTGATATTGGCTAATACCGGCATTTTCTTCTCCCATTTCAGCAGATGCATGTCTGGCTTGTTGGCCAGTAAAAACGTAACACTCCAGATGCAGTGCTGATCCCCGACACTTACTGTAGGCCAAGACACAGCAGCACACAGTAATACACCGATTCCTTGCAATCCAAATGGCTTCTTGTAATCACCCCTACCATCTGACATCAGAGTTTTGACATACATGTGTTTCTGGCCTACTTGTGACCATTTGTCTGCACTGATTTTATTTACAGATTATAGAGAGAGTCACAGATTCAGTAAACCTGATATGGAAATGATGATGTTAAGAAAAGTAAGTTTTATTTTTGTTTTGAAAGCAAAAATAGCTTAGGGCCTGTCAAAAATCATCTTTTTGGTTAAAACACACATTTTGATAATGTTAACCATTTATTTCTTAGGTTGCCAGAGCAGCTAGAGATCTCACGTATTTTGAGATTTTATTTTAAAAATACGGACTAATGTCTTTAATCTATCATCTTCCAAAAGATGAAGTAAAAGACTTGATGAATAAAACAATGTGTTGTAGACAGGGCTGGGATTAAATGGTAAATGGTCTGTATTTGTACAGCGCTTTACTAGTCCCTAACGACCCCAAAGCACTTTACACATCCAGTCATCCACACTGGTGATGGCAGCTACATTGTAGCCACAGCCACCCTGGGGCGCACTGACAGAGGCGCCCCAGGGTGATTGTTACGGTCGCTGACCTCAAGTGGCTCTCCCTCTGTAGAAGATTTTTTTTCCTCCTTTTCTTGTGTTGCAGGTCTGCCTCATGAGCCACAGCTGAGGTGTGTTCCAGCTCGTCGGCCACGGCATATAGTCTGCCATCCTAAACTGCCACTTCCCCCATTTTTGCCAGAGCTGTGGTGTTTTGGCCAGCGGGCCTTTGTGCGTGCGTGCGTGCGTGCGTGCGTGCGTGCGTGCGTGCGTGCGTGCGTGCGTATCGTTGTGGAAGCAGGTAGGGGTTCTCTGCCATTTTTGTTTCAACTGTTTTCTCCTGTTTTTGGTTAGACAGGGAGCTAAAGGGGGTGTTTTGTTTGTTGTTTTGGCTTTGGAGACCCTGAAGAAAAGAGCTTCCCTGTGTTTACTTTTACTGCAGTAGTTTTGGGCAATAAATCATGTTTCATGACATCTATTCTCCAGTAGTTCATGTTTTTTCTTTCACTTTGTGTTACCCCTCACCCCAGTCAGCACTTCGTTTTTAAGTGGGGCGTAACAGTGATTAATACAAATTTCATCAAATTGTTTAATTAGTTAGATATATTGTGCTGCGGTTGTTACTCAAAAAAGTAATGTATTAAACATCACTTGTTAATTTTGTTAAAAGTAATGCAGTATTTTACATCACCACAGAAAGTCATTTGTTACAGTACTTTCATTACTCCATAAAATGACCTGGAATGCATTGTCTCATGATTACCAGTCAACAACATAGTTCCACACACCAACACAAATCCCACTGGGTCAGCATGCACTCAGCTTGGCTAGCTTTGCAAAACATGTGCTAGCAGTATAAAGTTGTTTCTGCCATTTTACCATCACACACTTGTCCTTTTGTGCCATAAAAAAAAAGGAAATCCATATCTCCTGTAGAAGGCGGACGCACCACCATTTTCCTCGCAAGAAGACAAAAAAATCCTGTTTGTTTGATCTTTTTTCCTTTCTATCGGCCCATGACGCAAATGTAATATGTGAATGTGTGTGTGTGTGTAAACATAATTAAATTCAGAACACATTCTAATTTTCTCAAACTGCTGCTGTGCATGACAACATGGCCACTGAAAGGCTGGAGCTGTGTGTCTCATGTGTTGTAGACACTGCCATGAGCCAGATAAGAAGACTAAAGGATGCTCCACATGTCACGGTGCAAAGAAACGCACCATGATAGGCAATCGAAATTTAGCCGAGCGCTGTCCCATCTCACACCTCCAATCATGGCTAATCAATGATGACAGCTGCATGTGCAAACCCTGTGGGTTGCCACAGTAACAGAATATTGAGCAAATGTCTTTAGTTTATTCCACCCTCCTTACCTTCTCCCACAAGACAAATGGATCTGTGTTATGAAAAGTTATGAGGCACAACTCTAGCATCTGCAGCATGTCTCACATCCTTGTGAAAGTTTAAGCTTCACAGAACTCCAAAAATAAAATGAAACTCCTGAATAAGCACTTACGATGATGATGATGATAATGATGATGAGCTTGAGGGTTTCTGATGGTTTCTTTACATATAAAGATATGCTGCCTATGCCTGTGCATGCACATCCATGTGTAACTGCAAACGTGTCAGTCTGACATCCTGTTTTTCCAAGTTCATAGACATAATAGCAGTTCTTGCAATTCAGAATGGAGGCATTAACACTGGTAACCTGAATCCTTTGTTACCGTAGTGTTGTCAGTTCTCCTTAGACTGCATCACGAGCCTTGGGAATAAACCTGTAAACCTCATCTGTCCCAGGATGCACCATCTAACATGAGGCTTATCAGTCTGAATATCCATTAGAGTCAGCACTGACACTAGTGTTGATTGAGGCAACAAACTTAAGCTCCGGACCACTGGGTTCACTGTCTGGATGCAAAACTTGTGATAATACAGTTACTGGCTGTCCGATGCTTCCCTTTAAAGTTCTTGGGAATTGAGCTGTTAATAGACACCCACTCCCCCCCCTTTCCTAGAACATTAGAAATGTTATTCAGTCCCTATGTACCTCTCAGACTCTGAAGATGTGACCACAGGGTTCCAGACATGAGGTAGCACTAGTAGTATTCCTCATAGTTCTTGGGGTTGAGGCAGTAGAGGATTCCCCCACCGAAGGAAAAGATGGTGCCTCCCCAGGCCAGGCCGTAGCCCCAGTTAAATTCATGGTAGATCCTCAAGTTGATACTCTCGATGAACTTGACAGGGTAGAGGACCAAACTGCAGGCCTGGAGTACAACTGGATGCGATACACAGATTTTAGCAAAATTCTACGCATGCATGTAAAGCTTAAAAAAAAAGGTTTATGTCTCAAACTGCACAGATTGACAATTAAATGGATAAAAGTTATATTTAAAATCACACAAAGAAATTGTTCAAGTGGATATAGCAATTCAATCTTCGTAGCAGATCGTTTTGAACAGAAAACATCGTCTTATGGATCATTAACATCAGTTAGTCCTGCTATCACCCAGAGTCAGTCTAAATTTAGCACATCCAATAAAACCATGCAAAATGTTCTGAGTTACAGGTCTTTGATGTGCATTGGTGTTGGTTAAAATCTGCCAGTATTTCAGTTTTCTGATGTGTACTAATTGTACACATCCATGATGTTTCGAGTTGGGTATTTACCCATTAAATTTGACTCTCATCTGGAGAACTTTATGGCACCAGCTAATCTTTACTCTTTATCTTTAAAAAATGTAATCCGATCCATTAAATATCATAAAAGCACCTCACAAAACTTGCGACATGGCGCAACCCAGCTCATAACCATAGCACGTTGGGGCAGCATGCGTAACGTGATAGAGCAGCTGTGGCGTGCGAGACCTCTCGGCGGCCTGGCTGAGCATTTGGAGCCTCGCTACCAAACCGGCATTTCATCTCTGAGAAAGTTTACCTAAGTTCATCTCTGAATGTTTGCAAAGTACGGAGCCCCACAGGGGACATGGGAGAAAAAAAAATTAAGACGGACTTTTGCGAGATCTCGCAAAAGTTGAATTCCAACAATGGCGGCAGCTACTTGGTTGTAATATTCCTCTTTCTGTGTCACAAAATACACTTTTAAGATATTTTGAGGCGTGAATGTAGTTGTGTAAACGTCAGATACCTGCTCGGTTTACAAGACATCACATATTTGCAAAAGTGCTCCGACGTTTTCGGAGATCTGACATCCACTAGCTCGAAGCTAACAGGAGGTCGAGACCTATTACTGCCAGGAGGAACACCGCTTTCCCGGCACATCGTGCCTTGACCTCCCGGTCGGCTTCGAGCTGACGGCCTCCGAAGAATGCGGCTAAAACTTTTGCGAGATCCCGAGTTTGTTTTGCGAGATCTCGCAAAAGTCTGTCTTAATTTTTTTTTCTCCCATGTCCCCTGCGGGGCTCCGTAGTAAAGCATTCCCACGTTAAGCTTAACAACCGAACAACCGATTTTGAAACCTTCTCCACTGAATAATCAGAACACTGATCAAGTGGGAGTGGGTGTAAAATTGATTTATTTGCAGGTTTTTCCCCCAAACTTGAAAAAATAAACTGATTTAAAAAGCACAAAATTGGTCATTCTAAATTTTCTTGTATTTAGTCGATATTTAGATTCGATTTTTTTTTTTATGTATGATTGAATCCAGGCTGCATATTTCAAAAATATGCAAATACGAATACAAGTGGTATAAAATAAACAAGTCTTAAAGAGGTGTTAGTTGTGATCCATTATTCACTGAGAGTCCCTTTATAGTTCAGCCTCTGTATGGGCTCGTTTGAATCTGCTGTCCGCATCCCATCATGGAAAAACCAGTAGGAATAACAAGTAGCCACAGATGATTGATCTGTTTTCCAGGTTCTAAAATTATACATCATATAATGATTTTTGATGATTATTTAATTGAAGCATGGATGGTTTAAATTAAAACAGTTGTGTTCAAATCCATTGTGAAGAAATGGTAAAAATGCAGTCTTGCAAAAAAACTAATTTGCTTTTACATCTTACAAAACTTACAAAAAAAGTAAATTTTTTTTCGAAATTTGGTTTGATCAAGTATCCTATCAACACATACTGATAAAGGAATCCTTTGTTACTCACATTGAGGTATTTAAAAAATAAAAAAGCTAACAATGTCAAATGTCAAAGCAAAATATCTTTGATTATCCTTGAGTACAGCACAAGGTCTAGTGGTGCTAGAGGTGCTGCAGCTCAGCACCCCCTGCAAATACAACTAATAGATAAATCTGTTTAAACACTATTCTTGATGTTATGTCATGTAGAAGTGATGCATTTTGACTCTCACCAGCTAAACGTCCTCACAGACATTTTGAACACCTTGGACATTAGTGCCTCTCGTGACCTAAACTTCTGACCGCCAAGTTACACATGAAGTAACAGGAGCTGCACCCAGATGAAGGTAAAGCTGCCCCCACAAAGATTATCATTATATTTAATCAGTAATTTCAACGTCCTGCATCTGTTGCAAAAGAGTACTTGTTCAAGTTCAATTTTGTCTGTATATCAAGATGAACAGGCTTGTAGAGTTTGATTTCATGAGCACTCATTTTTCATTAGTGCTTTGACTGCATTCATAATTATAACAAGTTGCACAGACTCTACAAATCTCTGAACGATTTACACTTTAGTGCTCTCTCTCATTTCTCTGGTACCCACAGTAAGATCTTAAAAAATATCTGACTAGCAGCACATCTAGCTTTGCAAAATTAAGCATTTCATGTCCCAAAATTGGAATTTTCCAGTTATTCCTGGAGGTAAAAATAGGTATGTATAGGTGTGTACAATAGGTAGGTATATACATCAGTATTCTTGTGTATACTGACCTGCAGCAAAGAGCATGAAGGCAACAGGCGCGTAGAACCGCCGCCTCGTGCCAATGCACACAGCAACCAGAGCAACCAAGAATGACATCAGCACCAGGGCTCCACCCCCTAGCAACAGTGCCAGCGTAGCAACCTGCCAGTCTGTAAGGGCAAGGTGGACAAGAAAAGGAGAGAGCGTAAGATGAAAGTAAGTAAAAGAACAGAAAATGCATTCACTGTGAGAGAGTAAAACTATGACCATGCTATTTATATTGGGGGGGAAAAACAATCACAAGTAAATAACTAATGTAAAACTAACAGTACAGTATACTGAGAAGGAGGTGAGCATAAGAGAAAATGGAACTACGACAAAGAGGAAAGGACTAGGAGATGAAAGAAAGGAGACTGGGGAAGGACTTTTTATATTATTATACTAATATACTACTATTGTACTATGAAGGTGTCCAAGACTGAGACTAATAGAAAAGAAAAACGGAGAGCCGGAAGAGAAGATGGAACTGGAAAACCGATATAGGAAGAAGGAAACAAAGCAGAAATTAGTATAACGTTACAAAGACAGAGGGCAAAATGAAAAAGGTTGGCAGCAGGATGGGAAAGAGGAAAGTGAAAGGAAAAGTGGAGGTGGGATGGGGAAGAAGAGGAGATGAGTACAGTGCAAAGGATCTGGGGACAGAGAGGTGGTGAACAATATGAAGACAGAGAGTGCACTTAGTATGTGGAGGCCGACGAAAAGCCCGGACTAAAAAGCTTTGCTGGCAGGTTATCAAAAATCTTCCCGTATTTATATGTTGTGGCTTGAACGACTGAAATAATTCACACACATGCACACACCATATCACTATTATAAGTGATATGATTATATTTCTTCCTACTCCACTTCAGACTTAATGATTGTCATTTCACGTAATTTAGATTCTGTTTATATTATTTCTTTTTCTGTTTTCCAGACACCGTGGGAGGCATATTTAAACTGGCCTTCATTAAGGCAGCACAAACTATGAATAAGTCAGTAAAACATCTGCAAAAGAAAGGTAAGCATTTTCATTTGGTAGTAAGTTAACCACACTAAGTAAACTACCAGTTTAAAAAAATACTTTTTAACAATGGGTCTGGTTGTAGCCAGGAACCTTGTGCAAAAATAAACTTGAAACATAGATTTTATAATGTTTTCAGATTTTTACCAGCTTTAAAAATGGTTATTAGACTGGGGGTCTTCCCCAATAGAGCCAGATTTACTAAACAGGGCAAAAATAGCAACACCCAAGATAGTGCTATTAAGACTCAAGATATGCCTCATTATTTTCATAATGGGGTTCAAAGTCAACGTCGTCATCCGTCTGTGAAATTAATGCAACAGAAGCCACAGAATATTTAAAGGAACCTGACACAGAAAATAAAAGGGAAGTTTTGTTGGTGTTGGTATTGCGTGACGTCTTTTGGTCGGATGTTCCAGGTCATCGGAGTTTACAAAGCAAATCCAGAATTAGGTGTAATAACTGCAATAACTGCCACCATATCATTCTCTTCGCTTTATTTTACACGTTGAAAAAGGAACTACCAAAAATGTATATGCAATGTATATGAAAATAAAACATGAGAAAAAGGAGAAAGAGAGAATGGGACGATGTGAAAAGACAGAAAAAGGCCGATGGATCTTGGTGACAACTGTAATTCAGTTTAAAGCAAAACATAAATATATTATTTATTTTTAGCTTGCAGGATATACAGTGTCATTTTCTGAACACTTACACGGAGAACATGTAACACAAGTTTATTATTGCTGTACTGATAGGACTGTACCAACTGTAAAAGGTTGATTAAAGAAACACCAAATCCAGTGAGTAAATACGACTGATACAAAGTTATCAGTGTTTTTTTAATGTTTAAATATCATAGCTTTTATATACTTCAGATTGTTTTTATATAATTCTTGATTAAACAGACTGATTTTAGCACACTTACGGTGCATAATTACATAAATGTAAATGTAAATGTACAAATTGTTTTCCATATGTACATAATTCAATGTCCTAAAAATTTGACTGGACAATTCTCATGTTTTTTTAATCATAAATATGGGCCACTTTCAGCCCAACCAATATTACATATTTATGTCTCTAAAAGAATGCAACAAACATAAAACCTAAAAAATAAAACAGAAAAGCACATTTAATGAAATTAAGACTAGGGTATTGTTAGCAGTTTGTTAAAAAGTGGGAAAATGCACATATAGAGATCGATATAAAGATATATGCATGTTATATGTGTGCCAGCTGGTTAACCAGTGGGCCACTCTGAAAGCAACTTTGTACCTGTTAGCATTAACGGAGGTGGAATTTGAGCGCATTGGCATGGACCTTATTGGGCCGGTTCACTGGAGTACATGGGGATATAACTTCACCCAGTATGCCAGATTACCAGTCCAGCCCTGAATACATTTTCCTGGTGGACCAAGGCACTTTGGGGTTAATGGGTCGCCTGCGCACCAGCTGTACAAGCACTGACAGCAGGCCATTCATTCATTTTCATTACTGACACTGAATCGCCCAGGCAGATCTCTTAATTCAATTGGTCCCTCCCTTATCTTTGATGAGTGCTCATGCACTTTGTAAAAAACGTTTAGTGTGCAAGAAGCTGGAGAGCTGAGAGAAGGTGCCTGCTACACCGTGAACAGTAGTACCAGCAACAACTAGTAACCATGCCTCATTGTCACAGTAGCCTGCTGCTGCTAGCACTAGGTGTGGAGAAGTGAAGAAAAGATGGAGGAAGATGAAATTTACATGGTAAGATGATAGTAAATAATTAGGAATAAATGTTTACTTTGGCTATGAGCTACTGCTAATACCTACAGTGTAGTTCTTAATTATTGTCCCATACTGCAGTGCAAATAAAAAGTAACTGAACAACAACGGTACCGACATAATTAAAACCTGTTTCAATATCAGTAGTCAAACAAATGAATATATACATAATATGTGTACATGATGGCAATAACGGTGGGACGCTTGAACCATTTGTACATCAGCATCCATCACCAGCAGACGGATGAGATGGTGAAGCCTGAGTAAAACAGAAATGCAGTATGTTCTGGATCTGAGAGCAGAGCTACACACATTAGGTAGGTTATCACGTGAAAATCTTCTCCATTCACAGGGAGATAAAGTGCCTTGTGAACCTTCGTGGTTACATGGCGAGGGGAGGATGTTGGCTATGAAGGGGTGGAGCCACACAAGTATTTCACCTCAGCCTCCTTAAAACATGGAGAGAGGTGGAATCCGTTCCTCTGGTGAGCTTAGCGAAGGATTAAGATGACCTGGGGGCTGAAGTGTCAAATTCAACTATTTAATCCTTTCTTCTTTGCAATGACCATCTAGGGCCAGTAGACTAGACTGGATGGCTCTCCAATGTAAAGTCGGTTGATGGGGGTATGTGGTGGCTCAGCTGAAGGGGAGGGGTGGTGCAACAGGATCAGGGTAGTGCCAGGGGAGGCTGGCCAGCGGTTGCCACTGATTGTCGAATCATGCCTCTACTATTTCATCAGCGCGCTGGGAAAGAGAGGAGAGTTGCACGGGAGCAATTGCAGTGAGCTGGGCAGATGAGAGAAAGAGCTAGAAATAAGCACTATAAAGATCCACAGTTAATCACTGCTATGACCATTGTGTGTGTTGTGCTGCGTCAAACAGTAGCCAGACGTGTTACACCCCTCTTCAACAACTTGGTGTTATCTGGAAGATTTAAAAGGCATTTAGGAAGGACTCTTCTGGCCTGAACACCCTTCGGAGAAAACACAGGTGAGAAACACAATCAGTAAAAATTTTCACTCATTAGGGTATAAATAGTTTTTCCTGCCACTTAAGGGTAAACATCACACAAATGTTAAAATAATATTTTCTGTTGGCTTAAACAAACTTACCATACTAATAAGGATTTCTGTTGCTAGATAGACCTTCACCAGTACCAGCTTTGAGACAGCCAACAAGGAGAAAACCAACAAATTATAGTTTTTGTAAAGGACTAAATATTCATGGTAATTTACATATTCACTGTTACATATTTACAAAAAAAGACAGTTGTTGGAATTAACATATTCACTTCCTTCTAGCTTGCTCTCATTCACACACACACACACACACACACACTCTACAGCTTTTGCTATAAAACTCTGCGGTTTTATCTTTTAAACCGATACAATATGCAGAGCCTTTCTGTTTCTCTTGCACTGCACAGTACACCACAGCACCAGAAAACCCTTTTTCAGAATGCATCAATAACACTGTAAAACATATACTGTAGGGAACTGTAGAAATTCACTAATTCCCCATCCACACACAAGCAAATACCTGACTTTTTACCACTTCATCTTATGTTGCAACCTTAAGTAATACCACACCTATCTTTCACATTTTTATTGCTCTTTAGTGTAAAGCACTAATATTTTTGTATCAAAATTGCAATTATGGTAGACTTTATGTTAGTGTAAGACATGCAGAGACATCATTATGAATCAATCACGATGTCATAAGTCACTGGACACTGAACATCCACGGTCACCACTTCATGCATAATGGACCTTCCATGTGTACGGACATGTGCAGGTATATATGTATGTATATGTATACATATGTATATTTAGTTTGTACATGTCTATAAATAGGAATAGTAGTGGTACAATAGCTATATCACGCTATATAGTTTATGTCTTCCGTATTTCCAACCATATCCATAATTACATACTGTGTATGCTACCATTGTATATAGTGTATTATCTTACTTTTTTCATTGATTGTACTTATTTGTATTTTTGTATTTCCTTCTGATATCTGTACCTGAGCTGAAGTGACGCACAAATTTTCCCGTTGTGGGAACAATAAAGTCTTATCTTATCTTATAAATATGCTGCAAAATGTGAGAGGTTACTTGATGTGAAAACTTGCAGAATGTAATGGAAGAACAATGGGAATAAATTCACTTGTATGTTCTTCTTAAACACACTGGTGGCTGCCAGTGCTACCCCTCAGCCTCCTAGTAGATGCACTAATGGTATAAATGTGAAAATCCTAGTTGAATTCCTACTGAAGTTATTGCATTCACAAGATTTTCAGAAAACTTGAACTCTGACCTTGATCTTAAGGTTGATCAAGGTCAGAGTTCAGGTCTCAGTTTCAACTGTGAAGTGAAGACTTTGAGCTGCAGGTTTGACAGGACGAGTTGCTGCAAGAAAGCACTTGCTAAGATGTCAGAATAAGACAAAGAGGTTTGCCTGGGCCATGAAACACTCCCATTGCACTACTGAAGACTCGAAGAAGGTATTATGGACTGATAAATCAAAATTTGAAACCTTCAGTTCAGCACTCAGGATCTTTGTACACTGTCGAGTAGGCGAAAGGATGGTTTCACAGTATGTGGTATCAACTGTCAAACATGGAGCAGTGGGATGGTCTAGGGCTGTTTTGCTGGATCCAGGGTCAGGCATTCATGTGAGTTGTGAAATGGGCTTAGGCACAAAAAAGCCCACAGATCTGCTTAGAGTGCTCAAACTAGTAGAAAACAAATACATTACGATCAACATAGTAACTGGGTTTTGCAAACCCAGTTACTTGTGAAGCCCTTCTACGTAGGGTCGAAAGTGTTCCAAGGCCCAAATCACTGCCAGACACTTTTTCCAGCGTAGAGTACAGTTTCTCTGCCATGTGCAGAGCTCGACTCGCATAAGCAACCGCTTCTTAATGACACTACTACTACTCCTGACACCTGTCATCCCACTGGAAGGCCACATCCTTCCTTGTTAGGGTGTGCAGAGGTTCCGCATGGCGAGCATATTCCTGTACAAATCTGCATTAATAACCTGTCAGACAGAGGAACTGTCACACTTTTGATTTTGTCATCATCTGGTTTAATGCCATCCGGGGTGATGAGACACCTGCAAACCTAAGTATCTCAAGGACCTTCTGTAGGTCCATCAAATGCTGCTCAAAGGTGGGAGAGATGACCACGATGTTGTCCAGATAAACTGGTTCACCTGCTTCAGCCCCCTAAATTACACACAGAACCGTGGGTCCGCACCCAGCCTGTTAAAGATCATGACAGGCGCAGCCCAGTGACTTCTGGAGGGTTTGATTATGCCATCTTCAAGCATTTTCTGTACCTGTCCTGTGCACTGCCTGGATTGATTACAAGAAGGCCTATGACTCAATGCCCCACAGCTGGATACTGGAATGCCTAGAATTGTACAAGATCAACAGGACCCTAAGAGCCTTCATCAGGAACTCAATGGGGATGTGGTGTACAACACTAGAAGCCAACTCCAAGCCCATAGCACAAGTCACCATCAAGTGCGGGATCTACCAAGGAGATGCTCTGTCCCCACTGCTGTTCTGCATAGGCCTGAACCCCCTCAGTGAGATCATTGACAAGACTGGCTACGGATACCGACTACGGAACGGAGCAGTTGTCAGCCACCTCCTGTACATGGATGGCATCAAGCTGTATGCCAAGAGTGAACGAGACATCGATTCACTGATCCACACTACCAGGATATACTGCAATGACATTGGAATGTCGTTCGGACTGGAGAAGTGTAGTCGGATGATAACAAAGAGAGGGAAGGTAGTCAGAACTGAGGGGATCAAACTACCAGAAGGCAACATTGCAGACATAGAGGACAGTTACAAGTGGGGATCCCGCAGGCGAATGGGAACCATGAAGAGGCCGCTAGGAAAGCTGCAACGACCAAGGAGTCAGCTGAACAGTAAGAACAAGATCCGGGCCATCAACACCTACGCCCTGCCCGTGATCAGGTACCCTGCTGGGGTAATAGGCTGGCCAAAGGAGGAGATAGAAGCCACTGACATCAAGACAAGAAAGCTCCTTACCATGCATGGAGGGTTTCACCCCAAGTCCAGCAACCTGAGGTTGTACGCTAAGCCGAAGGAAGGGGGCCGGGGACTGGTGAGTGTCAGCACCACAGGATGAGACAATGAACATCCAAGAATACATCACAAAGATGGCCCCAACTGACAGCGTGCTCAGTGAATACCTCAGGCAGCAGAAACCCAAGAAAGAGGAGGGACACGAGGAACCATCATGGAAGGACAGGCCCCTGCACGGTATGTACCACCGGCAGATAGAGGAGGTGGCTGATATCCAGAAATCCTACCAGTGGCTGGACAAAGCTGGATTGAAAGACAGCACAGAGGCACTAATCATGGCAGCACAAGAACAAGCTCTGAGTACAAGATCCATAGAGGCTGGGGTCTATCACACCAGGCAAGACCGCAGACACAGGCTGTGTAAAGATGCCCCAGAGACAATCCAGCACATAACATGCAGGGTGCAAGATGCTAGCAGGCAAGGCATACATGGAACGCCATAACCAAGTGGCCGGCATAGTGTACAGGAACATCTGTGCCGAGTATAACCTGGAAGTTCCAAGGTCAAAATGGGAGACGCCCCCAAGGGTGGTGGACAATGACCGAGCTAAGATCCTGTGGGACTTCCAGATACAGACGGACAAAATGGTGGTGGCTAACCAACCGGACATAGTGGTGGTAGACAAACATGAGAAGACGGCCGTAGTGATCGATGTAGCGGTTCCGAATGACAGCAATATCAGGAAGAAGGAACACGAGAAGCTGAGAAGTACCAAGACCTCAGAGAAGAGCTGGAGAAGATGTGGAGGGTGAAGGTAACGGTGGTCCCCGTGGTAATCGGAGCACTAGGTGCGGTGACTCCCAAGCTAGGCGAGTAGCTCCAGCAGATCCCGGGAACAACATTGGAGATCTCTGTCCAGAAGAGCGCAGTCTTGGGAACAGCTAAGATACTGCGCAGGACCCTCAAGCTCCCAGGCCTCTGGTAGAGGACCCGAGCTTGAAGGATAAACCGCCCGCAGGGGCGTGCTGGGTGTGTGTATAAACTAGCTTGTTACACTCTTACTGCAAGCTAACAAGATAAAACTTTCAAATGTACAAATTATCGTACCATTTTTACACAAAACAAAAGATAATGATTATTTTATCGTCACTCATACTTACAGACATATCTTGTCCAAGGCAACAACATTTTAAGGTCCATATCAGCTTAGAACAATAACATTTCTGCATCACTTTCTGCCATCTTTGATTTTTTCACGGCCTCATTTTTCCTTTCCCAAAGTAGTCAAACCCATATTACAAAGCAGCCACTAGAGGGAGCTCTAGGGCAGTTTACAACCGTAATAACCAGTTTACCTTATAAAAGGCAGAACAATATATATGAAAGAGAGAGAGAGAGGGAGAGAGATTTTAGCCTTCAGCCGCTAGCATTCCTCCACCCCCCCCATCTTGGCTCCTCCAATGTATGTGTGGTGTCATAATATAAATGATATTATGACACCACTATATATGTTAGGAATATATAATTCCTAACATACTCCCAGAGTGTGTGTGTGTGTGTGTGTGTGTGTGTGCAGATGTGTTGACTATGGTAGTTGGGGTTTTAGGTGGTGGATTCACTGTCTGTCTGCCATAGAGCTGTATGCCACATCATTTCCCATTCTTCATTCAGCCACTACAAATAGAACAGGCGTCTCTGGGGGGCTCACTGAGAGCAGAGATGGAGCTGAAGAAGGAGAGTGGAAGGGGAAAGAGAGAAGGGAGTGAAGGAAATATAAGAGAAGTTCGACCCGCGAGAAAACAGAACAGAGAAATGGAGATGGGAGGGGTGAGGGAAAGGAAGAATGGTAAAACTACAAAGGGGTAATGATTAACATTAGAAATGTATCGCTAAAGCCTTTAGGGAGGAAAGGACAGTAATGATGAAGTAAAGGAAAATATAACACAACAAAGAGTTTCATGTGCTCTCGCACTCTCTCTCTCTCAGACAGTGAGGGAGTTCTGCTGAAGAGCTTACGACCATATTCCAGGTTGTGAAATTATCTTGAAGGGTCACTTAGTGCATTGCACTAAGACACAAGGGAATCCTGACCAAACGGAACTATGACAGATTATTGATACAGCTAACTGTATCAACCCATGTGTCATAATTGTCAAACATCCATCAAATTTGAGAAAATTTCAATCTGGACCCAAATCAATGTTTGAATTAAAAGTATTTTATGTAAATAAAATACATATCACCAGTTCTGAGCGCAGGCTAGGAGGCCAGCAGTGGAGACTGAGCTGTTTTTGGGGAGAACCTGGAGGCGGAGCAGAGGTCTCTCCAGAGGTCCCTCTTGTAACTGTTGATGGAGGCAGCAAAGACTTCCTGTAACATGAGAAAAGGGGGCCCATTTGGCTGGGAGGCAGCAAAAGGGAAGCAAAGATGAAAACCAGCAGTGGAGACAACCACAAGGTGGGCTTACTGACTGGGGAGGCTGGAAATGCAAGCAGCAGAGACGTAGCCCCACTGGGGGCTTAGCTGGAGACAGGAGGGTCCCATCTCCTCTGCCAGTGTTGAGGAAATGGGATCCTTAAGTGGGTTTTGCTGGCGCTGGTGGACAGCATCGGCAGATTAGATGGGACTCCTCAAGGAGCTTGAGAAGGGTCCAACCAAAAGAAGGGAAGGCTGCGATGAAGGAGGTGGAGTCCAATAGGAGATATGGTTGATGTCAGTGATGCAGGTTGAGTTTCAGAGGAGAGCATGGGGGGGGGGGGGGGGGGGGGTAGATGGAAAGGCAGCCAGTGGTGTGGACGGAGCCCCTTCCTTGATTCAGAGTCATGGAATGAAGGATACTCTCAATACTTGAGTTGCACTAGCAAAGAGGAGTTGGGTGGCAGGTTTGGCGGTGATAAGGAGCTGGTGTCTGGCGGGCTAGCTGACTGGCTGGTTGGGGTGGCAGAGGAAAGAAGCTGGCTGGCTGCAGCAGCATAGAAGTGCTGGACAACTGAGAGGAGCAGCTGCAGGTGAACAGAGGTGAAATGTGATGACAACAAAGCCCTTCGTGAGCATCAGAAAGAAGTTTAAAAGCTATAGAAGGCTGAACACCAGTTTGTGTAACTATAGAACAACTTGTATTCCTCACAATGTAAAAGGTAGAAAACACAGCGGGAGGATTGACAGACACTGTGACAAAGACTAAGGTAACACAGCACTATTTATACACAAGAGGGTCAATGGATGGTAATGAGACAAAACACTCTGTTTTGGATGTGCTGGAAGAAACTTGGTTGACAAAGGCCCCACAACAGGACCATAAGACCACTGAAAAGATTCACTACAAAGACCCTGCTACCAAACACTCCCAGAGGTCTTTTATCCAGGTTACAGAACTGCATGTGGGTGAGGTGGACCTACACATACATTGGCAGGTGATTTTGATGCTGTACCTGTTTTTCTTTGAGTAGATCAGGCAGATTTAATCATACAATTCAACTCAGCTAACTTTGTGAAATGTCGACATCCTACTCAGTGAGTCTGCTGCAAATCTGCCCACTGTAGCTACATATTCAAGAACAAAGGAGGCGAAGAGAGCATTTTCCCAATGATGAGTTCAGATTTACTTGACTTCAGAAATGAAAACGTGATTGTAAATGACGAGCAGAAAAGAGAAACTGCAAGAGAAAGCAAGAGAGACTGACACATAAAGGGTGTGATGTATATTTAAGATCAATATTTGTGGTGGAAAGATACTCATACGACACAGAACCTTCGCAATGAGATATCTAATTAAGGAGAACTGGTTAGGTCTCTGAGAGTGAATAGGTGTGTGTGTGAAGAAAAGATGAGACACTCACAAACATTAAGTGAATGTGTGTGTTCCCAGGTCCAGGGAGAGATGGGATGGAGATGCAACTCCAGAGAAATCAGAGTGTGACATGAAATATTCAGCTGGGCTTCTGAGGAGAATGTCCAGAAATAGGTCATCTCAACATGGTAGCTCCTGATTGGCCCAAAACACACACACTGATTTAAACGCTCACATACAGATTTTGTCACACAAAGACAGACACACAATCCATCACACACACATCATCATCATTTATTTATTTATATAGCACTTTAAAACACACCTGGTAGACCAAAGTGCTGTACGTTACTAATATGCACATAGTAATAAAACCAGACATAGCAATAAAATTTAAAAAAAAATCAGTTACCCACAGAGTTAAAAGCCAGGGAATAAAAATAGGTTTTTAATAAAGACTTAAAAACTGGCACTGATGTAGCCGGTCTAATATGGAGAGGAAGGTTATTCCAAAGCATCGGCGCAGCAACAGAGAACGCTCGGTCTCCTCTAAGCTTCAGCCGTGACTTTGGGACCGAAAGCAGCAACTGCTCAGCTGACCGAAGGGAACGAGTGGGGACGTGGGGCTTCAACAAGTCAGACAAATAAACAGGTGCCAGAACATTTAGAGATTTAAAAACCAATAAAAGGACTTTAAAACGGATCCTGAATTCAATTGGAAGCCAGTGTAAAGAGGCCAAAATCGGAGTGATGGGATCAAATTTCCTTCTGCCAGTTAAAAATTGTGCCGCAGCATTTTGCACTAATTGCAAGCGTGACAAAGTGCCCAACCCCTATTAAAAGAGAATTACAATAATCTAAACGTGAGGTAATAAAGGCATGAATAACACTTTCCAAGTCACACACTCATGAACTCATCCCACCCACAGAGAGAGCAGCGGAGACTTCTGGATTGCTTCCAGGTAGATGTAACTATGTGACAGAAGATTTAAAGAGTTTTTAATACCCCAGTAAGCTCCTGCTTTCACACTGGTTGTAAATATAGCCACTTTCAATTTAGTTAAAACAATGCGTGTGAACTGTTGTTGCCCTGGAAACAAATCCAACATTGATGATCAACCAATACTCCTGGACCTAAGAACAAGGATGCGTTGCCAACAACAAATAAAAATTAAAAGAGTGAGACAGGATGAAGTCATTAGCTGTGAGCCAGCACTTTCCCCTCCACTACACCTTCCTTTTCTGTATATTGTTGACAAATTAATTAATTTAGAACTGACAAGTGGCAACATCCATAAGTGCAGGTGACAGCTGTGGCACTTTCCAAATCACGCAAATTAATTGCCTGAAAAACAGACAAAGAAAACAAATGCTTACAGTAAAGAATAAAAAGCTAGTGGGTGTTTTGCATTTTTATAGCATATTATTTTCAGATTATTAAAAATAGTTGTCGAGTAAGTTTCAGATCATTAATCTTTATTGTTTTAAGTCTAATGTGATTTTATACAGCTCCCTGACTTGTTGGATCTTAGTTATCACGTTTAAGCTGTCGCATTTATAAACGCATTGTGAAGTGAGCTCTAACCTACATAACATCCACTTTAACCTCACAATAATTCATCTGGAGATCAAGAAGAGACGGAGACTGACGAGCTGTGTCAGGGGGACGCTGTCTTATGGCAGCGGGCAGTCAGAGTATAGCCAGGATGATAACTTTCTCTGGCTATTAGAGTCGACAGGATCTGGGTATTCTCCTCCACAACTCCTTTATTATGATCAGCTTCAGCATCAGTTTCCGCTGTTATCACGAACAGCTCTTTGTTCTACAAAGCTCCTGTTAGTGCACATTAGAAAAGATAACCACGCTCTAACATCTCACCTGAAGCAGGTGATTTTATTTATTTATTTTTCCATAAACCCAAACAACATCGATACCCCCTTCCATCCATTACCTGAGTCCAGCGTGCTGCTGCACTGCCAGTTCTCGCTACTCGTTGGCTTCCAGCAGGACTCCCACAAGGACAGGTAGTACTGGTCGTCGGCAGTCACCCAAGCCGGGCTCATCACGGCTCCGACGTCCAAGCAAAGCGCCAGGAAGACGCACACCAGCCCGACAAGCTTCAGCGGTGTCAGTGGGGAGCTTCGCGCTGACCCCTCCGTCTCGGGTACAGCAGACGCCATGGCGGGACTGGAGAGGCGAAGAGGGCTCGAAACAAGGGGAGGGTGTGTGTGGGTGTGGGCGTGCTATGATTGTTTTGATGTATCCCTCCCTCACGCTGTTTGGAGGTCGTATGCGAAAGTCGGTCGGGCAAGTCCCAGCTGAGTGTTGTTACTGCAGCCAGACGCTGCGCCTGTGGGAACAGCCGCCGCCGAGTGCCTGACAAAGCGTCCTACTTTGGCAAAACGTCCTACTGTAAGTAGTTTATGCGCATTTCTGCTGTCACAGAGTCATTCCAGCACAAATATAATTAGGTATGACGGTTTTCCACTTAACTTTGCCCATCAGAGGATGCTTGTAGCTTATAATTATAAAGCCAGGACGGTTTGCCACTTAGTTTTAGCCGTTAAAGTATGGTTGTAGGTCACATTCACAAAGGTTTGGCACGTGATTTTACCCGTCAGAGTGTGTGTGTAGCTGTTATTAACAAAAGTAAGATGATTGCCACTGAATTCTAGCTGTAAAATTATGCTTCTAGCTCATATTCACAGAGGTAGGATGCTTCGCCACTGAATTTCGTGTTGTGCGCATGCGTAGAAACAACGGGTAGGATGGTTTGTCAGGTAGGATGGATTCCGATCTCTATCGCTTATAGCGCTGACGTCAAGGCTTGGGGGAATCAGCAGGTGATACGGGGTCCTAGAGAGAGAGAGAGAGAGAGAGAGAGAGACTATTAATTACGGTATAGACGTGCTGTGTGAACGAGGAGCCTGGTTAGGCTCAAGAAATCTTACATTAAATCTTTAGATATAAAAAAAAAATCACAAAAACACAGGTTAGCCCGTTTCAGCTGGCCCAGTAAACAAGCTGATAATTGTTAACGTTTCATTGGTTGACAGTCATTTTATTTGACCCAACTTAATTTGGCCACTAGGGGGCAGCAGATACAAAAACACAACCCTGACATGTAATCACCTGGTCAGTATGTTCACCCTCTGTTCAGTTTTCAACCTTTATTTAAATAAAACAAACATTCAGACTATATTTATAAAACAAGTTACAATGACTTGTTTTAAAAATACAGTCTACAGCAAAATAAACACACACACACAAAACATTTATTTGACAGTCCATCTTGATAAAAATTACTAAAATATACTCTTGTCTGTTTAGTTACTTCAGTAAACAGCTTTTGTTTTAAGTTTGTTCTTTTTTTAGCTAAAGTCAGCATCACGTTTTATGACACAGTTTATAGATGTATGGATGGACACAATACTCTAAACTAGTATTTACTGATAACACCAAAGCTCAGCCATCTCATCATAAATATATGAATAATATTGTAAATATTGCCACATTTTGCCAAACCTGAGACTTGAATACAATCATCTACAGACTACTATGCAATTTCATAGTGGCCATTTTTAATACAGTCTATGACTTTGGCTCAGGTCTGGCTCTGACATCGGAAATTAACGAGTTGTAAAGACCTAAAAATCAGTTGGCTCAGGTTACATCTCTGTCAGGTATCTATGCAACACCACTTCAAGTTTACATTAGTAAACTGAACTATGCAACATAACCAATTTTGTACTACTTCTATTTACTGATATGATTTTAATAATAATGTTATTTTGAAAAAGGCAAAATAAAGACAATCCCTGTGGACTGGGCAAAAACAACCACTGGAAACAACATCCGTTATCTGATCTCATTAACTCTTTATTCCCACATGGCCTCAGAGAAATTACATTTTGGTATTGGTTATTACATTATGGACTTCGTTTACAGTGGAAGAAAAAGTAAAGAGCAGAAGGGAAAGGGTGAACAAAATGCTCAGTGGTGAGCAGGAGAATGTGGGAGGCACATCAAGGAATATTATTGTTTCTTTTGCATACTAATGAGCCAGAAAACATGAGGAGGGAGGGCAAGAAAGCAGAGGTGAGCAGGTTCAGGAAGGCAGAGCCACCCATATGTTTATTTAACTGGAAAGAAAGGAGGGACAGAGAGATGGATGGAAGGGAAGAATGGCCTTACTTACTCTTCATCAGGATAATAATGAGGCATAACGAAGGAAGAGACAGAAGAAGGCTGGGTAGCAAAGCACAGGAGAGAAAAGAGGGAGGCCACCAGACAGAGGTGAAAGAGAAGGAGGGATGCAAAGGCTAGAGGAATGACGCAAATCTTTTCCGACATTGACACACCTTACTTAATGACTGCGCTTACTGTTGAACCTGGAACCCATCCTAGCTACCACAGGGTGAGAGGCGAGGCCCACATCTCACCCAATGGTGAGAACGAAACAGGTTTTCTTACATTCACAAATGAGGACTCATACAGGCAATAATATGCAATCCTAGCCAACGAGATAGAGCAGGCCACCTACTAATTGGAAGGTTGGTGTTTCGATCCCTGTTCTAGTCTGCCTGCCAAATATGTTTGTGCAAGATACTAAGTTGCTTTCTGTATCCATCAGAGTATAAATGTGAACGTTAGATCAAAAGCTCTTCAGCATAGAAAAAAGTGCTTCTTTGAACAGGTGAATGAGACATGTTGTTTAAAGCAATTTGAGTGCTTAGATAGAGTAGGGAGGTGCTATGTTAGAACGAGACCGTATCACAGTGTAATTCATATTTAAAGTAAGTGAAAATGTCATCAGAAAAAAATACATTGACCTCAAAGCCTGGAGTATGAATGTGTGTGAATGTTAGATGAATGATAAAAAGCACTTACCTGGAAAGAGCAAAGAAAAAAGTGCTTGAGCCAAAGTGCGATCGTGGCTCAAGAGTTGGGCGTTCGTCTTGTAATCGGAAGGTTGCCGGTTTGAGCCCCGGCTCCGACAGTCTCGATCGTTGTGTCCTTGGGCAAGACACTTCACCCGTTGCCTACTGGTGGTGGTCAGAGGGCCCGGTGGCGCCAGTGTCCGGCAGCCTCGCCTCTTGCCTCGCCTCGGTGGCTGTGGCTACAATGTAGCTGCCATCACCAGTGCGTGACTGGGTGGATGACTGGATATGTAAAGCACAAGCTGTATGAAGCAATTTGAGTGCTCAGGTATAGTAGAAAGGCGCTATGAACCAGTCCATTTACCATGAATATACTTTTGCCTTTGTTACAATTTTCTCTATCTCTATATACAGATATATATAGCAAGAGAGATATTCTTTTGGGTTCTCTCTCTCTCTCTGTTGAAAAACCCCTTTTTGAAAAGACAAGTTGAATATATATTTTAATGGTTTTACTATACCATCAATAACTCTCTTTACTGTTACCATATCAATATCATTCCAATCTCTACTGGTTTTGTTTTTAAGTCCACTAACGATGTCATGAATCTCTTTCTCTTCCACTGCTCTTAAAAACATTGAGCTTCTATTCCTTTCGGTATCTTCTCCAGTGTCCCTTTCTATTCCATCGACCTTTATTTCCTCTGACAGTTTTGGCCCTATGTTTACGAATAATTTTTATTAAAACCATTTACTACCTCTTTCATTTTGTTAACGCTTCTTGTCCCATCTATAAAGTACCCCGGATAATAATTTTTACAGTTTCTCATTATATTTGTTAATTTAATTATAACTTAAATTCTATGGTTCTCTCTTTTATGAATTCTTGATACAGGGTATTCTTTTTTGCTGACATTTTGTAGTCCTTTAGTCATCGATGGTCTTCCGGCATAGTTGTGTTTCCTATTTTTCTCAAGTAATAAGTTAAATGTTCTTAAAAATGCTTCGTAAGCTTTATTAACTTCTTTTTGTTCATATACAATATTCCAATCATGCTTTAAAAGTTAACTTCTAAGACAGTTTAATGTCTTCTCTGTTCTTATGCTTTTGTAAATAATCTTGTGTTCATCGCTGTTGACCTTATAATGGCAATTATAAGATGCAAAGACTGGTAAATGGTCAGATATATCATTGATTAATAACCCACTTTCTATATTTTCTTCCATTATATTTCTAAATATATTATCTAATAGAGTTGAGATGTTATTCTGGTCAGTCTTGTTATCAGTGGAAATAAACCCATGCTTCACATGGAATCAGTAAATTCTTCTGTACTCTTAATTATGATTTGGATTCAACAAGTCAGCATTAAAGTCCCCACAAATAAACATTCCTTTCTGATTGAGATTTGTAAATAGGTTCTCCATACTATCCTTAAATATCTCGATCTTTGTTCCTGGGTTTTTATCAATGTAAAGTGCCACCTCACCTCCTTTTTTGTTGATCCTGTCTAAATGAAGGAATTCATATCCATTTATTTCAGTCTTCTTCTTTTCCAGGAGTTATCCAGGTCTCCGATATGACTATTACCTTGAATGGCTGTTTAAACTATGTTATGTATTCTTTGATGGATTGAAAGTTTGCATATAGGCTTCTACTATTAAAGTGAATAATTGTTATACCATTTCTACCTATATTTTCTCTTTAAATTGGTAATTTGTATAATAATTGCATTCATTTATATTTTTTTCTTTAAAGAAATTACAATCAGGATCTATATTGCTGTCATACACTAATGTCCTATTGTCAATATCTACAGTGGGATGCAAAAGTTTGGGCAACCTTGTTAATAGTCATTATTTTCCTGTATAAATCGTTGTTACAATAAAACATGTCAGTTAAATATATCATGTAGGAGACACACACAGTGATATTTGAGAAGTGAAATGAAGTTTATTGGATTTACAGAAAGTGTGCAATAATTGTTTAAACAAAATCAGGCAGGTGCATAAATTTGGGCACCGTTGTCATTTTATTGATTCAAAAACCTTTAGAACTAATTACTGGAACTCAAATTGGCTTGGTAAGCTCAGTGACCCCTGACCTACATACACAGGTGAATCCAATAATGACAAAAGAGTATTTAAGGGGGTCAATTGTAAGTTTCGCTCCTCTTTTAATTTTCTCTGAAGAGTAGCAACATGTGGGTCTCAAAACAACTCTCAAATGACCTGAAGACAAAGATTGTTCACCATCATGGTTTAGGGGAAGGATACAGAAAGCTGTCCCAGAGATTTAAGCTGTCTGTTTCCACAGTTAGGAACATTTTGAGAAAAAGGAAGACCACAGACTCAGTTCAAGTTAAGGCTCGAAGTGGCAGACCAAGAAAAATCTCGGACAGACAGAAGCGACGAATGGTGAGAACTAGTGATGGCCAAATGGAGCTTGTATTGAAAAACGGTTCATTACTCGAAGCTTTTCAACACAGTCCTCTCTGGTGACATCTTGTGGCCAAAAATATGAAGAGCAGCTTGAATCCACAAAATAAAACCAACTGCTTCATTAGGATTGCCCACTCTACAGAGTGGAGTTCTGTCTGATATTGGGCCACCGTTGTGTTGCTTTGAACGTCTATTTTTTGGGGTTAAAAAAAAAAAAAGTGGTTTATTTGTTTAATAAATAATTTTGACCAGTAAACTTTCCCTGTTTAAACATGCACCATGGTTTGGTCTTTCTTTGCTTGTGACTTCTTGATGTTGGTAAATACAGTAATTGAAAAATACCACGTTACATATAATAATGCACATTATGGAGTATGCTTCTGCTGTGAGGTCCTGCCTCCATGTACTTATTCAATTAAGCGCTAGATGGGTATATTTATAAATAATATTATATTAGGGAAATTTTCCCAGACATATTTTTGACCTGGGGGCAGGATTGATTGTGAAATGGAAAGGGAAAATGCTTATGAACTTTCAAATTAAAAACATGATACATTTAAAGTAACCCTTTTTCATTTTTATTTAAGAAGAGAATTTGTTCCACTGTGCGATGGCCGAACCCGTTCCTTTTCGTGGAGATAATTTCTCCTGCCTTAAGGAAAATCCCTTCACATGGCACAGAAGAGGCTGGAGTGCAGAGAAACTGGTGGAGATGCAGTTATACAGTCTACCTGGGCCCCACCAACTATCAGCTAAAGAGAATAAATAAATTAAATTGCTGCACATTTTGTAGACTAATATTTTAAGATTCTTTTAAAAATAAAATATCTTTTTATAACATTAAATGTTACGAGTAAAATCGAAGTCTTTCTAAAGTTATTTAATGATATTTATATTATGAAAAGCAGATTTTTGACATTTTTCCCATTTTCAGATCAAATAAACACGCACAAAACAAAAGCAAACAGCCAGAACACAATGCTGGAAAACTCACCCGATCGACCAAAATCAACTCAAAATACTCCCACACAACAGGACCTCCTCTCTTCCTCGCTGGCTCCAAATCTCTCAGTGGAATGATCAGTGGTTCGCTATCTGTCACCATCAAAACGCTCCACAAATCCCACGAATGATTCACCTGCTTATAAACCATTGAATCAGACACCGAAGCAGTTAGGTTCTAAATGAAGCTTCGGACGATCACGTGACTCTGGCCAAACGAATCAAGCTTCGACACAGTGCTTCTGAAGCAGTGTGTTGATTTATTTTGACACACGCACCGGAGCGTCTGTGTGGCGTGGGTGTGGTCTCTGGCCAGCTGCAGAAGAGGGGTGACACAGTGAGCTCCCGGGGCGGCGCAGGGGCGGGGTCGACAGGTGTGCTGGGTTCTGACATTGATTGTGTGTCTTTTTATGTTGACAGTGACAGTCGGAGGGGGAGCGGACGTGACAGCACAAAGAGAGCAGGAGTGGCTGTGAATGAACCCACATCTCCAAATAAAAGTTTTGCTGTCAAAATAATCGCTCCAGCGTATGTTTATTGGGTCAAACGCTATTGTCAGCTTCAAGCTTCAACAGTCAGAGTCGACCCACAGACCAACACCAAAGACCTACAACATCATCTTGCACCAGATGAAGTCACTGTGCATCGTTCAACCATTTGGCGCACTTTACACAAGGAGATGCTGTATGCGAGAGTGAAGCAGAGGAAGCCTTTTCTCCGCCCACAGCACAAACAGAGCTGCTTGAGGTTTGCTAAAGCCCATTTGGACCAGCCAGCTTCATTCTGGAAAAAGGAGCTGTGGACTGATGAAACTAAAATTAAGTTATTTGGGCATAACAAGGGGCGTTATGCATGGAGGAAACAGAACACAGCATTCCAAGAAAAACACCTGCTACCTACAGTAAATATGGTGGTGGCTCCATCATGCTGTGGGGCTGTGTGGCCAGTGCAGGGACTGGGAATCTTGTCAAAGTTGAGGGACACATGGATTCCACTCAGTATCAGCAGATTCTGGAGACCAATGTCCAGGAATCAGTGACAAAGCTGAAGCTGCGCCGGGGCTGGATCTTTCAACAAGACAACGACCCGAAACACTGCTCAAAATCCACTAAGGCCTTCATGCAGAGGAACAAGTACAACGATCTGGAACGGCCATCTCAGTCCCAGACCTGAATATTATTGAACATCTGTGGTGTGAGCTGTTCATGCTCGGAAGCCATCAAACCTGAATGAACTAGAGATGTTTTGTAAAGAGCAATGGTCCAAAATACCTTCAACCACAATCCAGACTCTCACTGGAACCTACAGGAAGCGTTCAGGAAGATTATTTTTATTATTATGGGTAGGGTAACCTGTAAGAGCGATTGGCACTAATAAATACTTTTACCGTTACTGTTTCACAAAAGGTTAAAAAGTGAATGTCCACAATTTAGACTTTGATTGAAGGAGATTTTTAAAAAAGTAATTTAGCAAAAGCAAAATGAAATAATAAAGGTCTTATCTTTGGTGAAGAGAGGTTGGAGGAAGGATGAGCACGAATGGATCCAAAGATGCACTTCTTCCGAGATGATGATAATTACCCAACAGGAAATCAGTTGGACATTCAGTGATGTAAATCAAAATCTTTCAAAATGAGCAGATGAAAAGCCAAAAATTGCAAAATCAATTCACAGGTTGGACTGCGTTCCCCCCCAGTATCTCTGCTGGAAGTTTCAGCTTTTGGCCATCCAATTTAATAGTTGACATTTAATCATCCAATCTATCTCTCCCTATCTCACTTACAAGATTTAACACAAGGTTTAAACATTTAAACTTGAAAATCACTGAATTACATTCTCTTTATTATTTTTTAACAAAGAAAATTAGACATTACCTTTAAACATTTAATCACATATGGATATAATTCAGTTTATGTAATCCTGCTTCGATTACGTTTGTTTTGAGCACATTTTACATGAACATTCATTGCAACATGATCTCTTTTTAATTCAAATATAGACGAACACTGTCTTTTATTTTTTGAAAACTCAGAGGCTAAAGGACAAATGACACTGTCATAACCAACTAATGGGATGGTTTCCCGAATAAAATAATTAGTTTTGTTTTTGTTCATTGATTGAGAGAGTTTATTTCCAAACAAGATTGTACATATCTGGCAGTTTACTGTTGCCTGAACAGAGGCATGATGATCCTTCCAAAGATTATGGGCCCTGGTTGAATCTAGTTTCTATAGGTCATCTACAAAGCAATGAAATGTGATGTTATGCTTTTTAAAAATGGACCCCATGGGAAGCAGAAATAAAGAAAATGGGCCCCAATATAGAACCCTGAGGTACACCACAACTAAGTGGGGACAAAGGTGATGAATACAGTCCTAAATTAACAGAGAGAAACTCCTATCTCATGTTGTTGTGCCACAGGACTTACAGAAAGACCCTTAAAAGCAAAACATCGAATTTATTTTTGAGTGAAAATGTGAAAAACGTTGCAACTATCTACAACACGATGTCCACAGTGTTGAAGGTCCCAATTCTTAAGTGTAGTGTTTTCCACAAAACAAGGAGAGAACACGGAGAGGGAAAGCAGACAGACGGTAAGACAGCACAGCAAGGAAGAAGGGACCAGGTCTGACAAATATGGCTTAACCCATCTAAGGCCTTTACGTTTAATACCCATACACAATTCAAGATGTGAGAAAAGAATGCCTTGATCTACAGTGTCAAATGCCATAGTCAGGCCCAGACCATGAGGACAGCAGAATTACCATTATCAACAGTTAAAAGCTGGTCATTAAAGACTTAAACATTTCATAGAAGATGTTTAAATCCAAGTATAAATGTAGTTGGGTATAAACTATCCATCCATTCGCTTCAGTTTATCCTTTTCAGGGTCGTGGGGGGCGCTGGAGCCTATCCCAGCTGTCATAGGGCGAGAGGCGGGGTACACCCTGGACAGGTCGCCAGTCTGTCGCAGGGCCAACACACAGGGACAGACAACCATTCACACTCACACATTCACACCTAGTGGCAATTTGGATTATCCAATTAACCTATCCCCACAAGCTGCATGTCTTTGGACGGTGGGAGGAAGCCGGAGTACCCGGAGGGAACCCACGCAAACACGGGGAGAACATGCAAACTCCACACAGAAAGACCTGATGGTAGAATTGAACTCAGGACCTTCTTGCTGTGCAGCAACAGTGCTCACCACCAGGCTGCCTGAGGATAAACTACCTTCTCTAAAACCTTTGACAGAAAACAGAGCTTAGAAATGGGCCTGAAGTTAGAGAGAAGAAAAACGTCCAAATTGCTCTATTTGATAAGGGGCTGCATGAGAGCATGTTTAAAAGCTACTGGGACACACAGAGACAACAGATAGAAATTAATTAGGTTAACAGCACATACCCCAAGAGTGTATAAGCAATCAGAAGGCATATTAACTATTTCGGTTAAAAAGGAGAGATCTTAACCTCCTAAGACCCGAACTCTTCCATGGCATGCAATTTTATACACACACACACACACACACACACACACACACACACACACACACACGAAGGCAGGGGGTGAGTAGCTGAAATGTGCTGTTAGCATGTTAGCAGAGCGATGCTACTGTGAACCGAGGAGCTATTGTCTTGATGTGAGCTTCTACTCAGGGTTTTTCTTCCAGTTCAGAGCAGAAAGTTTTTTGTTAAGATACTGGATGTTGTGTTTTTCTCCACAATTTTAATTATAAGCTAGATATATTGCTGCTTACAGCAACAGGGATGAGTCAGTGAGTCAGTTGGGCTTGTGAATCATGATTCATGAGTCAGTAAAGTGATTCTCGAGTATTGAACGATTCGTTCATGATTCGCACATCACTACTTCTTTGTCTGGATATAAGCCAGAAATGTTATTAATGTATATGAAAACTTGGAGAGCATCCCATAAAAAAAAATCTGTTTTCTTTATGACTGATGTCTTTACACAGCCTAGACTAGCCTCACATAAATGCAATTTCTCACAACAAGCAAATATTGCCCTGGGAGGGGATAATTTCAGTTTTGTCTTGAATTACAGTTACAATGAGACAAAATCCTTTGCAAAATTTTTCATTTTCTTTCCACTGCATGTGTGATGACAGGTTATTATTATATAAGTTCATTAGCATATTTCATATCCTGCTGCCAGGCATTCCCAGCTTTCTGTCTCAATCAGCAGAAGAGATGAGACACAGGTGCTGGCTGAGGAGAGCTTCATGACTAACAAAACATGTGGTAAACATGGAAACAATATTTTTTTCATCATTCCCAACAAAGATAATAATAAGAGCTACAAACACTGTAATAACACCTTTAAATGAAAACACACACTAGTAATATCATATACCCGCAATGTGCCGAGACATCAAATCTGCTTCAAATGGTAAAGAAAAATGCATGCTTGCCCTCTGTCAGACAAAGTGCTACCTAATCAAACACTCAGCTATACAAAGAATTGCAACCAAGACAGTAATCAACAGAATTAATTCTGTTGATTACTGTCTTGCATGCAAACACACAAACACATTTTTTTCTGCTTCAGAGCCGAGATTTTAGGTAGTAACAGGAGGGAGAAGATTAAAGAAGGATTGAACAGCTTGTTCTTTCTCCCCATCTCTCCTGTCATGTTCACCAGAGGGAGTTTTGATAGGTGTATGCACAGACACACATACGGGCAGTGATCATGCAGAAGAGCTGCAGCAGTAATTCTTAATACTTCAAAGAACCAAGCACTTGTTTATGTGGGAAAGGAAAATAATACAGTGGCTTGCAAAAGTATTCGGCCCCCTTGAACTTTTCCACATTTTGTCACATTACAGCCACAAACATGAATCAATTTTATTGGACTTCCACATGAAAGACCAACACAAAGTGGGGTGTGTGTAATTATTCAGCCCCCTGAGTCAATACTTTGTAGAACCAGCTTTTGCTGCAGTTCCAGCTGCCAGTCTTTTAGGGTCTGTCTCTACCAGCTTTGCACATCTACAGACTGAAATCTTTGCTCATTCTTCTTTGAAACAGCTCCAGCTCAGTCAGATTAGATGGACAGCGTTTGTGAACAGCAGTTTTCAGATCTTGCCACAGATTCTCGATTGGATTTAGACACCAGACAGGTCAGGGATAAAGTTACTGAGAAATTTAAAGCAGGCTTAGGCTACAAAAAGATTTCCCAAGCCTTGAACATCCCACAGAGCTCTGTTCAAGCAATCATTCAGAAATGGAAGGAGTATGGCACAACTGTAAACCTACCAAGACAAGGCCGTCCACCTAAACTCACAGGCCGAACAAGGAGAGCGCTGATCAGAAATGCAGCCAAGAGGCCCATGGTGACTCTGGATGAGCTGCAGTGATCTACAGCTCAGGTGGGGGAATCTGTCCATAGGACAACTATTAGTCGTGCACTGCACAAAGTTGGCCTTTATGGAAGAGTGGCAAGAAGAAAGCCATTGTTAACAGAAAACCATAAGAAGTCCCGTTTGCAGTTTGCCACAAGCCATGTGGGGGACACAGCAAACATGTGGGGGACACAGCAAACATGTGGGGGACACAGCAAACATGTGGAAGAAGCTGCTCTGGTCACATGAGACCAAAATGCAAAACGCTGTGTGTGGAAAACTAACACTGCTCATCACTCTGAACACACCATCCCCACTGTCAGATATGGTGGTGGCAGCATCATGCTCTGGGGGGGCTTCTCTTCAGCAGGGACAGGGAAGCTGGTCAGAGTTGATGGGAAGATGGATGGAGCCAAATACAGGGCAATCTTGGAAGAAAACCTCTTGGAGTCTGCAAAAGACTTGAGACTGGGGCGGAGGTTCAGCTTCCAGCAGGACAACGACCCTAAACATAAAGCCAGGGCAACAATGGGATGGTTTAAAACAAAACATATCCATGTGTTAGAACGGCCCAGTCAAAGTCCAGATCTAAATCCAATCCAGAATCTGTGGCAAGATCTGAAAACTGCTGTTCACAAACGCTGCCCATCTAATCTAACTGAGCTGGAGCTGTTTCAAAGAAGAATGGGCAAAGATTTCAGTCTGTAGATGTGCAAAGCTGGTAGAGACAGACCCTAAAAGACTGGCAGCTGTAATTGCAGCAAAAGCTGGTTCTACAAAGTATTGACTCAGGGGGCTGAATAATTACGCACACCCCACTTTGCAGTTATTTATTTGTAAAAAATGTTTGGAATAATGTATGATTTTCGTTCCACTTCTCACGTGTTCACCACTTTGTGTTGGTCTTTCACCTGGAATTACAATAAAACTGATTCATGTTTGTGGCTGTAATGTGACAAAATGTGGGAAAGTTCAAGGGGACCGAATACTTTTGCAAGCCACTGTACATGATTGACTACTCAAATTAGCAGCAAAGAGACCAGAAGGGCTTTGGGACACTGGACACTGTGTACTGTGGGATGGGCGGCATATCACTTTGCATTGCTATCCAAGCTTGAGTGTGTGAGTGTAGCTATCTGGCAAAAAAAGTGAGTTCAAACAAGATTACTGCAGCAGTAGAAATACTTCACTCACTGACATGAAACTGTGTATGCAAGTAAAATAAAGTCATTCAGTCATTAAAAAGTCAAAAGCCACTCACTGAGGAATTGTAAATATCAACACTTCACCTAGTTCTTTTGATTCCTCAGAGGCATCTGATGGAAGACAAAACACTGCTCGGTAGACTATTTAACACTTTATTTCTCTTTCACATCACTTCTAGAAGGGAGATGCGTCCTGCATGACACACTGCCATGGATCTCAAAATGGTAACAGTTTTATTATAGCTCTCATTCTAGTCTAAACAACAGTGTCTCAGTAACTTTCCACTAGAGATGGTCGCCTCTTATCTACATTTTCCCAGGCAAGCGTGAGCAAGAGTCTGAAATTTTCTACTCCCCAAGGACACATGGTCTCATACCTTTGTTTCTCAGGGCTGTGTTTACTTAATACTACACTATATAACTTTATAACACTTATTAATAAAAAAAAGCATAGCATTATTGAAGTACTGTAAATTATTTAATCCCAACAGAATGTAGGGCAAGTGTTTTAAAATCAACTGTACATGGTGACTTTGAAAAGATGCAGAAGAATTCGTTTGTAATTTAAACAGTGCTCTATAACATGTTTGTGGGCATGGAGATAGCAATTGCTTTAATTATTATTTGAAGCAATTAGAAGCACCGCTGTGTGCCGAGATCCCTTCAGTCAGGCCAGTCTCTCACTATACTCCTAATCCAGTTGTGATAAACTCAATTCGTATTTGGAATCAGTTTAGGAAAACTTTCAGGCTACGTAGTCTTTCTCTATTTGCACCAGTTATTAGAAACCATATGTTTGCCCCCTCTTTATCCAGTGGAGGCTTTCAGGTCTGGTGTAAAAATGGTATCCTGTCAATGCAAGACCTTTACATAAGCAACAATTTGCCTCTTTTGAGCAGCTGGTAAACAGGTTCTCCATACCCAAATGTTACGTCCCCGGCTAGTCTAGGGGTTGAAGGGACGAACATAAAGGTGGATAGTGAAGGAGGAGCCAAGATGGTAACTTTAAAAGGTTTATTTAATGCTGGTGATGAGATTTGGGTTCAGACTGAGGTATAACTTCAGGGAGAGCCAAAGCCAACATAACAAACAAAACATCCCTGATGTAAAAAATAAAAGAAACTTACCTAACTCCAAAGAAACAAAATATACAACCTATAACCATAACCTACCTAACACCACAAACAGGAGAAAACGGGATGTCGAAACAAAAAGGCAGCTCTCCGCTACAAGCAGTCTGAACATGAAAACAAAAAACACAGTCACAAAGGCATGCAATCCTGCACAGGTATGGCAATCAAAATGGCCAGAGGGCACAGAAACACAGCTCCACAGGCCTTAAGTAGTGCTGTGCTAATTAACAATTATCTGGACTCTGAGCAGCATCCAATCAGGACAGAGGAGGTGGAGCCTAGACAAAACAAAGAGTTAGTAGGGAGAAGAGACATCCTCCTGGGGGATGTAACACGAAATCTAACTTTTTTAGAGACTTACAACTACGAAACTTTGTATCCTCACATACTGATTGCTTCCCCTCTCGTCCACCGGTCTCTCTGCTACATGATATTTTTAAAGTTGCATTTGATCAGAAACAAATTATTGGTAACATCTATATTAAACTAATCCAACACAGCTCAACCACTCTCAATCATCTAAAGTTAAAGTGGGAAAAAGATTTAAATGTTGAAATTTCAGGAGAAGACTGGCTGAAAATGATAAGGAGGATCTATTCATCTTCAATTTGCCAACATTGTACTGTTATTCAGTTTAAAATTGTACTTTGACTACACTGGTCAAAGACTAAACTGTCCAGATTTAGATCAGATCTGGATCCTACCTGTGATAAATGTAAGCAGGCTCCAGCCACCCTTCTACATATGTTTTAGACATGTCCAATGCTTCATCAGTTTTAGCAATTGGATTTCTCTACTTTGTCAAAACATAATCATGATCAATGGTCGGCTGTGTAACATGTTGAACAAATCCCTTATCTGTAACAAAATTGCAAATGCTTTAAGATTTCAGAACATTGAAATCTCCTGCTACAACTACTGTTTTTTTTTTATTTTATGTAGCCAAAAAATTTAAATTAGCATCTAGTATCTGAATAATTATATTTTCTGATGCCAAACTGTAGTGTACATGCCAATGCCACCATGCTGTTGGCTTTGTATTTCAATTAATGCTGGATTACTGCTAATGCAAGATCCACTTCATGGATTACATTGAAACCTATATCCACCAAGTTTTATAGTTTCTAATGAAGAATCTGCAGACATCCGTTTCTCTGTACCAGCAATACTGTTAGGCTGCAAAAGCTGTGTACACATTACCAAATCAGTGTCACCTCAAAACAGTTTAACCCCAGTTCTTGGATTTCTCAGGCCTCCAGAGACGACAATAGTCACTTCACAAAACTTTATTCATCCACAATCACTTATGCAGCTTCTAGAAGGGAGACGTGCATGGCCCCGGCAATTCCTCTGCAAATCTCAACCCTTTGTCCATTACCTGCAGTATTATAGAAGCGACCTCCGCTGTAAACCCTACATGATGTGCCATAAAACGTGAGTGCCTGCATGTGTGCGTACGTGTCTCTGTGGACATGACTTCCTGCCAGTCAAAAAGTCATCTCCCCTCACCCAAGCTACACCAAACTCCTCTACAAAACAGTTATCAGGCTACAAACACTGACACCCCACCCAGGTATCCCTTGGGGAATTTCCACTAAGCTAGGGCTTTGGAGTTGATGTCACGCCGCAATGCATTGTGGGAGCGCGGCACCATTTTCGGGGTCTACGAATCAAAACAAACACACTGTGTTGGAATGACGACTACAAGAAAGATGCTTAAAAGCAGCGCAAAAGAGAATGGACTGTATAGAGACCGATTGCGTCCAGAGGCGTAGCGGCGGTACTTGCAGAAAATAGAGTGCATCGCAAATCTGGACCCATATGAAATACGGCAGTGGAGTAAAGACCCCGACGACTTACCCCCACTGTCCTACCCCGATATCTTCACGTATCTTGTTTGTGGAGTAAGCGCTTACGCTGCGAACCAGTTTCGTAATTACAAGTTGCTGGAGGCGCACATCCAATTTACAAACGGCTGGGTGCAAGATTTGGGTATTTTCAAGCCGCCAAAATGTGAGTACGTCGTCATTCAAACCAAGGTAAGTCAGCTAGGGTGCATCGAGTGTAATAGCCATTGTTTACCCCACCACCACAATTAATGTTATACATTAATCAATGAACTGCTAAAATCTTGTCATATTATGTGTCCATAATTGTAAAGTAGATACAAACTACCACTTTGATAATCGGGCAAGATATTACTTAATACTAATTTGTGTCCAGCCTGTCTCATTACATTTCTTGTCTTTACATCAACCTTGTCCTTGTATGTTCCAAGTACTGCACTCCCAAAGACTGAATGAACCTGCATTACGGCCATAGGTTATTGTAAGCACCACGGGGAAGGTTGAAGCCGCACACTGCACCTGTATGGCCGAAGTAGCGGTGACCTGCACCTGGATCCGAGGCGCAAAGACTGTCACCAATGAACCAGCCTACTGGGTTTTGCCTGGGAAGACGACCAAGATACAGCCAGAGGTTGGCCATAACATTGACTTTACATCTTCAGCAGCACAAAAAAAAGACACTTGATGAAAATATAAACGGACCGTCTATGGCAGGGTGGGCAACTCCAGGCCTCGAGGGCCGGTGTCTCTGCAGGTTTTAGATGTGTCCTTGAACCAACACAGCTGATTTAAATGGCTAAATTAGCTCCTCAACATGTCCTGAAGTTCTCCAGAGGCCTGGTAACGAATGAATCATGTGATTCAGGTGTGTTGACCCAAGGTGAGATCTAAAACCTGCAGGACACCGGCCCTCAAGGCCTGAAATTGCCCACCTCTGGTCTATGGTGAAAGGCAGAAGAAGCCATCCTTCAAAAAGAAAGATTCCCACTGCTACGCTTGAGGAGTTGTCACCACTGTTGGATACACTTCAAAAACACAGTAAAGCAGTGGGTTTGTCTGGATTGGAGACACATTACACAGCACACACTGTACAGTCATCCAAATTACCACTGTCTCTGGCGTGTTTGCACAACACACGTGCACAGTCCCTAGGCCTTAACGAGCTACAACTGGATTGTGAAAAGTACGTAAACGCAGCCACAGTTACTCAAGAACAGGCAGAAGCTATTGAGGTACGCACAAGACTACAACACAAGAGCCCAGAATGGTATGTTTGGCGTGCTGGGAGAATCACAGCTTCAATGATGCACGCTGTGTTTGCTACCAGTGTAGAAAAACCAGCCGTAAGTGTCATTAATTGTGTTTGCTACCCTGATTACTCTGTCTATAAAGTGCAAACAACTTGGGGACTGGAGCATGAACAGGACGCTCGACACGCCTACACTCAAATAATGTCAGCACGTCACCAAAACCTACAGGTCCGTACACGGCTTTTCCTGAGGTAGGAGCATCTCCTGCGGGACTAGCCATGTGTGCATGGTGTGGGAAGGGGTGCCTGGAAATTAAATGTCCATTTAAATACAGATCTGACAGCATTCAGCAAGCATTGGATGCGCACGACAAAGACTTTTGCCTCGAGATGACAGGAAATGGACTTAACCTAAAGAGGACACACCCCTTTCACTCACAAGTGCAAACAAATCTTTGTGGCCAACGCAAAGCACTGTGACCTCGTGGTATGGACACCAAAAGACATGGCAGTTGTACGCATCTTCCCTGATGTGCACTTCTGGGAACCACATTCTTCACGAGTTCTTTCAGGTGGTTTGCCTTCCTGAACTAGTTGGAAAACATTTCTCTAAGCGAAATGCAGCCCTGAGTGCTCACAAAGTTTTTCTTTCTGGGGTCTAATTTTTTGTCTGAAGTGCATTGTAATGTACATAACTTGAATTCACAGCTGCAGTACTTACCATTTAACAAATGTACAATTTTATCAAGAAAGGTAACATCTTCACCCTCAAAGGGAAGAAGAGAACAATGCTGATTATACTTTAATGTATAATATTGTAACGGAAACAAAACATCAATTAAAAAATTGCTCTCTTTTTTATTCGGGCTACTTAAATTTATTTTGGGCTACCAAAAACGGAAGAGTCCCCGCCCGAAGGGCTACCAGGAATTTTGAAATTTTGCGAGCCCTGATGTTCTTCTCTGCGTGAGTAGCTTAATGTTGTTCGTGTGTAATTTACGTTGAGTCGGCTAACCACGTTATTAAATTAATGCATGTAAGGTGAACTAGCAAACACCGTCGTAGTTACATGCAGCTGTCTTCTTGTTTGATGGCAGATACTCCCTTCACCCTGGCCAAAAAGGCTAAAATGACCAAAGAAAAGAGGGAAACAGCTAAACATGAGGTTTTTGGACAAAGTTTGTGTTTTTTTCCATTATTTAAGCACCGGTTTGAGCACCATTTAAGCACCGGCACCGTTTCAAAAGTACCGGTTTGGTACTGGTATCGGATAAAACCTAAACGATACCCGATATGGGCAGGGATAGCTCAGTAGGTAGAGTGGTTGCCCCATGATCAGAAGGTCGGGGGTTCGACTCCACTGAACGGCTACCCTGAGGTACTGTTAGGATGCCTGGGTCGTTGACCCAGGGCTTTTGAGTTTATTATATTATTTATAATTTCTAGTCTTTGGGTTTTTGTGAGTCATGTCTTATGGTTTGTCTCTGTGTAATCCTTGGTTGCTGTCTCCCCTGTCTGCTGTATCCCCGTGTCCAGTCTGTGTCTGCCCTGGTCCCACGTCTCTGTTCCCTCTGTTGTAGTGCCTGCATGTGAGTCTGTGTCTTTTGTTCAGTCTGTGTTTTGTGTTTCCTGTTTTACTTTGAAGGTTTCTGTCTCTTCTCAGTGTGTTCAGTTTACGCTTCCTTGTCTCGTCAGTTCTGATTTGCCCCAGCTGTGTTTCCCTCCTGTTGTCCATTCCCTGATTGCTCCCTCTATGTATTTAAGCCCTGTGTTTCAGTTTGTCATTGTCGTGATCTACCGTTTATTTAGCTGTGTGTTTTTTCATTCCTTCGGTGTAAGTTTATTTTGTTTTTTCCTGTTATGTTATATTTGAGTTTAAGATTAAAGCGGTTTTTGAGTTTAAGTTTTGTCTCCGGAGTCTGCACTTTGGGTCCTTCTCCTGCCTGCACGCAGCCACCACATAACAGAAGATCGCGACCAGAACATGGACCCCGCAGACTCTTTTTCCTCGGAGCTCAACGGTGAGATGATGCGGATGGTGAGTCTGCTCGACCGCATTGCTCAGTCACAGGATTTACGGACTATGGCAGTTGGGCTAAGTGCAGTAGATGCCATCATTCATCATAACCCTCAGCTCTCTCAGTTTGCTAAGGCCACTAAGTTGGATGACACCATTACTGCCTGGAGAGAGCAAGTCAAGGCTGGTGAGCTTGCTCTCTCACTCACTACATCTTCCCAACCGCTGCCCCAGGACAACACACACTCTCCACCTGTCTCAACACTGCCACGGACTTCCTCTCCCTCCCCACACCAGCCGGGTCCTCGTTCGCCTGCCTTTTTCCTGGCGGCTATGTGGTCAGAGGATGAGGAGGAGGTCTCCTTTTCTCCACCAGTTCCTGTTTCCTCATCCCGAAGGAAACGGCGTTCAGGCCGCCGCCACTCCAGGACAGTTGAGCAAACTCCTCTCGGGGGAGACGGTGACTGTTTATTGTATGCTCCATTTGAGCATTCTGACTCTGGACATTCTGACATCACACCCACTTCATCTGTTCTGCAACCTGGTCCTGCTGGAGGGTCCGAGGGGCCCGTCCGGCCTTCATCTGTTGGTCCCGCTGGGGGTTCTGGAGAATCGCTCCAGCCGTCTTCAGTCTCCACTGGAGGGGCTGAGTGGCCCGTTCAGCTTTCTGTCTCCGCTGGAGGGTCCGAGGGACCAGTCCAGCCGCCTGCCTCCGCTGGAGGGTCCGAGGGACCGCTTCAGCCGCCTGCCTCCGCTGGAGGGTCCGAGGGGCCCGTCCAGCCTCCTGCTTCCGCTGGAGGGTCCGAGGGACCGCTTCAGCTGCCTGTTCCTGCTGGAGGGTCCGAGGGGCCCGTCCAGCCTCCTGTTCCCGCTGGAGGGTCCGAGGGACCGCTTCAGCCGCCTGTTCCCGCTGGAGGGTCCGAGGGGCCCGTCCAGCCGCCTTTTCCCGCTGGAGGGTCCGAGGGACTGCTTCCGCTGCCTGTTCCCGCTGGAGGGTCCGAAGGGCCCGTCCAGTCTCCTGCCTCCGCTGGAGGGTCCGAGGGACCGCTTCAGCTGCCTGTTCCTGCTGGAGGGTCCGAGGGGCCCGTCCAGCCTCCTGTTCCCGCTGGAGGGTCCGAGGGACCGCTTCAGCCGCCTGTTCCCGCTGGAGGGTCCGAGGGGCCCGTCCTGCCGCCTGGTCCGGCCTCCGAGTCTTCGCCCTCGCCTGGTCCGGCCTCCGTGGCTTCGCCCTCGCCTGGTCCGGCCTCCGTGGCTTCGCCCTCGGCGTCGCCTGGTCCGGCCTCCGTGTCTTCGCCCTCGGCGTCGCCTGGTCCGGCCTCCGTGTCTTCGCCCTCGGCGTCGCCTGGTCCGGCCTCCGTGTCTTCGCCTTCGGCGTCGCCTGGTCCGGCCTCCGTGTCTTCGCCTTCGGCGTCGCCTGGTCCGGCCTCCGTGTCTTCGCCTTCGGCGTCGCCTGGTCCGGCCTCGCTCCATCTATCTTCGTCTGCGCCTGAGGTCCCCATGCCGTCTGGGCCTGCCCGGCCTGCTCGTCCTGTCCGGCCACCTTCCGGGCTGGTGACTGGACGTCATTGCCGTCACGGACGGCCTCCTGACCTGCTCCGTCGCCGCCGGTGCCTCCCGCCCGGCCGGCCTCCTGACCTGCTCCGTCGCCGCCGGTGCCTCCCGCCTGCCCGGCCCCCTGAACTATTCTCTTGGCTCTTGGGCCGCCTGCCTCCGGGCCGCCCCCTTGAACTGCCCGGGTTTGGACTGTTGTACCGTCAGCCTCCGGGCTGGCCTCCTGAACCTTTTCGATATTGTTACCTGGGCCTCTGCGCCTTTCATGGGCTTTTTGTCTGTTTTCTTTTGAACTGTTGCTGGGCCGCGGTGTTGTTGTTTTGGGCTTTTGCTCCCTGTATCTTTTGTCTCTGGCTCCGTGTGTTTGTTTCGTTTCGGTCCCTCCATCCTGTTCCCCCGCCGCCCACCCTGGTTGGGTTGTTTTTTGTTTTGGTGTTTCGGGTTGGGCTGTCTGGGAGCCAGCCCTTTAGGGGGGGATACTGTTAGGATGCCTGGGTCGTTGACCCAGGGTTTTTGAGTTTATTATATTATTTATAATTTCTAGTCTTTGGGTTTTTGTGAGTCATGTCTTATGGTTTGTCTCTGTGTAATCCTTGGTTGCTGTCTCCCCTGTCTGCTGTATCCCCGTGTCCAGTCTGTGTCTGCCCTGGTCCCACGTCTCTGTTCCCTCTGTTGTAGTGCCTGCATGTGAGTCTGTGTCTTTTGTTCAGTCTGTGTTTTGTGTTTCCTGTTTTACTTTGAAGGTTTCTGTCTCTTCTCAGTGTGTTCAGTTTACGCTTCCTTGTCTCGTCAGTTCTGATTTGCCCCAGCTATGTTTCCCTCCTGTTGTCCATTCCCTGATTGCTCCCTCTATGTATTTAAGCCCTGTGTTTCAGTTTGTCATTGTCGCAATCTACCGTTTATTTAGCTGTGTGTTTTTTCATTCCTTCGGTGTAAGTTTATTTTGTTTTTTCCTGTTATGTTATATTTGAGTTTAAGATTAAAGCGGTTTTTGAGTTTAAGTTTTGTCTCCGGAGTCTGCACTTTGGGTCCTTCTCCTGCCTGCATGCAGCCACCACATAACAGGTACCCCTGAGCATGGTACCGTCCCTACACACTGCTCCCCGGGCGCTGCATTGATGGCTGCCCACTGCTTCACTGGGTGAAAGGGTTAAATGCAGAGAAGTAATTTCCCTACGGGGACTAACACATACACATTATACCCATCCCTAGTTGGAAGAACACAGCATAGCAGATGCTTTGTTGGAAGCCGTTGCAGAATTGAACAGAGGCACAAATCGTATAGAACCATCAGCTGACCCTCTACAACCTTTAGAAAATTCTCTCCGTTCTCCTTCAAAACGATCAGCTTGTCAGGCAACAGAACTTTGACCCGCTGCAGCCGATAGAAAATGCTCTTCAACTCTATGGTCAGAATGAGCCTGTCCAGCAGCAGGAGGAGCAGCCTGCGGAGCCTCAGCATGGAGGATCTCGGGTACAGAACGATGCGGTGACGCGTCTGGACAATTTAATTTTGAAATAAGGAGAGTCTTTAACATTCCTTCTCCGGGTGAAACGGCCGACCTCACTGAATTTTACCTGGATAACTTTATCAATCTAGCGGATAGGATCAGACCTGAAGTTAACCGTAACAATCTCGTTCAACTGGAGATCATTAGTGAGCATGTGCGAAATCACGTCATTTTTAATGTCGACGAAAGCACCAAAAACATTGTACTGCCTTTTTATTATTGTAACATTGTGTAGCAGCACATGTGCAGACAGTACTACTCGACTCTCATGCATGCAGTTCTGTGGGTATGGCCAGTGGACACGGAAGTGTTGTTTTGTATTTCAGTTCTCTTGAAGTGTTCAGTCACATCTGCCACCTGGCAAATGGACTGAGTCAGAAGCAAAAGCCCTTTTAATTAGCTTTTGAAAGTGTGAGACCCAGAGTGGGAAAATGCTTCGGTATCAGCCTATGTTGGACATTCTACTGCGGACACAGGGGAGGACGAGCTAAATGCTAAAGAGAAACATTACACCACGATTTTAATGAAACATGCAAACGTGACACGGGGACTGGCAGAACTCTTGTGAGTGATGTACTTGAGTATTTAGCAAGTGCATACAAAGTGACTTGTGTCCAAATGTATTTGATGATAATATTAGATCATAATGTTGTATTGAGTCTATTGGATATGCAACACTGTGGCCATATATGGTGGTGGGAACATTAAGATTTTCAAGTTCCTGCTCATTTTATTTTCTTTTACAAACCAACATCCCTTTTATCACTCTTGTTCACAGCCAGAAAATACCCCTGACATGAATTCTCAACCTGACATTACGGTGCAGTTACAATTTGCAGCTTAGAAAAGGAAATCCAGATAATGTTTGATCAATGGCACAAGTACGGTATAATTTAAGATGTAATGGCACTCAAAGATGGTTTACGTATTGTTAATATTGGTCTGCTATATAATGCAGTTGAGGACCAGCAAAGCATTCGATCTGCAGCAGGTAGCCAAAAGACTGGTAACAAGTCTTTCAACTAAAACACCCTGACTTCAGCAAGGCTCCAAAAACGTTTAGCAACATTTTTGCAGGTTTTTAATCTTCAAGAAAATAAAGCAGACCAACTATCAGGCTTTCTGGGTCATGACATACGTTTGCACAGGCAGTATTACCGCTTGCCTCAGGAAACCCTTCAGCTGCTTTTGGCAGTGGAGAATGGAACTGTTTCACATTAAAGGCCAAACACTTGAAACACCAACAATTGAAATTAGCGCCGAGTGTAAATTTTATTAAGATGCTCTGAAACATAAAAGATTAGAAATTAAGATTTTTTTTAATTATAAATTCTCTTGGTGTGTTTTGTTTTCTTTTAACTTTTAGAAAAGTTTGATCTACAACTTTCAGATTCCTCAAGGGATGAGTGTGAGTCTCCTTATTCAGGTATGGAGGCAACAAAAACAAGGGAATGAGACTGATCAGGATAAATGACCAGGGACGTCTTCACATCGTCAGCTTCACATTGAACACATTTGGAAGCAAAGTTCTTACTTTAAAGTTCGCTCGCACTCAGTGGTACAGATGTTGCGTGCATACATGTATCCATGCCAACTCCTAAAACACAGTAATAAAAGCAGCAGAACATTTAAATTGTTCTATGGCACAACAAGTTGGACAGAGTTGTCATTTCTTGAAGATAAATAGAGACCGAAATTATCGTTGTTAGATTGGGTAGTAAAAGATGGCTTTTAACATTGTGACACAGGATTTAACCGCCAAGAAATTTTTTTTTTGTTTTTAAGAATGCTGCTACTGCTCGCTTGTTGGCCCATCTCAGGACCAACAGTTCAAGCCCCGAGCTGGGCTCCTTCCTGTGGTGGTTCTGCTCTTAACCCCTCCTGATCACAACAAAACTCCTTCATATCTGATCCCGGGGAAGAGCATCATGTGGGGAGCTCGCTACTCGCTCATCTTGCACGCCGCCTGTCCCAGGCCATGTCCACACTAATACGTTTTCGTTTGAAAATGCATCTTTTTCTCTCCGTCCACACTGACACTGTTTTTGTCAAGGAAAACTGAGCCTTTTCAAAACCCCCTCCAAAGTGGATAAATTTGACAACGCAGTTCTTTTGAGTTGCACTGCGACAGAGGCTTTAGAAAGCGATGACACATTTTAGTCATGTGATACAGTCGTGTGACCAATTCAACTAAGATGACGGACGGCATTGTACAGCAGTTGTTTTGTTTGCTCTCAATTTTGACAGCACTATTAAAGATTAATATCAGTTTGTACATGCTCCAGATAAAACTGCTTTTCCTTGACATTTTGCTGCAAGGTTTCAAAGAGCCGGAAAGTAAATAAACGGCAGACGGAAATGACGCAGGTCAAACTGTCTTACATTTCACGGACGCACAGCACAGGAACGCCGGATTCGTGTCGACGTCGCCTCGACAGCACCACAGACTTCACCATGCTGGCTCAGTTCGTCTCTACGTCGTTCAAGCGCAAAACCTCGCAGTGACTTCCTTGAGGACCGAGTGAGAGAGCTGCTGCAGACACCTTAAAGAGCTGGAGGGCATTTGTACTTTCCCAGTGTTCTGTGCTGCTCTAAGTAAATTATATTATTTTAAAGGGTTTGTCCCACATAATGGTGACACTTTAAATTTCAGTTTGTTGTATAACTTCAAACCTTAAACACACAAGTTTGCACCTGGAGTGAAATTGGCCATGAGCCTCTCTGAGATGTTATTATTTTTGCGCTCAAAGTGCTTAGTCCGAGTACTCACGACTGTTGTGAGCTTCTCAAAGATTTCTGTGCTGCGTTCAATGTAGTGATGTGTCGGTCGCGAACAAAATGCCTCTTAGAGCCGGGTCTTTGACGTGAACGACGCGAGCCGTGGTTTTTTTCTTCTTTCTCTCACCCTCTCTCTCTCGCACTTATTTTCCGCTTCACTCCGCATGTGACCCTTATGCTTTACGCTGGGAAGAGGGGGGAGGGGCGGTAGTTACACTCAGTAGCACAGGAACAGAGCGGGAGAGAGAGCCAGGGACAACAACGTCACATTTTATTTATTTATTTATTACATTTTATGTGGAGTGAATAAATAAAAGTATATTTACAGTGGCCCCTACAGACAAAACACGTACAAACTCCAAAACACGTAAAAACATGTACAAAAGACAACAGAAGCACTTCTCTTTTCTTTTGGAGTTTGTACGTGTTTTGGAGTTTGTACGTGTTTTGGAGTTTGTACGTGTTTTGGAGTTTGTACGTGTTTTGGAGTTTGTACGTGTTTTTACGTGTTGAGCTTTGTTACCACGTGTTGAGCTTTGTTACCTAGTGGCTACACAAGCCAGCAAGTACCAACAACTGGATTTGGTGTGTGGTAATAACAGGTAAATGAACTTTAAAAAAAAAAAAAAAAAAAAATTGACATATATATATATATATATACACACACACACACACACACACACACACACACACACATGAATGCTTGTGTATAAATACACATGCTTTCAATTGTGTAATTTAAGTGATCTAGTAGCTCCGTTTTGGAAGTTTAGTTCATGCTAGAAATGTGTTTTGGAGTTTGTACGTGCTTTGTCTCTAGGGGCCACCGCACGCACGCACGCACGCACACGCACACACGCACACACACACACACACACACACACACACACATATCTCCACTTTTTTTTACATTAGTAATTCCTTTTGTGCATAATTTTATATTATTGTTAATAATAAATTAATTAAAGCAACAAAACAACGTGAAGAGCCGGTTCGGAGCCGAAAGAGCCGGCTCTCTAAAAAGAGCCAGAAATCCCATCACTAGTCGGAAATCCCATCACAAAAATTAGACCAGCTTCATTCCCGTCTTCATCAAGACAGGCAAAAATTGGATCTAATCCTGAGCAAAATACAAGAAATTGAGGGGGTTGTTTTTAGGGTAAAAGAAATTGACATAAGCATTGCAGAGCTCTCATTACAGGTATCAAAATCAACAAGCTCCTTAGCATCTGCAAATTAAGAGAAAAAAAAAGTCTTCAGAACCGCCAATAAAATATTCAAGAGCAGCGATGATGCAGTCAGCCTGCTGATAGTCCTTCAGAGAGTAGTCTAAGGAATAGCGACCAATTTGACATTAGCAGTTTTAGAACCAGGTGTGCTGAGCTGACCACTAGATTAAAAGCCCTTTGTCAGACACATGAATCCCAAACTAACTCTGATGTTTCTGTTTGCACTAAATCTGTAGCTGTTAATTCTCATGATGCCAGTGCTAATAATGTGTGTGATGACAGCGGTGAATGCAATCACACACACTATCCTCTACAGAATGGTTTGATGAAATTGGTGATATTGATGCCACACCTTCTGCAGGGCATTTTGACATTGATGAGCTTCTTTCACAATCTGTACTTTGGTATCAAGCAATTGACAGTGTTAATGATGACCTATCGTCACCTACTGCGCATTCTGATGCAATTGGTAGTCTTGATGTTGTGTCCTCTGCTGACCATTTTGACACTCATTTTGGCGGAAAATTAAAGCGAATGGTAGTTTAGAATTGAACAAAGTTTCTTTAAGCTTCAGTATTACCAAATATACTAATCAATTGTCATATAACTAACAACATCTGTCCTATCATCTCTAACACCCTGCAGGACAACAGGGAGAGTTTAGACGTTCTCCAAGATTACATCGACCGCTGTTTCCAAGATTTAGTCATGAAGAAGGCTCAGAGTGCATCTTAACCGGCCAAAATTGAGACAGTCATCGAAGAGATGTCGCCCGGCAGACTCCCCCGGCACAACATCGCCTTCCGGCAAAGACATTGCAGACATCCTGGAGTCAATCGACAAGAGATTGTCCAGTTTCGATGCGAGGCTGTCCCTGGTGGAGATTTTACACCGGGAATTTAAATCTCTGAGAGAATCCCTGGAGTTCAGCCAGCAGCAGATGGAAACGCTTGCTGCTGAAAAGGCCACGCTATGGGAGTCGGTCAAATCTCTCACCGATAATGTGACCCAGCTAAACAGACAATAAAAGAGTCCGTTATCGATCTACAAGCCCGTAGCATGAGAGATAATCTTGTGTTTCCTGGTATTCCAGAATCTGCCGGAGAGGACGCGGAGGCAACGGTGAAAAGCTTCATTGAAATCCACCTGAAGCTACCACGTCCTATTGTGGCCAAATTTGGTCAATTCAAACAGAAGGAACAGGTGAAGAGTCGCGGCAGGGAGCTGAAAGGAACGGACTTCAGCGTGAACGACCAGTTCCCCAAAGAGATCCTGAAACGACGCAAGGTCCTGTTCCCAGTTCGACGTAGCTTCATCCAGAAAGGCTCCCGTGCTGTCATCGCTGTGGACCGGCTCTACGTGGACGGACAGCTCTACCGCGACCCCGGCACCACACCGTGGTTATATTGACTGCACTCCAGATAAGAACCCGCTACACCCTTTCCCTATCCACTCACACTAACTTGCATTAACATCCGTTTATCTTACTAGTATCAAATCGCATCTGGAGTGTGATATCATAGCAGAATTTACACCGTCACTCTCCGTCAACGGTTTGATTGGAATGTTTCCGGGGTTCCCCCCCTCTCTTTTTCCCCCTCTTGTTTTTATGCTGCTCACCCTTGTCCTTGGTTTCTTTCTTTATTTCTTTCACTGCTTCCACACTCATCCACAAACAACATCCTTTATTTCGACACATACGCACAGCACGATCACGCACAGTCACGTGCTCAACGGCAGCACATTTACATCAGTCAGACAGCGCACACAGACCTACAGGATACACACACTTAAGCCAAGCGTACTCATATTAGTAAATATGCACACACATAGTCAGACTCAGGGAGCATCTCGCCACACATTTTTCTCTCTCTCTCTTCTCTTTATTTATGAACAAGTGATGTATTCTCTCCACCTGTCTAAGCGACACACAGCATACATCCCTAGTTATACACAGTCATCTATGGGCGCACTGAGGTTCGTTACATGGAATGTAAATGGAGCTGGCTCCAGAGAAAAGAGGTTAAAAATATTTAACCAACTCAAAAAACTACAGGCAGATGTTGTCCTTTTACAAGAGACCCACAGACCTCTTAGAGGTTTGAATGAACTTAAAACACCTGAGCTTCCTAATGTGTTCTCAGCTTGTTATAATTCTAGACAAAGGGGAGTAACAATTTTAATCCATAAAAATATTAATTTCACAGTACTCGATACAGTTATAGATCCAGAGGGCAGATTCTTAATCATTAAACTATATACACTTGATAAAAAAAAAAAACTGTATTGTAAGTGTATATGGTCCAAATGTTGAGGATCCATCATTCTTTTGTTCGTTTTTTTCAGTGCACTCTCTGAACACTTGTTCTTGGAGGCGACCTCAACCTTGGACTAAATGAAGAAATGGATAGGCTCAATACAGCAGGAACTCAGAGTAATTGGCAGTCCACAAATATAATCAAACAGTATATGAGCGACTTTGGTCTTTGCGATGCATGGCGCTCCCTTCACCCCACCAGTAAGGAATATGCGTTTTTCTCACATGTTCATCACTCCTACTCTCGTCTGGATTATTTTTTGGTCAGCAGCTCACTGCTGAGTGACGTTTCAGACACAGATTCACCCTATAGCTGTCAGCGATCATGCTCCTGTATCTTTAACACTAATGCACAAGAATAATACTACGCCAAGTAAAAACTGGAGATTTAATACATCGCTGCTTAAAGATGAAGACTTTTTTTTTTTTAATATTTAATAAAGAGCTGACTTCATATTTAGACTATAATGACACTCCCGGAACATCAGCTTCTGTTCTATGGGAAGCAGGGAAAGCTGTGATGAGAGGTAAAATAATTTCTTTCTCATCACATAAGAAAGAAAACAAAAATATTCAGGAATTTAAAAAAAACAAACATCAAATCACTAGAAGCCTACGCGTCCCACCAAGATCAGGAAACATTGAACAAAATACGCAAAACAAAACCAGAATTAAATGAGATAATTGATTTTAAAAAAATTCTTAGTACAAAGACTACGCTTACAAAATTAGGAACATGATAATAAATCAATTTCTAGCAAACCAGCTAAAAATAAAGAAAAAACTATGTGATGTTCAAGATTCATCTGGGAACACAATATATGACCCGAAACACAACATTTTCAGGGATTTCTATAAAAGATTGTTTCATCAGGTTTTAGATGTGTCCTTAATCTAACACAGCTGATTCAAATGGCTCCTCAACATGTCCTGATTTCTCCAGAGACCTGGTAATGAACTAATCATTGATCCAGAGTGAGATCTAAAACCTGCAGGACACCGGCCCTCGAGGCCTGGAGTTTGACACCCCTGTATTAGACACTCAAGCAATGTGAGTGAATTCGCCACTGACATCAGGTGAACTCCAGGAAGCCCTGATAAGTATGCCCAATAATAAGGCTCCAGGTCCAGACGGCTTTCCTGCAGAATTCTGGCACCAGTTTTTCACAGAACGTTGTTGGAAATCAAAAAAAAAGGGCAGACTTCCATCAAATATGAATTCTGCAAACATTAATCCTTCATTGCCCTGAAGAATTGTGGTGTACGAACCTCCTCTCCAAGGAAAGAAAATGCAGAGAAGACTCACCACTCAGCAGGCTTTGGAAATGATCCTGAGTAAGTCAACCCTTGTGACTCGGATGGAGAAGACCTAGAATTTCAGAGCTGTCTGATCAGTCTTCAGGTTAGGTTTCATTTCATATTATTTCCCATTTCATTTCAAACAAGTGAAAAAATACTAAAAAAAAAAAAAAGCAGAGAGACAGAAATATCTACTCTACCTTTTTTATAGTTTCCACTTTTTGTGTGTGCTGGGTTAGGTGTTCGGATTACTAGCTAACCCTAATCCTAAATCTAGTTGTATCTTTTTATTCAGGAAGACATTTCATATTATTTCCCCATTTCATTTCAAGTAAGTGGATATAGTAAGTAAAATATTTCAGACATTAATCCGATACAGAGGAGGAGATACTGGAATTTTAATTAGTATCTATGCATGCATTTGTGATTTTGTTTGACCTTCCCACTGCTCACTGCTTGAATTTGTTCACACTGCAGATGAGGAGACTGCTTCTCAACCGAAAAAGAGTTTGTTTGGGGACTGAGACAGCGAAAGATGGCACATTGTGGCGTGAAGAACAGGTGGGGACCTGTCTCCTTTTCACCCCAATACAACCGTACGCTGCAGATGGATAGCCAATGGCTTAGGCCAGGAAAAGTATCTCGAGTCGCCTTCAGAGCTTCCTGTGTTTCATCACTCTTGACATGCTTCATTCAAGAATGGACTATTCAACATGCACAGCAAACGGAGCATGTTCATTGGTTCATGGACCTCCCTGAACTAATGGCATTTATTGCAATTGTCATCTTGCAGGGGGTTACTAGGGTTCCATCTCTACGTGACTGCTGGTCAGCAAACCTGGGAAACCCACAGATCATTGGAACTATGCCGCGAAACCACTTCCAAGACATCATGCGACACCTACGCTTTGACAGGTCCACCTGCAGTGATTGAGCAAAGACTGATAAGTTCGCTGCAATTTCCAGTGTGTGGGGATCATTTGTCAGCAACTGCATCACGTGCTACAACCCTGGTCTACATATCACCGTTGATGAACAGCTTTTCCCATCAATGACTCGATGCTGTTTCCTGCAGTATATTGCAACTAAACCGGACAAGTTTGGGATCAACTTTTGGGTGGCTTGTGACCTAAAATCCAAGTACATTTGCAATGTCCTACCATATCTTGGCAAGGACCCCAATCGTCCCAGTGGGGAGAGACTGTCTGAAAATGTAGTGATGAGGCTGATGGATCCTAGACAAAGGCAGAAATGTTACCATGGACAATTTCTTCACATCGCCTTCACTTGTGCAAAAACGTCTTAGACTGAAAACCACCATCCTCGGCACAGTCAACAAGATTCACCGGGAAATTCCTCAATCCGCTGGACACACAGACCGCAATGAATTCACCACTCAGTTATGTTGCAGGAGGAGGGATATTATACCCCTTATGTCAAACTGAGTGATTTATGGCCCCAATAAATTATTCATAAGCTCAGGAAGGAAAGAAAGAAATAAAAATATGATATTCATCCAAAAATATGTTTGTTCATAGCTCATTGCTTTTCCTTCCCCCAAAAAGAACTAATTGATTATTTAGAATAACTTGTTAGGTACCCCTCTATTCCCAAAACCTTATATTCGATAACAGGGGGAAAACGCCTGAAAAAATCCTCAGTCTCTTACTAGCTCTCTCGCAAATTCAGCAAAGCCCAAGTTCTCCCTTCGCTCTTAATCGCACAGGACTTCAGCCAGCGCACAATTTTTTCCTGTTACTCTCGCTGTATCTGATCCTTAATGAGTCGGGCTCTTCGTTCAAAATTTCCACCGGAGACCAACTCCGCCTCGCTGCCAATCACATAACAAAGGGGCGGCTCCTCGTTAGCCAATCGCTCGCAGCTCCGATTTTTATGATCCCCGCTGAGATTAAGACTGACTTCAGCCTGATCAACAACTGGCGCTGCTCAGACTGTTTGTGAGATCGCATAAGACCCCTCTCTCCGGACCGCTTCAACAACAACAACTGGCGCCTCTTTCCTTATGTGCATATCAATCGGTAAGTGTTAATCTTCCTCTCCAACTACATTTTGCACTTTCCTTTTAACGATTTCTATCAAAAAGCTTTTTCATCTTCAATCCATGCAAATAGGCTCTGTAACACTTGGAATACACTTTAAAATGTACATAAGCTCGCCTCTAACACTGAGCTAAAAGTGCTTTAGTACACTAAACTATACCAGCGATCATGTCCTCATCAGGTACCTCATTTTCTTATTCTTGTTCATATAATGTTTATATTTTACTGTTTTTAAAATACTCGTTATTTCTTTTTAGACTCTGAAATAAGCGTGCTCAACTCCTCTCTTTTAGACTCTCTCGATCGAATTGGTAGGTTTGGTTCATTCTTGTTCTCCCTCTTAACAGCTAATTGAGCATGGAAAACAAAACATTTACCCTCTTTTCCATTTTCTCAAACTTTCTAGATGTAGCAGACTTTGAGACCTTTCTTTTTTCGAGTTGACAGAGTTCTCCACCAGTGCTCCAGCGTTCCACTGGTAAGAACATCCGGCTCTCGACCCGTGAAAGAGAACTGCTTTCTACGCTGGGTCACCCTGCTTCTTCTTCCGGCCCCAGTTCCAACCCCGCCGGAGCTTGTTCTCTCCCCAGAGCCTCTGGGAAAAACGTTCCTCTGTCCGCCCGGGAGAGGCACGATTTGCTCGGTCCCCGTGATCCGGCCAATCGGAGCACCACAAGCGTTTCTTCTTCTCCGCAATCAGGCACACGAGATGCACCGTGCCTGCCTTTGAGATCCAATCACGGCCAGTCTCTCTCTAGGTTCTCGATTTTTTTCTCATTTTATAAAAACTATCCCTTTTCTATTTAACATTACTAACTGTTTTGTATCTTACCCTCAAATTCTTAGGGCATCTCAGGAGGAATAGGAGGAGCGCTAGGACCGCAAGGAGGAGGACAAGGCAAACACGCAGACGAAAGCTAGCTTCAATTGGTATTTGCTTGGTATCCCTGTTCACTGAATTAGTTCAGCTCATCTTATAAAAAGGTTTTTTTCATTTTTCCTTTTTCAAACGAACTGTGTTTTGTGTTTTGTTCTTTTAATATATTATTGTTAAAACAATAAAAAAAAATGGATAACCAGGAACAAGATATTACAGACCCATTTCTTGCTTTAGAAACGGCGTTAGCTAGGTTAAATGAAAATACACACCATTCTCAGAATACACATTCACAAAACAGTGAGCAACCTGAGGTGATCAATAATAATGACCCTTTAGAATTGCTTAATTTAGCTCTTGCTCGATTAGCGCCTAGTGAAAGTGCCTTTCAAAATAATTCTGAGTTTGGGATCATGGTGAGATCTAAACCGAGTCAGACACGGCTCATTCTCAAATGAGTCTGACACAAAACATCTCTTCTGATCCGTTTTTAGCAATTTATAGAGCTTTAGAAGCCTTGGTGCAAATACAAGATGAGGTTCAAATACCGCCAGAGTTATTGAGCCAAATAAACAGGCTAAATCATCTATTCTCAAAGCCAGCATTCGCTAGTCTCTTCACCAGACAATGTGTCTGCGAATAAGCCGCTCAACCCAGGAAACAATGATCACCCCTTTCAAGAAGGGGGTATCCAGACAACAGTTGCGCTGGTAATTCACCACAACCCTCTTTAATTGTTAGAAATAAATTTAATAATGTTGAAATTAGAGAAATTTTGAATTTCCCTCCTCCAAACGATATACCTGATTATGCACATTATCATCAAGGCGTAATGGCGAGTGCACGTGAAATATCAAACAGTTCTCCCACGCACGTCCAGGTGGTCTTTTACAGTTAGAATTGATAGGGCAGCAGTTACAAAATAATGTTTCAGTGATTTTACGGGACAATCGTGATTTGAGTGAATTTGAAAATTTATTCTTGAGAGCGGTACAGTCCAACTGGTCAGTAATGTGTGATGGTTCGCTGGAGGTCGTAGCTCAGATTGTTAAACAACCAAATGGTAGTGGAAAGAATGCTTAAACACATACTCAACAGCGAAATTGTGAAAAAGAAAAGGCGTTTTTTTATACGTGGTCCATAACCCAGCGAATAAGTTATGTTTTGCCCACCTTCTGCACCCCGATTTTAATGACCGGCAAGCAGAAGCCTTCGCTAGAGAAATTCAACAAAAAGCTGGTCTAAATGATCAAACGCCTGTGGGCTTTAATCAAATAATTACATTTGAATGGTTACTCGGATGTAAAATTATAGTATTTTACTGTAACAAGCATGATCGCAGCCTTTGTAAATTTCAAACTAGTACACCAAATACAGAAAAACCCTGTGCTTATTTTTATTTGACAATTACTACGCTATCAAAAATCTAAAAGGATTTTTGGGGACAGCGTATTTCTGTAATCATTGTTACATAGGGTTTAACCATGTGTTATCCCATTTCTGCCCTGCTCGCTGCTCAGTCTGTATGCAGCCAGACTGTGGTGAACATTTCCTCTCCCCTATTGTGTGTGCTGATTGTAATCACACCTGTAGATCTCAGCATTGTTGAGAGCCATAAAAAAAAGTTGTTGAGAGGCGTCAAAGGCCTGCCAGCAACTGTGATCTCTATAAAAAAAAAAATGTGTCCAGTGTTCGAGGCTATATTGTTTAGCAGCACACGAAAAACCTCAAATGCCAAAAGAGCAAATGCCCAATCTGTCGCCAGGAAATCTCTAGTGATCATCAAACACATGAGGTTTTAGAACGCGAAACAAAACGTAACAAGTTGATTTTTTACGATTTTGAAACGTTTGTAAACGATCACGGCGAACACGCTCCTTTTCTGGTGTGCACAAAAACATCAGATGGTAAATCTTGGAGCTGTGAGGGTGAGGATTGTGCTGAAAAGTTTCTTGCACATTTTAGACGCCCCCACCTTTAAGGGCTCAATCTTTATTGCTCATAATGCTAAGGGCTTTGACACATACATTATTCTCAGGGTGATGGTTAAGCAGGGTTTAAAACCAAACTTGATCATGCAAGGCTCGAAAGTGATCAGCTTTACAGACCCAGACTTTAATCAGCGTTATATTGACTCCTCCTGCTTCCTCCCTATGCCACTGTCAGCATTAAAGGCTTTTCCCCCTTTGTTTCAGTTCGAAACAAAACCTAGCTTATTCAGGCTTATTGTTTTGTTTTAACTTTTTGGTTTGAATCAGTTTTCAAAACTTTACTTTTTGTAGCTATAGTTATTTTTCAGCTTAAACATGCTCCAGTTCAGCGCAAGGCAGTTGTACCGGAGCGAAGCATGGCCAGGTTTATGGCCTTTTGATGAGGGGCTGCAGCGGCCTCTGTCTGAAAATCTTTTCAGGCACATCTGATTCAGACCTGATCAAAACTGATTAATTCAACATTCAAGTTCGTTCATTCATTCGTTCATCGGGGAAACACCACCGCTTACTCCCTCTGTGTGGCCGTGAGCTCAGCCACCATTTGGGCCAGTGCCTCTCCTGGCTGGCCCGGTCAGTGTCCAGTTCACCATTATCTTTATCTTTTTATAGTTATTTGAACATGGAAAAAATGAGGGAGAGGATATCAGCTAGGGCTGAGCTTCAAAAGTAAAATTAGGATTAAATTAATTGAAGGTCTTTTTGCCGTTGCCACCTTTGAGTTGGATTATAGCAGGTGAAATTGGTACAGTGGGTTATGCTTCGTAACTGAATTACATTGCTGGGCTGAAAACCCCGTGGTAGCTTTGTGTAAAACTGATAAATGTTCTCTTTTATTTTCCGAGCAATGTACAGTTGTGATCAGAAATTTATACACAAGAATCGCCGTCTTGTGGTGGAGGGTTTGTGTGTCTCTGAAGCTGTGTTGTCAGGGGGCTTTTGCCCCTGTTAGCATCTCCCATAGCAAAAGATGTCTAGTCTCTCATTAAAGACCAGGCAGTGATTCAGAAGCAATAAGGTGGGGTGAGACAAACATACAGGAAAAGACTTGCAGGAGCTTTTAAGCTGAAGACCTCATGAATCATGCCACAGATCCAATTTATTTCCATGCAGAAGTTCACACCTTTGTTCTTTTTCTCCCTCATTTCTTTTTTCAGCACAAGTGAGCGCAGATTTGAACTGATGTTGGAGAATACCATTTTAGTTCTCTAAGCAGAGTCTCCCACTAGGTCTCCTAGTGACTGTGTCAGCCATGGCAGAGCTCAGAGACCTGGTAACAGAATGGCAGCACAGCATGTTACGGGACTGGGACTGGATTTACTGGAAGATTTAAACATGCCTTAAAATGCAATAAAGTTCTGCATGAGAACCCAGAATATTGTGGCACATGGTGGTTAACAGAAGGCAAGCCCTTTAATGAGCTGATGAAAAACTAGCAGGGGGGGAACACAAAATCAAACAGTAATAAACCGAGGGGGCTTGGCAGAGCCGCTACTAACACTGGGGAACTAAACAGGGTGCTCTAACAAAGTGTGAATGAGACTGAGACAATATATACAAAGGAGGGTGATTAGAGGAAGTGGAGACACATGGGGAAAAACACACAGCTGAACTGAATCTAACTAATGAGAAGAGGAAGCAAACCTCAAGACAACAAATCAGGAACACAATATCCCAAATAAAACAGAAAAAGTAAATGTGGACAGAGGGACTGAATCAATAAACTATACACAGACCAAAGGTCAACAAACTGAGACAAAGGCTGACTAAACACAGAAGAGACAAAAATTGATTGGACAGGTGAAAGGACTTAAAACTATTAAATAAACATTTTAAGAACTATGCATGTTCACGTGAAAATGGACGAGCTTCTTTCAATTACTAATCAAGTTCATTTTACGCATCATTTGACTCCTTGCAAATGATGCGTTCTTGTTTAACATCACTTGCACTAAATCCTATGTATTTGCAAACAACAAAGGATGATGGCACTGAGGGAGTGGTTAAGGTGTGCTTGATTGGCTTTTATCAATCAACTTATTTCAGTTGTAGGAATCTAAAAGAAATTAAAATTTGATGAATTTTCAGCCCTACTTTCAAAACCATTTTATTTCATATGTTACTCAGACTGAGATTTAATGATCTTCTGGCATGGACATTTTCTTTAATTCTCCCCACAATACAGGAATTCCATGCTTTAAAAAACAGTTTTCTGCCCCGCCCCAAAAAGTGCTATAAAAATATTATATATTCATATTTTTTTCCACTTTAAATTAGCCAATCTTTTAAAACTACTTCTCCCTGAAATATTCATATTAAGTTTTAATCATATTTCAGGGGTTTTAACCATTTAAATTGCAGTTTCATTACATGAGCGCACCGTTTTTTTTAGCCCCAAAAAACAAAGAAACTAAATATTTTCCATAAAAAACATTTGAAGTAATATTTGACTTTTATTATAATTAGGCCTTTGGATGGTCCAAAGATCAGCACCAACATTCGTTTTGATCCAGCATTATTTTTAATGCAGGGGCAAATTTAAAAAAAACTTACGTTCATCACCCTAGGGATCGTTTTCTGCCCGCCCCAAAAAGTGCTATAAAAATATTATATATTCATATTTTCTTCCACTTTAAACTAGCCAATCTTTTAAAACTACTTTTCCCTGAAATATTCATATAAAGTTTTAATTATATTTCGGGGGTTTTAACCCTTTAAATCGCAGTTTAATTACATGAGCACACCGTTTTATTAGCCCCAAAAAACAAAAAAACTAAATATTTTCCATAAAAAACATTTGAAGTAATATTTGACTTTTATTATAATTAGGCCTTTGGATGGTCCAAAGATCGGCACCAACATTCGTTTTGATCCAGCATTATTTTTAATGCAGGGGCACAGGAAATTCAATATAATGGTATATTATAGTTTTTCACTTTTTCCCCACTAAATGCTTTTTACCTTGTTGTGTTCTAAAATAAAATGAAAAAAATATGTAATTGAAAATACAAGATCAGTTTGAACCAGAAAAAAACTTTTATTTAGAACAATGAACATGAACATTTATGTTTTTGGGAACGGGAAAGCTATAAGTAAGAAGGAGCGAGGGAAGTAGGGAAGAAGTCGCACTGTCTTGGATTTAGGGATCAGGGCGGGGCCTGCAGCAGCACTCTGCGCACTCGTCACGATGTCTGCAGCACCTGATGAGCGGGGAAGGCGTCCTCGCTTCAGTATGTGTGGGTTTACTAAAGCTTCACCCACTTCTTCAACATACAGCCTCCGTTTGTAATCTTTCTGCTGTTTCCAGGATGGGTCGATAGCTGTCCACAGCACGTAGGAGTTGTACAGTGACACGTCCAGCAGGTTGTGGAAGAGTGCCACTGGCCAGCGATTTGTTTTCCTCCTACAGGAATAGGTGCCAACAACCTAAAAAAAAAACCCCACACACACAAAAAACAGAAAATTTCAAACCTATGTATATTTTACACAAGAATATATGAGCAAGAATGAATAAACCGATTGTAATCTTGTATGATTACTGGCTTTCGCTTCCCTTCCTCGCTCACATCCGGAGTGCGGTGTTTTGTGCTCATCGAGAGCACATTTTTGCCACGTCGGGGGACATAAGAGACGAGAGTGTGGGTGAGCGTGAAGGCAAAGGCGGACGACAAGACCGCTCTCCCTTTTGTCTGGAGCAATCGAGGCGGAAGCTCGGGCTTATTTTTCCTAATCGTGCCAACTAGGGCCAGTTTCCTCCTCAGCAGCTCTTCTGCCAGGGCAAAGGACGTGAAAAAATTGTCACATGTCACCACGTTTCCCTGGAGCCCCTCTGTTAGCTCCAGGGCCACCCGCATCCCCTGGTTCACCTCCGCGCGATCGCCAGCTTTGCCGGTGTATTCCTGGAGTCTCCAGGCGTAGGAAGTTTCCACGTCGCATACAGCCCATATTTTTAGACCGTACTTTGCTGGCTTCGTTGGTATATATTGTTTGAAATTGCACCTTCCTCGGAACGGGACGAGCTGTTCATCAACGCAAATGTCTCTGCCTGGGTTGAAGAGCAGCTATGCGTCCAAAAATCCCACACCTTGCGGAAGGCAGCCAGCTTGTCCTGACGGGGTCGGGAAAGCTTATCGTCAAAATGAAGCGCCCCGCCGATTTGATGGAAACGCTTGTGGGACATGGTGGCTCGAAAAATATCCCACCGCATTTATCACCCCAGAGGCTTGACCGGTAAACACCGGCCAAGATGAGCAGCCCAACATAAGCACGCAATTCATCACAGTCCATGTCTCGCCAGCCGGCGACTGCGCGTCTCCCGTGCAGATTAGTCATGGCCACCGTGTGCTGCACAATTTCATCCGTGAAGAGGAGTGCATAGCTGGATGCCGGGTCCCTGATTCGGGCGGCGGCGTAGTGTGTCGGTCCTGGGGTGACATTTGTAGCTGCAGGAACATAGCGGAGGGTCTCCGTATGTGTGGGGGACCAAACGATTTTGCCATTTTTTGCAGTCGATTCCGAAGCTGCTTCCTCCATCTCCCCTTCGCTCTCAGCGTCAGATGTTTCTTCATGGGAACTGGACTCCAGCTGCTCTAGTTCCACAGAATTATCAGTTTCCTCTCCAGAATCCTCAGAGAAGGATGAGGACCTATCCTGGCACTCAGAGTCCAGGACCATTTCCAACACTTCATCTGTGCTATATATCTTGCCATCTTGAAAATGACTACTCCCGCTCTACTGCTCATTCTTATAACTAGGGATGGGTATCGTTTAGGTTTTATCTGATACCGGTGCCAAACTGGTACTTTTGAAACGGTGCCGGTGCTTAAATGGTGCTCAAACCGGTGCTTAAAGAATGGAGAACACAAAATTGGTCCAAAAACCTCTCATGTTCAGCTGGTGTTTTGTAAAAAGATAACAATGTTAGCCTTTTCTGCAGCTATGGGGCATATATGGTATCACTCTTGGCTGGAAGCAGTGCTTAAACAATGGAAAAAACACAAACTTTGTCCAAAAACCTCTCATGTTTAACTGTTTTCCACTTTTTCTTTGGTCATTTTAGCCTTTTTGTCCAGGGTGAAGGGAGTATCTGCCATCAAACAAGAAGACAGCTGCATGTAACTACGACAGTGTTTGCTAGTTCACCTTACATGCATTAATGTAATAACGTGGTTAGCCTACTCAACGTAAATTACACACGAACAACATGAAGCTACTCACGCAGAGAAGAACGGCTGCTGCTGCATCATCATCCGTCACCACCACACCCGCAGTAGATGTGCTCGGTGTGAGGTCTCGCAGCAAGCTATCAAATACGGCGCATCTTTCTGCTTTTAAAAAAAACGCTATGCGTCACCAGGTGTTTCATCAGATTTGAGGTGTTACCTCCTTTGACAGTATCACAGTATCAGCTTAAAGCACTTGTTGCAGCTGCTGAGTTTGCATCTTTTGCTGTGAAGTACAGCCAGACTTTGACCGCTTCGCCTTGGGCATTTTTAATCTGTAGCTCTGCTCTAAAAGTACGTACGTACCTGGGCCCGCCTACTATCCTCGGAAATGTAAAATGATTGGCTAGAATCTAAAGTGTATCACAATTCAGGAAAAAAAAAAGCACCGAAATAAAGCACCGAAATGTGCGCTGCTTTTCGGTCTGGTTACTACCGTTTATGTCAGAACCGGTGCCATCATGGCACCGGATACCAGTACCCATCCCTACTTATAACCTCTGCTGCATTGCACCTGCATAAACAATTTGAGCCCGCAGACAAAATAAAATCTAATTTGGTTTTGGCCCCTGCTTTTATGTTTATTTTGTTTATATTGCAGCGTGGCCTTCTAAGAGAGGAAAGACTTTTGAAGTTAGACACAGACACACTTATTTTTCTCTTTCTTTTTTAATTTTTTTAGGCATAGAGACCTTTATTTTACATTTTTTAAACATACACACCATTGTCTAAGACTGTTAGTGACACAGAATTATCATTTGAGCAGAAAGTCTATGGAATAAATACGGGATTTACTCCATTTCCTTCACTTGCCCAAAAGTGGAAAAATGGCGCCACCTGGTGGACAAATATAAAAATTACAATTTCAAGGCCCTGAGTCCTCATTGACATCCAAAGCAAAAGAAATAAATAAAATCATATAATAATAATTTTGGGATGAAAAATAGCATTTATAATGGTTTCCAATGGGGCACAAAACGGTCCCCAGGATGATGAGTGTGAGGATTTTTGCTGCTCAGCCATTTTAGGCTGATTTAAGAAATTCACACTGAAATTTTAAAATTAAAAAAAAAATCCTTTGGCAAGTTTGGTTATATTCCACTGAACACAGTGGAAATGGCTTGAATTTAAAAGAAGAAAGTGGCACATAAAGGTCCCAGTATGAGGTGAGGGATAACCTTTATTAGTCCCACAAGTGGGAAATTTGTTTTGTCACAGCAGGAAGTGGACAGTGCAAAAGTTATACAGCAAAAATTAGAATACAATACGTTTAGTTCTATTCTGTACACAACTGTACAGAATAGAATAAAATACTATATACAGTAGAATTAAATAGAATAAAATATACAACAGGATAAAAATATAATGCAAATTCTATAAACAACTGAGTAAAAATACAACTTTGTCAGAAAAAGAGTATTATTGCATGTGTGGATGTGTGTGTTTGATCAGTTGGAGTCTTTGTTGTGGAGTCTGACAGCAGTGGGGAGGAAAGACCTGCGAAATCTCTCCGTCCCACACCGTGGGTGCAGCAGCCACTGAAGGAGCTGCTCAGTGCTGTCAGAGTCTCCTGCATGGGCTGGGAGATGTTGTCCAACAGGGATGACAGCTTAGCCACCATTCTCCTGTCACTCACCACCTCCACTGGGTCCAGAGGGCATCCTAGAACAGAGCTGGCCCTTCGGATCAGCCTGTTCAGTCTCTTCCCGTCCCCGGCAGAGATGTTGCCACCCCAGCAGACCACACCGTAACACAGAGTCATAGAAGGTCTTCAGGAGTAGGCCCATCACTCCAAAAGTCAGCATTTCATTTTTATCTTATCTTATCTTATTACAGAATGTGTGGTTTTATACTGAAATTGAAGAGAGATTAAAAAATACGGTTTCAGTGGAATTGGAAAAAGGCATTTTTGTCCACAAAGGTGTCGAGTGGGAGCATCTGGCATATGTAAATAATAATAATGCGGTCAAATCAGTTTTGTTGCTGATCTTTGATGTCCAATACTCTGATGACCACGAATGTCGCATCCCCAAACTATTTATTATATGGAAAATATTTAGTTTATATATTTACAACTTTTATTAGATAAAGTCATTTTAGTAGACTGTTTTCTATCAGTCTAACGCTGAACTTTAGTAGCAAATGTCAGTAATAAAACCACTTATTCATTACAGAACAGTATTTTAGTGACAAAGAGCACAGTATCTATTAAGACGATTGTTATTTCAGCGAAATATTTGTTGTTTAAAGACTTCACTGACAGAAATGTCTGTGAAAACAGGCTGATGTCTTGATAAATCGAGCAGATATTTGAAATTTACACAGCTACATTCTCGCCTGAAAATATCTCAAAAGTTTATTTTGTGACCCAGAAAGAATAATCTTAAAACTAAATAGCTGCCATTGTTGAAAGCTGGAATTGGCCGGGCCACGGTATGAATTCTGGGATAGGTCGGGCCACGAAGGATACACCCGACCCATCTTTCAAATCCGCGGAAATGAATGACGGATTTGTCGCATTTGGAGAAGCCTTCGAATTGGGACAGCCTTCATTGGCTGGCTGTGACATAATTGGCCTTCCAATGTGGCCTCCAAAGGATAATGTGTATTATCTGTAACATATCAGGCTGATGAAACCGTGAACGGTGCTACAGTGGCAGAGAACAGTTAGTCTGTTGTGGTAAATGTTGTTACAGCATGTATAAATAGCCCGTGTTTATGGCCATACCACCCTGAACATGTCTGCTCTCAGAAGCTAAGCAGGCTTGGTCAGTACTTGGATAGGAGACTGCCTGAGATTATAATGCTGTAAGCTTTGTCACTTCTGACTGCCTTGCTAAAATATTTAACAAATTATCAAATTAATTCCCATAAACTTGTTTACAACTCCCCACCAACCTAAACATGACTGAACACATCACATAGGGTTGAGCCTGGTTATTACTTTGATGAGAGTACCAGGTGCTGTAAGTTTTATAAACTATGTAGGTGTTTCTGTTAATACATGTTTTATTTTTACTTTGCTGTTGCCAAATTCTAACCTAACCATCACAGCACAGTCATAAGAACACAAACATGCAGTCCTGTGGAAAACTACATGCACCCCATGATTCAGTAGCACCACCAGCAACAGCAATAATGTGAACAAACTATTTCCGTATGTTTCAGTTTGTAAAAAGAGTGGACTTACACAGTGATGTGACAGTGTTGCTTCAGTTTGTGACTTTGACTGGGCCATTGTAACACTTTTATTGTTTTCTTTTCTAGTCATTTCCAGCCTGTTGCATGACCCAAACTCACATTTGACTCTAGAATTACTTTGGTATACAGAGGAGCTCATGGTTGGCTCGATGACTGCAAGGTGCCCAGGTCCTGTGGTTGCAAAACAAGCCCAAAACTTCACCCCTCCACCACCATGCTTGACATGTGGCATAAAGAAGAACATGACAGAACAAACAAGCCAGTCATTATTCAGACTTTTTGTTTATTGTACTGTCATAAACTTTAACATTTTACATGCTAACAGTGGCCTGTAGAGTTTGAGATGCAGCTCTTGTTGTTTTTTTTTTGCTTTTTCTCTGAAACTTGCGTGGTCTGCCGCTGTGGTGAATTTGCTGGGATTTCCATTCACTAGAAGACTGCAGCATTGTGTTAACACACACCTGAATGCTCCAGACCAGCAAACTGCCCAATTCTCTGCTTTTATAGATTTGCTGGAGTGTATTTGATTAGAACCGGGCTGTTCCTTACCTGTTTAATTGCTGTGCTGTGGAAACACTGGATTTATTGAATTGTTCAAGTTTTTCCATTTCCTGTCATTTTCTCCATTTTATTTGGTAACATAGCAGAATCTTCACTGCGGTGTCTTTCTCTGTGTATGTTTTGATTCACCACATTATTTAATAGTACAAAACTAAAAATGCATGTCTTCCATTAGAGAGCATCTTCTGATGACATCCCTTGTTCTCCAATGTTTGTTTTTCTCTTGTTTTTATAAATTCCTCTTGAGTGTATATATTTTGACTGTTTGTTATTTATTCCTGCTGTCTCACTATTTATATTTTATTCCTGCACAGTCGTTGTGGAGCACCCATAATTTTGTGCTACATGTACAATGACAATAAAGAGCTATTCTATAAATATTCCAATCGTGGAAAACAGTGTGTGAGAGCTAATTCAAATTGAGACTCTCTGCAAAGACGTGCTTTCACTGCATCACACTATAGCTGATCTGAAGGTGGTGTGAATACCACAAACTACCTGCAACCTGCTTTTTTTCTCACCACAAGCATAGGAGAGCCCCGGAGTGGGATCAGCCAGCAGCCCCCAGCAAGGGCCCAACAGAGCCAGAGGGCCCAGGTCCCACCAAGCAGCTGCTGGAAGTGAGCAGTACACACCTGAGAACCAGTTGCAGACACTAGCCACTGGCAAGGAGTGTGGCAGGGAGAAAGAGAACATCTCAGGCTTCCCCAGGTGGAGGATGTTCTAAGAGTGGTGGAGTCTAAGACCTGACCTGAGACACAATCATGCATTCCCACCCTTATTCACACATATACAAATACTCTCACACTCGCCCAACATGGAAACACAGAAATGGATGCAGTGCACACACTCACACTCCTCATACATAAACCAAAACCCCACAGAGGCAATCCAGACCCAGGAGATGGTTCCCTTTACTCTGGGGTGGAGACAAGCAGACAGTCCCAGTCTCTGCAGCAGCAGAGCAGCAACCAGTTTATTAAAGTGCAATTCAAAAATGTTTTTTGAAATGAAGACTTAAAAAGCATTTTAAAAATCAGTTTATTAAATTGGAATTCAAAAATGGATTTACAAATGCAGATTTTATTCTACAATTCATTAAGCACAGGATTTTTTATTTCGATGCGCGTGGCTCTTGTGGTCCTCCACTCACATGTTTATTATTCATTATGTGTTTACAGCACCCCCTGTGGTTGCTCCAAGTAATGCATTTTAGAAACGGCTTTATTTAGAAAAAACTTTATTGAACAGGAAATCGGCTCAGTCAAGCAAAGCAAGTGAGCAAAAAGAAGGGAAACATATCAGCATGCAGTTTATGGTGTCTTTTTGGTTAAAATACTGTCCACATCTTCTGTTTATGGTTGTATCGCCAGTATGTACTTAAGGTACAAGTTCTTACTTTGTTTTTGTGCAATATGTTGCCCGCTAATGCAGTCCCAACCCCCTGACCCTTGGTTCAGGGGGTTTTGGATGTTCATCTGTAACTGGAAGGTTGCCGGTTAAAAACACTTTACCCTACTGGTGTTGGCCAGAGGAGCCGATGGCGTGATATGGCAGCCTCGCTTCTGTCAGTCTGCCCCAGGGCAGCTGTGGCTACAACTGTAGCTGCCTCCACCAGTGTGTGAATTTGAGAGTGAATCAATAGTGGAATTGTAAAGCTTTGGGTGCCTAGAAAAGTGCTGTATAAATGCAATCCATTATTATTTGGCTGTAAAGCTAGTCCCTTTATTGAGCTAGTTACCTGCGATTTGGGAGTTTGTCTGGGATAGCATCGATAGTACAAGTTTAAGCAATTAGACATATGACATATGCTATGTAGTAGCAATGTGGTATATAAATGCATATTATGCTGCACATATGTATATCATGACTGTATTGTTTGTCTTGTTTTGAGTTTCACCCTTTTGAATGTCAGTTAACCTGTTGACAATGTCCATCAGTCCCTGCATCACACATGCACTGATAAAGTCTTTCCTTTCATTAAATGTGTCAAAAACAATGTTTTTCAATGTGAGTGTCAAGATTTCACTCCTAATGTGAATGTTTGAAAACTCAAAATCAAACAGCTAATTAGTGTCTGAGAGGTGCCATCAGTGTAAGATTTGTTTATTTTTGTGTTTGAGCTATATTACATAAGAACACAAAAGAGGGAGCAGTTTACTGCAGACACAGGTCAATTTCATTTTGTGTCTGATCTTTTCCTGACTCGTGATTAAAAAATAAGTTTAAATATTATATTCACTAGCTGGGACCACATCCTCAGTTACAATGTACGATGATGGTTTAGGGAGCATATATTGACTGAAGAGTGAAAGGGGCGTGGATGAGGTGTGGTCCCGCTCCTGAAATTTAGACAAAAACTCCACTTGTTGGATCATTCCTCTGATTGTTTGTTCAGTTTGGGTGTGTTCAGAGGCTCCAGCTGCAGCCACAGGCCTCCCTCTGCACGCAGGACGATTTGGGGGAGACGGCGAACTCTGCTGCTCCCGAGTTCAGGGTTCACCCCTGGGGTCAGTCGAAACCTGAGAAGGGTCAGGGCCACTACAACTTGAAGCTCTGTCATGGCGAATTTCTGACCAATGCAGTTCCTGTAAAGAGATACTTGTTATATTTTAACCAGTCCATTTCCTAGTTGTACTATTTGGATTAAGGCTAAAACTGAACCTGGGGCCTGAGGAGAAGGGGATGAAGGCATGAGAAGCGTGGCTCATTTTGTTGTCTGGGTCAAATCGATGGGGATCAAACTCCTGGTTAGAAAGCAAATGGGAAAGGTTAAACACACAATAGGTTTGTAGCAGAAATGTAGATTATGTTACCAAGTACTTACATGTGGGTTTGTCCAAACAATAGGGTTGTGGTGTGTTCCATAAATGCTGACCTGGCAGACTGTACCTGTTTCACAAGAAGTTTCTCTTTTCAGCATCAATCTTTATTGGTTACCAACTGTTGGTGTGGTCCTTTAACATACGGTCTCACAAATGAAGCATTTAATAAAGTTTAGTATGATTCATGACTAGGGATGGGTACCGGTATCCGGTGCCATGATGGCACCGGTTCTGTCATAAACGGTAGTAACCAGACCGAAAAGCAGCGAACATTTCGGTGCTTTTTTTTCCTGAGCTGTGATACTCTTTAGATTCTAGCCAATCATTTTACGTTTCCGAGGATAGTAGGCGGGTCCAGGTACGTATGTTCTTTTAGAGCAGAGCTACAGATTAAAAATGCCCAAGGCGAAGCGGTCAAAGTCTGGCTGTACTTCACAGCAAAAGATGCAAACTCAGCAGCTGCAACAAGTGCTTTAAGCTGATACTGTGATGCTGTCAAAGGAGGTAACACCTCAAATCTGATGAAACACCTGGCGACGCATAGCGTTTTTTTAAAAGCTGAGAAATGCGCCGTATTTGATAGCTTGCTGCGAGACCTCACACCGAGCACATCTACTGCGGGTGTGGTGCCTGTTATCGACCCGGAGTTAGCAACATCCCCCAAAAACCCGAAGAGGAGAGTCCTGGTCCCTAGCCCTGCCAGTGTAGCAGAAATGATGATGATGATGATGCAGCAGCCGTTCTTCTCTGCGTGAGTAGCTTAATGTTGTTCGTGTGTAATTTACGTTGAGTAGGCTAACCACGTTATTACATTAATGTATGTAAGGTGAACTAGCAAACACCATCATAGCTACATGCGGCTGTCTTCTTGTTTGATGGCAGATACTCCCTTCACCCTGGACAAAAAGGCTAAAATGACCAAAGAAAAAGTGGAAAACAGTTAAACATGAGAGGTTTTTGGACAAAGTTTGTGTTTTTTCCATTGTTTAAGCTGCTTCCAGCCAAGAGTGATACCATATATGCCCCATAGCTGCAGAAAAGGCTAACATTGTTATCTTTTTACAAAAAAACAGCTGAACATGAGAGGTTTTTGGACAAAGTTTGTGTTCTCCATTCTTTAAGCACCGGCACCGTTTCAAAAGTACCGGTTTGGCACCGGTATCGGATAAAACCTAAACGATACCCATCCCTATTCATGACAAGACACAGCTCTTTAACCTCTAAAATCTATTTGGAAAGAGAGCTTTGACTCTGACCTGCTGGGACTGTGCGATTTCCTGGCAGCACCATGTCCTGGGTGCAACTCCGTAATACAGCCTGCACAGGAGAGTGCAGTCTGAGGCTCTCTTTGATGCACATGGTGGTGAAGGGAAGGTTGGACAGATCCTCCCTGAAAATTAAGATATGTCAGTGCACTGAGATAATATTCATATGTAAACATTTGAAACTACAAATAATGTTGTTGGCATTTGTATTTTCTGACCACTGGATTTCTTGTCCATCTCGTCCCTCCATCAGGTCCATCACTTCCTGTCTGCATTTTTCCTGATGGTGTTCATGGCGTGCTAAATTATACAGCGTCCAGCAGATGGCGCTGGCTGTTGTGTCGTGACCTGCAGAAGAAGAAGGAAGATTTGCAAAGTGTTGAAATATTTGAAGGACAACAAACTATGCGCTCTAAAGACACATACTCATCCTAGTGTATAGCAGCAGCCGTTAACATTATAGTTTGTCATTTTTACATCTGACCACAAAAGTTGGTGTCAGAGTAGCGTCTCAAGGGCGTAGATTTGGTTTTGGTGGGGACGGATGATTCAACCACCGAACCCTGTTTCTTTTTTTCACCCTTTTTGTCTTTGCTTCTTGATAAAAAAGGAGAAATATGTTACCTGGGGTTTCAAAATATGACTTTGTGGTTATAAAGGTGGGGGTGATTGCAGCGGCTCGAGTTATTCTCAGTGTGTGGAAGGAACCATCTCCTCCAGAATATAATAGGTGGAAGGAAAATATGCTGAAAATGGTGTCGTATGAAAAATTCTTGGCGAGGATTAATGATGATAGGGAGGGTTTTGACAAATCATGGGGACGTGTTTTTGGCTGAGATGGTTGGAATTTATTTGGTAATTATCTTTAGTTAAATTTTATGCTTGCTGCGTTGTATGTTTGTTTAGGCACTCAGTAATGGAATAACTTAAGAATTTGATTTTATTGTCCTTTTTTTTGCGGGTGTACCGATAGTGAGTAAGTATTGAAAATAGACCCAAAATACAAAGGTGAATTAACCATGGGATTGGAAGCTGTCTTTTCTTTTTTCTTTTCTGTTGTTGTTTTGTTTATGTTTTCATGTGGTTAAATGTTAAAAACAAACAAAGACTTTAATTACAAAAAAAAAAAAAGGAGAAATATACTACCCTACATATGCTATTCTGCATGCTTTTAAACCATTTAAAATTACAATTCATAGTTTTATATGTGAATTATATAATGTTAAATTACTATTAAATAAATGACTGACTAAGTATTTTAGACGTTAGTTTACTTCAGCCATAATCCATATAACAGGTATCATACAAACATAAAAATAGAGTCATGACAATAAAAGAATATGACTTTAAGAACTTAACAACATTACTTCAGTTACACCAACATCTCTTACACATCAGCACTAAGGGAACACTGAATGATCTGGTGGATTTTGTCCATAAAACTACTCGTCTAAGATTACCACAAAGTAAAAGATCTCTCAGCAACATTTTAGGCACTACTGCCCCGATCAAGTCAGTGAGCTGAGATTTTTTATTCTCAACATGAACTACTGTTACAGCTACAGACATTAATACTACTGGTGTCCCACATAACAACTCAATGTCCACTATGTGAAGCAGCCAAACACATGCCTGCTCCTCTCGTTAACTGAGATAAACTGCTGGCATATTGGTTTTACATCTATACTGTCCAGTCTCTGCTGGTGGACCCACAGCAGCATTGTTTAATCTCATTTGAGTCACTGTTGACCTTAGCCATCTTTTTAGTCTTCTGAGAGCACTGAAGCTTCTTTCAGCCTCAGTACATGTGTTTTATTAAAACGCATTAAAATTATTATTATGTGCTCAGTTTGCCTCACCTTTGGCCCTGGCTCCTCCCCTCTGACTGCACTAGGACATATTGCCACCTGATAAAATAACACACTGATTCGTGCCATATAAAAAGTGAGACGTGTCAATTCAGAGTCTTTGTCAAACATACACTAATGAAACAATTTACATCAGCAGCCTAACAGTTGTCATGATAATAAATACTAGTTAATCTACAGCACCAAATCATCAGTCAGTCACCTGTGGCCTCGCCTCTTCACCTCTGAGCTACAACATGGCAGAGCTGCCTCTGTCAGCTGATAAATAACAGTGAGACATTCACATACATGCAGTCACACATGTGCTTCAAATACAGTCATGAACCAACAAGTCATCATCCAGTTTCACCTGTTATCTTGTGTCACCATTGTTGGTTGGAATATTTGCACAATCATGACTACCTCATGATATTTTGTCTCAAAAATTAACCCTATGAATATGTCAGTGTCATTAGGATGAAATTATTGTGTCACCAACATTTAACGTTAGACATATAATTCTAACAGCTTCTGTAAACTAATATCCTGGCCTGCTCGAGGCTGCCGTTTTCTCTGACAGTTTCAATCAAAATTAGAAATGCTGCTCTGAGACTGAGAGAACTAATAGTGCTGCATGTTGTGCAGTTAGTTTCCAAAACACGTTATTCATGGTTACATACAGTTTTACACTGATGTGGGCCAAAGCCTAGCATAGCCTGTAACGTTATTATGACGGACACATTTTATGAGTGAACTTGGCTTTAAGTGACTTACAGGTTTCTTTGAAAAATACTTTCTTATATCCAGCTTCTTCCTCTTTGCTGCCGTCCTCCTCTCCTCCTCGCAGCAGGTTTGCCGCTGCTAAAACTAAACAGAGCTCCCTGAAAGGCTCAGCCAATCACATTGGCCATATTTGTCACATGACGTAGGACTCCAGTAGAGAACGTAATTTAACTCTTTCTGCACCGCTGGGTGAATGAGACGCTGACAGATCGGGTTTGTTTTTCTTTACTCAAAGAGATCAAATTATTGGTGGGGACACGTCCCTTCCGTCCACGCCAAATCTACGCCCTTGTAGCGTCTCACCTGCAAACATGAAGGTGTTGGCTTCAGCTTGTATCTCCTCATCTGTTAGGCCTTGTCCATCTTCGTCCTTCAACACAGACATCAGTAACACTGATAAAGTCCCAAAAATGCAGTAAGTTTTTAGATGTTCTCCTTCCCTTCACTTTTTAAATCTACCTTTAACTATTTACTCTGAGACCAACTTCAATTTAGCCCCTACACCATTTCGCTAAGGTTGCACGTATGTTTGACATGAACATACGTGTCATGTTCATGTCATGACTGTGGACTTTACTTGGAGTGGGATATAAAGCTGTGTAATGCTAAATAAGCACTAATACAGGCTTATTCAATGCACTGTGAAAGTGGATGTCTTATGTCTTATATAAGCAAAACTAAACACATCAGTTCCATGTGATCATTTCAGAACTGATCAAATTAACGGCTCTGGAAGTGGATTATCATCCCTTCTTGTTTGTTGATTTTATTACTACCACTATGATGCTCCTCCTCTGTCCTACCTTTGTCAGCAGCAGAATGTCCACGAAATCTTTCCTCCTCTGTGACGTCGGGGCAACTCCACATTGTGCTTTCAGAATGGCACGTCGCTTCTGAACCACATCCCTGCTGAATCTGCAAACCAGAATACAGCAGACTAAAATTAATGATCCCTGCAGCTTCCTACATAACTTGGCTACACAAATATCAGAAGGTCAGAGCATTACCCGTGTACAATATTTAAGGTTTGTTTGAACAGTTTCCCCTGCTGAGTCTTCCAGTAAATCCAGTCCCAATGATGTAACATGTTGTGTTGCCGCTGTCCTACCAGGTCACAGAGCTGCACTATGGCTGACACGTACTCACTGGGAGACCTGGAGGGACAATTTTCTTAGGAACACCACGACAAAAAAACAAAACAAAACAAACCAAACAGAAGATATCTGTTGAAGTAAGTGGCTGTTCTCACTCCTGACAGTTGCTGTCGTAGCTGAAGGCACATTTCAGTAAACTGTCCAGAGTCATCAGACTGACGTGGTCAAACATTTCTAGATTAGTTTTGCCTTCTGCCACAAGTCGGCACCACTTGTCCTGAAAACAGAAACAAGAAGCAACTTCAAGCAGCTGAACTCTGGCTTAGACTCAGATGGAGATGTGGGAGGAGAAAGGGATGATAAAACTATAATTCTACAAATCTTACAGGCACATTTAGTTTAAAAGAGCTTTTTTTGGCATAATTGAAAACTAATTCATAGTAGTTTGTAAGCTATATTTGGGTGTTTAGAACGTTTATCAGATTCTTCCTTTATTCTCAGGAATCTGGAATATTGTAACAGACGTCTATTGATGTTTTAAAATAGACTTTTTCCTTCGCACTGTCATAAAATGCTTGCTCGTAGGAAGTTGGTTGATTGTTGGAGTTTTCTTCAAGTCCGTATGTCACGGCTGGGTCAGTTGTTTTCTCTCTTCCTTCTAGCATCTTAAAGTCAAGCCATGCTGGTACTATCCTACTCCTTTGGGGTGGAGCTCCATGGTTTCCCACGCTTTAGCCACCGCACCTGTTGACCATCTGACTCATCTAAAGGTTATGCGCTGGTCAATACTTGCATTCTACCTGGATCGTCCTGCATTAACCACCTGCTTGCTCACCCTGCCATGGCTGCCACCTTGTGGACACAACCAGCATGCAAACGCTTCCTCTGGAAAACTCTCCCTCATACTCCAAGGCACGATCTGATATCCTCGTGTTGGTGTTGTTCCCAGATCATCATACTAAAGGTTGTTCCAGGATCAACATTGCAAGTGACCAATCAGAATGTTGTGATGTCATACTTTTGCGACTTCGGGAAAAACCGGCGTAAAACAAAAAACTGTACTTAAGCTACGAGAAACCGCCTTTGTCCGCCGATCAACGGACCCTAACCCTGACCCTTTAATAAACGCTAAGCAGAATTGATATTGTCCTTGCAACATTGGAATTTCATAAATGCACGAATGGGTTGGTGCGCAAAAGAATAACGTCACAATAATGTGATTGGTCACTTGCAATGTTGAACCTGGAACAACATTTTCATGATGATCTGGGAACAACACCAACACGACGATATCAGATCATCCTACTCCAAGTGAGCAGTACATTCACTATTGGCAAAACTACGCTATCTGAAAACTCGAACACTGGGCAGAAATAAACTCATCCTCCAAACCTGGAAGAAACTCCTGTGTTGTTTTCCCAGACTCACCTCTACTTTTTCTCCTGGTGTGAAAAACTCTATAAAATCTTTATCCGCTTCTTTGTTGGCCTGTATTTGGATGTTGTACTTTTGCTTAAACGGCCCTCACAGCCTTGACACTGCAAGATGTTTATGTTACAGCAGTTTATGTTATAGGCTTTCTTATTGACGAAGACCTGTCCACATTTCCTTTCACAATACCACTAAAGTAATTATAAAAAGGATAAACAAGTTCCTGTTTTTACACAATCTGCTATTTAAAAAATAAATTAAAACAATCCACATTGGGGGGAAAAAGAAATGATACAACAGCCCATGCATCCCTGACTTCCAACATCAAGTGCCTTGATAAAGCTGTTTTTGTTGAATGACACTAGAAATCAATCTAGATGAACCTACAGAGAAAACTAAAAAGCTAATTTTCCTCATGGTTGTACCACTTTTACCAAAAAGCAACAAATCAAACTGGATCAAATGTTTGTCTAAATGGTTACTTGAAACAAAAATCATCATGGAAGCAGTTCTGTGCAGGGCTGTGTGAGTCTTACATGCATGATTTTAGATGAGGAGTTAAATATGGTAACGTAGCTCTTCAAAATATCAAAATGAAAAGCTGGAGTCAGCAGTCGTCTTTTGCGAGACCACACCTCGCCATTACTGATCAGCACACTGCGTCCTGAGACAAAAGAGAAACAGTTAGTGGAACATCCTGTAAACTATGTAATCACAGATGAGAAAAACAGAGATATCTGACTCACCCAGCCAAGGCTGTAGGTGGTTATAAACGAGCCCATTTTTCACCATCATGCTGGCTGAAGGAAGTAGATGATGGATGATGTAAGAGAAGAACAACAACTCTTGAAATGTGGTCTGTTTGTGTTTTACCCTACCAGGTGCCATGAACAGAGGTTTGATATAGTCAGGGTGGAAGAGTCTGACCAGGTGATAGAAAGGACCAAGGACCCAGTAGCAGGAGTGTTTGTATGTCTGCACCAGGTCATCCAGCAGCTGGAAACCTTCTTCTCTGCCCTGTATCTATCATGTTTTATCACAAAACAAGACCTTAAGATCAGTAATTTATTGTGTCGCAACAGAAAGTACATGAACCCTACAGCTTTTATGATGTAGAGATGATAAATACGTAAATATAAAACTAGATGGTGCCTGTGTATCGTACCTGCCCCAGATGGCCCAACAGCCATGAGTTTGCCGGTGGTTTGCTGAAGCATGACAGCCTGTGAGAGTACCAGACTCTCCTCACAGTCAAAACTGCAACCGCAGCAACCAGTCCAGTACTGAATATGTACATTAGTGAACAGAGACATGTCCAGCTGAGGACCGGAGAGAGGACACTTTGCAGGAGAGCCATCGCTGAGAGAGAAATTAATATTCAGAAGTCCTCTGATCCTGCTATGTGGTTGAGGAAACTGCTCCAACCCTCAATTCTGATTCGACAAGGGGAAAAACAAATCGACAGTTTTCAAAAAGAGGCAGTCTCCCTGTCAAATATTGGTCAGGCCTGATATTGGTCATATATGGAATGCAAAACATGCCAGTTTGATTATAGTGATACAGTGTGTTAGTAATGCACTTATAATAAACATAATAATGTATCAGTTAAAATAGATACTTTTATATAGAATAATGTTAAAGTAAAAGGTAGCTGAACAGTTACAGTTTTGAATATGATTGTTGTTACAACCATACAGAAGAAGATTCTTTAAACATAATTAATTTGTACAGTGGCCCCTAGAGACAAAGCATGCACAAATTCCAAAACACTTACAAAATCCAAAAACACATGCAAAATTCAAAACACGTACAAAATCCAAAACACGTGCAAAATCCAAAACACATGCAAAATCCAAAACACATGCAAAATCCAAAACACGTGCAAAGTCCAAAACACGTGCAAAGTCCAAAACACGTACAAAATCCAAAACACGTGCAAAGTCCAAAACACGTACAAAATCCAAAACACATGCAAAATTCGAAACACGTGCAAAATCCAAAACACATACAAAATCCGAAACACGTGCAAAATCCGAAACACATGCAAAATCCAAAACACGTGCAAAATCCGAAACACGTGCAAAATCCGAAACACGTGCAAAATCCGAAACACGTGCAAAATCCAAAACACGTGCAAAGTCCAAAACACGTGCAAAGTCCAAAACACGTGCAAAGTCCAAAACACGTACAAAATCCAAAACACATGCAAAATCCGAAACACATGCAAAATCCGAAACACATACAAAATCCGAAACACATGCAAAATCCGAAACACATGCAAAATCCAAAACACATGCAAAATCCAAAACACGTACAAAATCCAAAACACATGCAAAATCCAAAACACGTACAAAATCCAAAACACATGCAAAATCCAAAACACGTACAAAATTTGAAACACATGCAAAATCCGAAACACGTACAAAATCGAAACCCATAGCGCGGCTGTGGTGTGGATAATTTTGCCGGAAAAAAACGGCGAAAGCGGAGCAGCCGAAGAGTAAACTTTCAGAAGTAAGTACTGAATATTATGTCACTTATTTATGCGCAAATGTTTTTATAACGAAGAACATTAAAACATTCCTGTTGGTCACATGTCAGCAGAGTTATGTGACATTAGCGATGTTTGTACTAACTTGGTTTTAAAGCCTTTACTTAATACGCCGTTCAATAGTCGACTTTAATCTCACAGAGAATGTGATGATTTTGTGGATAATTAAAGTCAGTCATATATCCACAAACACAACAAGCTGAAAGTCAGTGATGCTGCTCGGTTTGCAGTCCTGAATATCACGGCACAAGCAGGATTCACTGCACTGTTAATGTTAGCTATGTTATATTGCTGCCTCTGTTCGGTGGTGTCAAGCCAAACGGACTTTAACGTGTGTTTAAAATGTTATATGCCGTGTAGTGAGTGATGGTGTGGTTTCTGATGGAAAGAACATAAAAGTCTTCCATAATTATGTGAACAGAGTGAATTAAGTGTGTAATACAACAATACTGGATAGTGGAACATTCAACCAAAATAAGGGAGTATCAACAAATGCTAATTTTACTATTTACATAAATCCTAACTAGGCACTTTACACTGGAGCCAACATGAGAAATTAGTGACGGTCCCTTAATGACCGCACAGCAGAAGCTGTGTCCCAATTCAGGGTCTGCACGCTTGAAGTACGCGCACTACGTACAGTGCGTACTATAAGTACGAGAAGTGCGGAAGTGAGAGGCTTGTGAAATGGGACGGTCTAGCCTTCGTCACGCTGTTCAGGTTGCCTAGCAACCATGATACTATCTGCGAGAAACGTTACATACAGCTTTGTGTGACAGAAATGAAGGAGAGAAAATGTTTTGTTGGTCAATCATTTTTGTCATGACATGACTTTGATTAGTTGAGTATCTGAGGCTGAGACCACAGGACTGTAAAACATGATTGTTGGGCTTCATTTCTGTACTGAACAGTTATTACAAGATTAGTTAGTAAATAACAATTAGCTCATGTTGTTCATGAGACTAAAATCATCTCACTGTGGTAATGTAAATATAATATGGCCAATATTATAGTTATTGTCAGATTATTATGATATATATATATACACATACATACATATATATATATATATATATATATATACACACATACATACATATACATACATACACATACATATATATACATACATATATATGTATGTATATATATATATATATATATATATATATATATATATATATATATATATATGTATATTAGTAAAAGGCTTTACAACTAAGTTAACGCTGAAAGTACAAACATCACTAATGTCACATAACTTTGCCGACATGTGGCCAACAGCAATGTTTTAATGTTCTTCGTTATTAAACATTCGCACATAAATAAGTGACGTCATATTCAGTACTTACTTTTGACAGTTCACTTTTCGGCCGCTCCCTTCTGCCGTATTTTGCAACAAAATTATCCACACCCACCGCCGCGCTATGAATTGTGGGATATATGGGACCACGAAGCGTGCACCGGACCACGCTTGATATTTGGGGAAATCGACGGCGCATTTGGAGTATGCGTTTGAAGTACACTTCGAATTGGGACAGCCGTCGTCGCGTGGCGGTGACGTAATCGCACTTCAAATGCATACTTCAAGCATGCATACTTCAAGCATGCAGACCCTGAATTGGGACACAGCACCTGAAATGGGACACAGCCAGAGGCTGCTGCGCAGTAAACGGCGGTAACATTCGGTAAACAAAGTGTGCGCCAAGGATTTAAACAAGGGAGGATAATGGCCGCAGCAAAGAACAAACACGATAAAACACAGAAACTTACAGTCTCATGGACGCGCACCGCTAACAGCATTAGAAGGAAGGAAAATCCACACGGTGAGTAAAACTCTGCTGACTCTCCCACCCGCAGCTCCGACCGAACTCTCTGCGTCGACGTGTGCGTAATGATGAGGTAGAATTGTGACTTCTGATTGGTGAAGAGAATGGGTTGCCTCACCGCTCATTGGCTAAACGGCAGCAGTATGCTGATATCTTTACTCCGCAGATGTGGCTCCGTTCGTGAGTTCTCCCGACTGGCTGGCCTTAGTAATGTTGACTCATGTTTTTAATAATGACTTTAAAACACTAAACACTAATTTCTGGGGTTTATTTTAAGTTTACAGAATATAACATGTGGTAAGACGATGAGTTTTACTTCTCACAGTGTTATGTGTATCTATTTATCATGTATGCTACTTTGCTCTGTGGACTGTAAAATGTTTCATTGTGTTCATAAAATAAACCAGGCTTTCACTGTCTGCATCTTTTACTGTTTTTCTGCTTTTGTTCACTCCAAGTTTGACAAAACCTACAGATATCCACATTTGTTAACTCGCTATGTGGAGCAGTCTCAGTGTATTTAGCTGCTTTTTCCCTAAACACAACTGAGAGAAACGCCTGTAGTCTGTAGTAGTAGAGATAAAAGAGTAGGATGTAAAGAAGAAAGGTGGAAAGCCTTTGGAGACTCTGTTGGACATGGTTTCAGTTGACCTCTGACATGATAAGATAAGATAATGGAACAAACTGTTTGTAAAGAAACATGGTGGAAACTATAGTTGGGATGTGTGCTGGGATGCTCTTGATAAGGGAGCCTCTTTTATTGTTTCATGACTTCTTTTGCTGACTGTTGGGGGCCTAACTGCAACCCCTCTGTGTAATCATCGAGTCTAACTGTTGCAGAGTGTTTGTGACTAGTAGATAATTATAGGACTAGTTGCATTAAAGGCACATTGGGGTTGATACAGTGCTAGTGTGGCTAGGTGTGAATATGTGCTTTTAGAAGTATCACAGTTTATTTCTAAAGGGATACATGTTGTTTGTGGCACTCTGTTTGAAACTATTTGCTCCTAAATAGCACTAAAGAAAAAGCAAAATGCTCCTAACTAGTTAAAATACCCCTAAACTAGTTAAATTAAATCATCTATGTCTAAATAACAGAGCTCTGAGACCTATACAATCCTTTAAAAAGAGTTTAATTAAAACACATAATGGTTTCATTAAATAAAACGCTATTAAACACATGTAAACTCTTATGACCCCTGAACACACATGCACACATACTAGTTATGTACACTTTCCTTGATTCCCTTTTGTGCATTTACAACCTTGAATGTTAGTCCCCTCTCGTGTGCTCCATGTTGTCCAAAGTTTTAATTTTGCTGTTTATTTTTTCAAAAAGATGCTTTTGCATTTTATGCAAAAAAGCTGTTAGACAATAAAATGAACACTTAACCTCTTTCAACACAAACACTACTTTACAGTTACACTGTAGTTGTTCTATAACCACGTTTCAGTTAAAAGCAAGAAATCTAACCAGTGTGTAGAAAGGAGATCATGAACTCAAAGATCCTTACTGGCAAGTGACCAAACACTAAAAACTGCTGACTTTCAGATATTCCAGGAGTTTGAAGCAATGTGAGGTTTATACCTAATCTGACACGAGTTAGATTTACTGCCCACTCACACAGACCTTTCAGAGTTGTTTGAAGGCTTAGGTTCCCAATTACAGCTGAAATGGTTGGTCAGTCATGTGGGCATTGCGTTGTATGTTTCATGTAGTTGTGTCAAATCTGGCATGATTACATATGTAGATAGAGGCCTGTCTTTATTGATTTATATTTAAATAATCTTTAGTTTTCATTCAGAATAAGTGTGCCATCTGATGTTGCCCATTCAGTTTTATAATGGATTTACTGTAATCATTCATCACCTTCAGAGTGTTTCATTCAGATTAGTGATGGGTCGGTCGCGAACGAAGTGGCTCTTAGAGCCGAGTCTTTGAAGGGAACGATGCGAGCCGGCTCCTTATTGGGAGCTGTGGGTTTTGTTTTTTTTCTTTCTCCTGCCCGCTCTTTCACTTTTTTTCGCTTCACGCTGCAAGTCACCCTTGTGTTTGCTCTGAGCAAAGACGGCAAACAGAGCCTTGCATTTGCGCCCCGCCCCCTCTGCTCAGCGCTGAGCTGAGGGGGTAGGGGAAGAGGGAACGAAAGAGAGCCGGGAGCAACAAGAGACAACACCGTCACATTGGAAAGGTACAGTAAAGAAAATGAGTGACACCAAGAAAAGAAGAAAAGTCTGGAACCATTTCAATCTTATTGACAAAACAAAGGCAGAGTGTAGAGTCTGCAAGAAAAGGATATCATATAGAGCCGGCTCCACAAACAACATGCACAGGCACCTGAAAACTGTCCACCCATCAGTGCAATGGGAAGATAAAACGCAGTCAGTTGAGTGTGATATTAATATTTGTAAATGCCAACCTTTCCCTTAATTAAAGATCTGGGCGTTCTTTTTTTCCCTTTTTTCCCATATTTTAGTTTATACTTAATTGTGTTGTGGTTTGCAGTGTTTTGTGTTGTTTCACTTTAAATTTGTTTAAAAGGAAAAAGCTGAAAATTTAAGTAGTTAAAAGTTGAAATGTATGAAATGTAAATAGTTGGTTTCCGTATTTTATAATTAATTTATTACATTTTATGTGGAGTGAATAAATAAAAGTATATTTACAGTGGCCCCTAGAGACAAAACATGTACACACTCCAAAACACAACAGAAGTGCTCCGGGATGCTAGGGGCCGTGTTGAGCTTGTGTTACCTGGTGGCTACACAAGCCAGGATCGGATTTGGTGTGTGGTAGTAACAGGTAAATGAAGTTTTTTTTAAATTATTTGAATATATATATATATATATATATATATATATATATATATATATATGAGTGTTTGTGTATTAATACAAAAACAATAGACATATGAATTCGATTGTGTAATTTAAGTGATCCAGGTAGCTGTTTTGGAAGTTCAGTTAACGCTAGAAATGTGTTTTGGAGTTTGTACGTGTTTCGTCTCTAGGGGCCCCCATAAATATTTATATATAAACTTAGATAAAGAAAACCACGTTTTTTTACATTACTAATTCCTTTTGTGAATAATTTTATATTGTTGTTGATAATTAATTAATTAAAGCAACAAAACAACCCAAAGAGCCGGTTCGGAGCCGAAAGAGCCGGTTCTTTTTAGTGATCCGAGCCAAAAGAGCCGGTTCTCTAAAAAGAGCCGGAAATCCCATCACTAATTCAGATAGTTAATCAGTTGCTGTTCCAGATGACCTACTTGTACCTGACCCTCTGCAGGTTAACCAACCAACCGTCTGTATGGATTTCATTTATAGTCATAGTAATCCAAGGAGCTGGGAAAGAAAAGGGACTGGACTTCTTCTATTTTCTTGAAGATGTTTCACCTCTCATTGGAGAAGCTTCTTCAGTTGTAAGACCAAATGGTGTAGTGTCCCAGATATTTAAGCCTTAATGGGAGTTGTCCCTTAAGAGGGCAGTTAACCCACTATTACCCACCCCTGATACCTTGATACCACCTCATAACAAATGTTTAAAAATCAAAGCATCATCAGAGCTCAACAGAAAAACAAATTAATTATTAAACCATGAGAGTATTCTGCAGCAAATGCTGTTTGTATAAATTCACTGTAGTACTTTTCTCACAGCAGCTCTATTGTGCAAACACAGCTGTAACATATATGAAAACAATATTGAAATAAGACTCGCAATATTGGGAGTGAAGGAGTGCTTCACAGACACAGTTTCATCCACTCTCCAATAACCTGCACTCTTTACATTGAGAACAAACAAACATTGACCTGGCTTCACTTCATTTTTACACTGTTTGAAAATCAAATCATTTACCTGTACAGCAGAAAAGAGAGCTTCAGCTCGTTTTGACCCCGTCTGCTTCTCCTGCTGTTCTTTTTTCTTTTGTCAGTGATTTATATACTGAAGTCCACTAAAGAGCTCGCGCCAGTGGGCGGGGAGATGCACAGTGTGTGCACTCAGGTCCCCCACTTACAAAGGTCTTCAACAAAACAAACAGTGAGAAATTTGAATCTTTCCGTTTGAGTGTTAGAAAAACACTGTAAAACTGTGTTTACAAAATAATTTATTTTATACAAAGATTTGGGGAAAAGAGTTATTTTGTTAGAATAGTTAAAAAGTTACACAGAATAAGCATAAAGAATAGATTAGTAAAGCTAAACTATGTATGGCTGAAAAAATATATTACCACATGACAAACATGTTGAGGTGAAAGGTCATTTGAAATTAAAATAAAGACAACAGGTGAAATAAATGATATGAAATGAAAAATTAGGTCATTTATTTCAAGGTATATTAGGGCTGGCCTAAAATCCATATTGTGGTATCATATGAAGCATGTGCGGTAACGACATATATCGCGATATATTCTTTTCTTCTGTATACTGTATTTTCCGCACTATCACTTAAAATCCTTTAATTTTCTCAAAAATCCACAGTGCGCCTTATAATCCGGTGCGCCCTATGTTTGTATTCTGGTTGTGCTTATTGACCTCGAACTGATTTTATGTGGTACACAGCACTCAAAAAAAATCTGTAAATAATGATTGAATGAATGTAGTCCAACTTTGGTGAGCTATGAAACAGCACCGCTTGGTGGATTGTCGGCGCATTACGGCTACTGTAGTCAAGAGTCTTGCGGTGTAATCTGGGTCCAAAACTCTGTCCGCTTCAGGTCCCAAAGTCAAACGAACACTGCGGCATCCCTGAGAGTTATGCCGGGCTCACACTGTGCGATTTTTGGCCCATTTTAAGCCGATTTTTGAGTCGTGCGACCGTTTTGGTGATCGGCCCGATTTTGGCCTTCATTGTGCGTCGTGCATCGTGTAGTATACGTGGGGTAACGAGAAGCACTTAACTTCTCACGACCAGCTCCCGATCATCAATCACTTGGTCGTGAGGATTTCAAACCTGTTTGAAATCCTCGCTTGGTCGTGAGGGTGTCACCGCAGTTTCTCACACTGCGCACGCGCAAACACAAATGTCAGCGAAAAAGACGGCGCAGCAGTGCAGCGTGTGATCTGGACACAAGCGATGGAGGCACAACTTGTAGAACTTTGGAAAGCTCATCCGAGCCTTTTCGATGTGGCCTCACAAAATTATCACGACCACAACAACCATGAAAATAGTTGGATGGACGTTGCTGCTCAATCACAGCTGCCTGATCATGTTTTTCATCAGCAATTTAGCAAAGTTGATGGCGGTGGTGTGTGTCTGTGTGAGTGAAAGACAGAGAGGGAGAGCGAGCGACAGATTTTCTGTTATAACCTTCATTTTATGGACGCACAGTGTGAGCACTCAGGTCGCATCAGTGCATCGGGTCGTATAGTGTGAAACCTGCATCGTGACCTACGAACTTCTAACCTCTGCGAGTCAATCGTACAGTTTGAGCAGGAGCTGAATAACACGACTGAAAAAATCGCACAGTGTGAGCCCGGCATTAGCTCGTGACAACAGCTGTGTGCAGATCAACAATGGATCATATATCGAGTGCAGAGAGAGTATGAGCGTGCAGCGTTTAAAGCGTGGAAGTACTGACCTTACTTTGAGTTTGATTCCTTAAAAAGTGACAAAAACATTAGTGTCCGTTGTGCGTGGGAAGAAAACTTCTTTTTACAGCGAAAAAAACCCTAAACTTCCAAACAAGCACCGAGTAGCTACGACGTAATGGGAAACTCAGAGAAACTCGCGGATTCTTCCACTGACCGCTGCACACCTGCACCAGGGTAAACCTCCGCCTACCCCACTCCTGCTTTACAGGTGAAAATAGAGCAACAGGACCGCTAGTCTTTGACTTTATTTATTTTCTGCTGTGTTTTACTTGCATCTATTTGAAAGACTGAGTGTAAACACACAAAAAAATTATGTTATGTGCTGGAATGTGCAGAAAATAGGTTTAAATGTTAAACTAATTTCTTCCAGTCAGTGAATGTTGCATATAATTAAATTTTTACTTGATGCATAAAGTTAAAAGATTAAAACTAATAAAACAAGTTTTAAAAAGAGACTTTTCCATTTGATTACATTTTGTATGATGGATTATGTAGAAAAAGTAGAATTGGGCTGAAAGATCTATCACTTTATCACCTATTCAGGTTGTAAATCGTGTTTTTAAAAAGGAACTAAGTAACTAAGTAATTACTTTTGAAAATAAGTAATCAGTAAAGTAACGGGATTACTTTTTGGGGAAGTAATCAGTAATTAGTTACTGATTACTTTTTTCAAGTAACCTGACCAACACTGGCTGTAAGCGTCTCCAAGCTCTTAACCATGCTGCACTCAATGAGCCCGTTCTGAGAAGTCGCGCCTCGTCCCATCGTTTCAATCCCAGCGGGCAGCCTTGGGGGGGTTTGAACAGCCGGTTCCGCTCTCTTAATTCTCTGATAAGCCAGCTCCGATCAGCCAGAACCCTGTTATCATGGTTCCGAATAGGTCGATATCTTCAGCGTCCTCGATCGACAGTCCCGCCAGACACACGATCCTCTGCCACCCGTCCATCGTGTATCCAGCAGGGAAAGTCCCTCCAGGGCACTCGGGCTCTCCCGAGCCCAGACTAAAGGGTGTCAATAGCATTCAGAGACCAGTTGATCAAATCCATAATTCTCTTTTAGGTTTAGAGAACAGACTGTGAGAGACTGTTCCAGGGAGAGTAATACACACGAGACAAGACAAGCACACAAGAGGCTAAGCAGGGAAGGTAAGGAGAAGGAGGAGAGGAGAAAAGTGCGACTGCCTTCGCCGAGAGCCAAACGAGAATATTTTTATTGGCACAGATCATTTAATTGAAATATAAAAAGTACCCTTTAGATGTGATGAGAGCCGAGCAAGAACCTGATCTGCTAAACCAACAAAGTTTTGAAGCTTTTGAATTCTAATGCGACAGTCAACAGTGCTGAAAGCAACAGTGAGATCGAGCAGAACTTCTTTGTAAGTCACTGTTGATCTTTAGGGCATCGATGCAAGAGCATCAAGCAAGTACTGTTTCTGTGCTGTGATCAATTGACATAAAAGTGCCTCATATTAGATATTTCTTCACTAGCAGATGGACCGGCACTTGAATCTGCCTGCAACCAGTGTTGACAAGCAAGCTTGTCTCCGCGGTGAAAGTTTTCTCTTTCTGTTTCTTTCTTAAATTTTTAAGTGCAATAAACTTGCCATCAAAGTTCATCTTGAGTCTCAACTCCAAAGTAATAATAAATAAAAAATTTTAAAGACGGAGACTCTACAGTATGCAGCAGTAGCATCTCTTCCCCAACGTAGCCTGCAGTCATTTTTTAAGCTCACCTTCAGACGCTTTCTGTGCTGCTGAAGTAAAATCAGGTTTTGCTGCTTAGCAGGAGTTGCTGTGGAGTTATCCATGGATGATGAACAAGGATCACTCAGAAGTGTTCGTCTATGCTCTTGTGTCAGGCGCTTCAGTAGATTACTCGTGCTATTAACAGTTTTAGCATGAGTAAAAATAGTTTTTACATATTACTGTAATGTTCTTGTCTGCTTGTTTCAGAAAAGTGAAGAGACGGGAATATGTCCATTTCAAAAAACAGCCACTCACTTCAGTCCGACAGCTTCCGCTTTAGAAAACAACTGTGCAGCAAACTGACACGAAATGACGCGCAGCTGCACTACGGCAATGTTAAAGAGTTTACTTCTACGTTTAGAAGACAAATTATTGAAATTAAATAATGATATTCAGCAAGTTTAATTATTTTACAATGTAACGCAAGTACATTGTAAGTAACTGTAATTAAAATACCTAAAAATGAACAGTAATTAGTAGGGATGCACCGATACCAATACTGGTATCGGGTATCGGGGCCGATACTGTAAAATGTGTGTGTACTCATACTCGTAAAAGTTAACCAATACCATGAACCGATACTAACTTATTTCATTAATCAGAGGGTGGCTTGTCATTTCTGTTGTAGTTTTTTAGATTGGCCACTAGGGGGACATCCCGCGCTAAACAGGCACAGGGTTAGACGAGTCAGACTGGCAGCTCCAGATAAAAAAGAGAAACTAGAGGCTGCTGTAGCTAGGCTAAACAAAATGTCAGCAGTGTGGAACAGCCAACTTTAACTCAGGTTTTGGAAAAATGTCAAGAGAAAATCCACGGGCAGTTAAAATAACAGAGACTCTGACTCATTTTATCGCTCTGGATGACCAGCCAATGCCGGTCGTGGAAAACATAGGATTGCACCGTCTTCTCAGCATACTCGAGCTGCAATATGAAATTCCCAGTCGCCCACACATCAGGGAGATAATGGTGCCAAAACTTTCTGAAGAGGTAAAGACAAGCAGTGTGTGCGTTGTCAGTCCTCAGTTTAACGGCACAGTGGACTGATGATCCACGGGCAGATGAGGAGTTCGTTCGTCAATGCCAAATACTTTCTTATTTTGTTTGTTTGTTTACAATATGGACTCTGCAACAATTTAAAAGTTTATTTTATTCTCAAACCTAATTTGTATTTATTTTATTCCAAACAGAAGTGTTTATTTATTATTCTGAAGTATCGGTTTTTGTACTCTGTATCGGCAAGTACTCAGATCCAAGTATCGGTATTGTATCGGTTTGAAAAAATTGGTATCGTTGCATCCCTAGTAATTAGTTACTCTACTTTTTCAGAGGAAAAGTAATTTAATTACAGTAACACATTACTTAGTAACGCATTACACCGTCAAGGGCAAGGTCTGGCTGCTAATGTCACCCTGGGTTCTTGGCTAGCTTTGTGTTAGCATGTAGTCTGTGCAGAGGCTTGCAGCAGAAGTTTTCTTAGCAGCATAATGTGGTTGTTTCTGTGTGCGTTGCAGTTTCTGGTGTACCATTGTGCTCTTGTCCTTTAGTGCAATAAAAATTAAAGTACTGTGCATATCGCTGCTACAGACTGCACCACTATTTTCCTTCTCCGGTACACAAACTGAAATCAGCTAATTGTAGTGCAAGTGGAACTGATAAGCAGAATCAATAGGCAGGCAGACTAACAATTCTGTACTGGTTCTCGATTCCCATGCCTAGTCATACAACAATACATACATACAACAATTTTGATCTAATTTTCCACCACCATTAGGTCACCAACATGCTGTCTCTTAAACCTTTCATAAGGGGGTTATTGATTTTGCTTCTTTACAGGTTTTAACAGTCCATTGACAGAGAGCAACAACCAGGCAAACTAAATCCTCATTGTTTCCTGGAGAAGGAAAAACAGGAACATTTTTTTGGATCAAGAATTTAGTCCAGCAAAAAACAGCATTGCAGTGAATATCAGATATGTTAGGCTCCTGTGGATTCTGACGGTTAGTATTCATTCTTCTCTAATGCTTTACCACCTCCAATTGCAACACTTCTGGCAAGAATTATAGACAGTTTTCCTCACTGCCAGTTGCAATAACAGGACAGAAGGACTGACAATCCTTTCTTTTTTGTATTTTCCCATGTTTTTAAAATGAAAAGAGCATTTCACCATGCAAAGTTTTATTGATTATTTCAAAAGATAATTTAGCAAACTGTTATCCTTGGATTCTGAGCCTGTATTTTGTTTGGCGAACAACAAGCACTAGTGAACTGAAATGCCTTGAGTGCAGCCAACCTTAAAGGTGAACCTGAAGAAATGCAAAGACACCCGCAGGAAGAAGCTGGAGGTCAAACTCAATGAAAACAACAAAAAGTGCAGGTGTGAACTGAGGAAACTGATGAGAACCAGAGGCCAACCTGGACAAAACAAATGAACTCTTAGTGATTTCTGCAATAGGTTTACGGGTTCACAGCCCTCTCCTGCCTATACACACCCAGACTGCCTTCAACAATGTTTCCCATCCATTTTAACTCAGATGAACTCTTTGGCTCGGATTACCCCACCTCTGACAAACATTACGGTTTTACTGTGACTTTTGGCCGAGTTAGGAGGAGGGGGAGCTGGAGAAACTACACGAGAGCAAACCTGCAGGCCAAGATGGCCTCCTGTTTGTGAGCCCAATAGTAGGATAATAGAGCATAAAAGGTAGAACAGCTGTTTATTGTCATTGCAGAATGTACAAGAAACTTGTGTGTGCTCCACAGCAACTCTGGAATTACTGGAATAAAACATAAGAAATTATTTGTTATCTTTTGATTTACAATCATTTTCACTTTCTTATGTTTTAGTTTTGGTCTTCAGTTAAAATCATCTGAAGCTGGTGAGGTAAGGTTCATGAAGACGAAAATCCAATCTGCATCCACAAAACGTTCACTGACCCAGCAAACATATAGTGTCACGGTCTGCCGGGGCAAGCCGTGTGGTAATTATTTAGGACCCGGAAGCGGCAGCTCTGGTGCAGGTGGGTGGCTGTAGCTCAGGCGGCAGAGCAGGTCATCTACTGATCGGAAGGTTGGTGGTTCGATTCCTGGCTTCCCCTAGTCTGCATGCCAAATATCCTTGAGCAAGATACTAACCCCAAATTGCTCTCCGATGCATCCATCGGAGTATGAATGTGTGTGAATGTTAGCGATAAAGCACTTAGAAAGATGTGCTTGTGCGAATGGGTCTGAATGGGTGAATGCACAAGTTGTGTAAAGCGCTTTGAGTGCTCAGATGAGTAGAAAAGCGCTATATAAGAACCAGTCCATTTACCATTTATTTATTTACAAAAGAAAATACAACAGAAATGGCGCGGGTGAAGCAGTAACAGAAAACCTAAACTGGGCAAACTAACCAAAACAAACCAGAACAAAGATGCAGGGAGGTCCGGGGAAATATACACGGAGAGATGGATGGAGAAACGCAGGGAGACCGAGGGGAAACAACACAGACGAACCAGCAACGACTAAGACAGAAGACACGACTTAAAAACACTCAGAGAACACAGGGAGATTACACGCAGGTGGGGGACACAGCTGGGAGTGATAAACGTGACGAGACTAGGGAGGCAAACTGAAAACACTCACATAAGACGCAGACCTTCACAATAAAACAGGAAACACACACACGCAAAGACACAGACTAGGAAACATGGACTTAACACAGGAATAGATGGCAGAACAGAATACACTAAACAGGAGGAACAGAACCAAAATCACTAATAGAAAACACAAAACGCTGGGTCAAAAGGACCCAGGATCATGACATATAGATTGTTTTTCACAAAGTAAAGGATTTTCTGCTTATCTATATGACTTGTGGACTTCAGCCTAACAGCCCTATCAACTACTGGTTACTGGTCTGTCTTCCTTTCCTCACTCCAACAGTAAATACGATGAAATTCAACACAGCAGTGTGTTTGTTTGTTTTTTTCAAATATATTATCTCTTGCCAAAACTCACCTGTCACCTACTTCAACTATAATGCAACATAAACACTTAAAGATATGACATTGTGCTCTTTTGTATTCAAACACAGAGAAACAGAGAGCAGGCTGCAGACGTCTGGTAAACTCAGTCTTCCTGACTTAACAGTAGTGATGTGCGATACCACTGATTTCCTTTCTGATCCGATACCAAGTAATATTCAGGGTGGTATCGACGATACTGATCCGATACTTTGTACAAAAACTTATTTTATTTATTGTATCTCAAATTATAGCATCATAATGATTACAGGACATCAGAGTACTTGTTTCCAACAATGGCGGCAGCTGCTTAGTTTTAATATTACTCTTATTTCTCTTTCTGGGTCGCAAAAACCTTTTAACATATTTCAGGTGAGAATGTAGCCGTGTAAACTTCAAATATCTGCTCAGTTTAACAACACATCGTCTCCAAACCCTGCGGTCTTTCACTACTCGGGTTAAACATGATATATAAGTCAGTTTGATAACTTAAAATGTTTTTGTTTGGCTTTTTCAGTGTTTTATTTGTTCGTGAGTAAATCAGTTTGGCTGAGATTAAAGTTATTAGATTAGATTAAATGAAATTTAGCTTTATTAATTCATCGGGAGGGTTCCTCGGGGTTTTCACACAGCTGAATAAACGTCAAACAGAAAACTGATTAAACAGAAGAGTTTAAGTCAGCACCCGGTTATATTTTAGACAGCAAGGAGCAGACGGCAGTTTCACTCCACCGAGGGAGCTCGTGACGTACTACCCGGCTTTCTTTAGACCGCGAAGGCCGGGTCCTCAGGTGGAAGCAGCCTCTGATTTCGCTGTTTCCGGACATTTAACGTATTTTATCCGATAAATAAACACTGTAAAATGTATTTATCCCCCCAACAGCCTTTTTGAATGTCTCCCTAGTGTGGCCACAACACCTCACGTTTTTGCCACATGTATCGCAAACCACGTCTCAGTTTTTGTGGAGGTAAAATAGGTTCGCACATGACTCCAATTACGCTCAGCCATTGTTGTGAGTGCGCGCGCCAAGGGGCTGCGAGACTGTGGCTGTATCCCAATTCAGGGTCTGCAGCCTTAAAGGCCGCATTTTAAGGCCGATTACGCCACCGCGACGCGACGAAGGCTGTCCCAATTCGAAGGCTGCTCGAAATGCGGCCCTCAAATGCGTCCTTCATTTCCCTGAATTTTAAGGACGTGGCGGTGTAGACTTCATGGCCCAACATATCCCAGAATGCATAGCGCGGCGGTGGGTGTGGATAATTTTGCTGAAAAAAACAGCGGATGAGGGGCGCCGAAGAGTAAACTTTAAGTAAGTACTGAATATTATGTCACTTATTTATGTGCAAATGTTTAATAACGAAGAACATTAAAACATGACTGTTGGCCACATGTCGGCAAAGTTATGTGACATTAGTGACGTTTGGGTTTAAAGCCTTTACTTTAAAATATACGCCGTTCAATAGCTGAGCTTAATCAGAGAATGATCAAAGCTCATGTAGAAACAAACAAATGAACAAAAGATTTTCTCCTTCATTTCTGTCAAACAAAGCTGTATGAAACGTTTCCAACTGTTAGTATCATGGTTGCTAGGCAACCTGGGCAGCGCAACGGAGGCTAGACCGTCCCATTTCACAAGCCTCGCACTTCCGGCCTTAGCGGTCTTTAAGTACGTGGCCCTTGAGGATCGTTGAGACGGCGTACTTTAAGGTTGCAGACCCTGAATTGGGATACAGCCAGAACCTATTTCGCAAATGACTATGAAAGGCGCAAGAGGAAGTAGTTCCTTTGAATGTAGACCATCCGAATGTTATAGTTTCTTTCCACTGTATTCCTGTTAATGATAAACTACAAATTTACCCTAAATGACTAAAATATCGATATTTTAATGTGAGAATCGATTCTAGAACATAAATGATTGGTATCGGAGGAATCGATATTTCAGGATCGATCCGCACATCACTACTTAACAGCCAAAATTTTCTCTTCAGGTCACTGTCTGAAGGACTGAAGTTCACTGACCTCACAACACATCAACAGACAGACTAACCCTGCACAAACTGTCAGTCTATCTATGGTGAATATATAAAGACAGACAACCATTTGCACTAATATTCACACCTATGGTCAATCTAGACTCAGGAGTTGGACTAAGTGGACTGTGGGAGAAACCAGAGTTTGCAAAGAGAACATGCAAAGGCCCCAGCCTGGATTTGAACCAAGGATTTTCAGTGATTAAACTGCTTTACAAGAGTCTTATAGCCTGGAAAATGATCTATCCGATTTGTAAAATATTGTTCAGACAGAGGTAAGTAGCAGACAGCTTCTTGGTAAGATACTCGAGTTCACTGAACCAACAACACATCAGCAGAATTTATGCGACTCAATGTTTAAACGTGTAAAAAAAAAAAAAGGTGCTGTTTCAGCATGATCATTAACAGAGAAGACGTCTTCTGACCTTTGTCTTCAGACCTCACATATTGTCCAGGAGTGCAGTGAAGATAATGATCAATGAATGACCATAAAAAACTACATCTCTAAAAAGAACAGAAGAGTTTGATGAAATTAAATTCAAATGTATTTTGAATTATCTAACAAATTCAATTCAATTCAATTCAATTTTATTTATATAGCGCCAAATCACGACAAAAGTCGCCTCAAGGCGCTTCATAGATACAGAGAAAAACCCAACAATCATATGACCCCCTATGAGCAGCACTTTGGCGACAGTGGGAAGGAAAAACTCCCTTTTAACAGGAAGAAACCTCCAGCAGAACCAGGCTCAGGGAGGGGCGGAGCCATCTGCTGTGATTGGTTGGGGTGAGAGAAGGAAGACAGGATAAAGACATGCTGTGGAAGAGAGACAGAGGTTAATAACAGATATGATTCAATACAGAGAGGTCTGTTAACACATAGTGCACAAAGATACACTACCTTTTCAAAAGAATTTACTCACCAATTCAAATCATTGAATTCAGGTTATTCAGTCACTTTCATCGCCACAGTTGTGTAAGTCCAGAAGCAGTCTGCACACCTGCACAAACATTTGTGAAAGAATGGGTCACTTTCAGGTGCTAAATGAATTTCAGTGATGTACTGTGATAGGATGTCACCTGTGCAACAAGTCCAGTTATAGTCTGGGTTTGGTGGTTGCCAGGGGAACAGTATTTATCTGGCTGCAGTGTGCCAAGTGTAAAGTTTGGTGGAGGGAGGATCTTGTTTGAAGTTTAAAGTTTGGTGGAGGTGTGTGGTTGTTTTCAGGAGTTGGGCTTGGCCTCTCAGGCTACGTTCACACTGCAGTTCTTGATGCTCAATTCAGATTTTTTGATCAAAACCAATTTTTTTGTCTGCTCGTTCACACTACAAATAAAATGTGACAGCAAACGCGCTCTATTGTGAACGCTCAAAGCAGCCGCATGCACAAAAGAAGACGTCACACACAACGCGCTCTGTTTAGACCCAGACCAACAGTATTGTTTGACTGATGGCCTTAATATAAAGACTTGTTTCGGACTTTACGTTTCCCAATTTCGCTTTAAGTTATTTTGTTATTTTGTTATTTACATAATAATGTAAATAACCTAATAATGATCCTTACTGCTGTTTTAGAGGAGCGCTGCTTCAAAGGATAGTTGCAGATTTCTGTCAGAATCTGCAGATTATACAGAACAAATAAAATGTTCACGTTTCTCCAACGTTGTCTTCCCAACAGTTTCACTGACATCTACACGGGATGGCCAGGAAGCGTTCACGATGTCTTCTCCGGCGCTGATAATCGGCGTCTGTCTTGTGTCAGTGACGTAAAAGACGGATTTAATGCGACATGACCATCAAACAGCAGCTTTCTGAAACATCAGATATGTATCGGATTCAGGACCACATACGAAAGTGACCCAGATTGGATTTAAAAAGAATATCGGATTTGTGCCGTTCACACTGTCACACCATGATGGGATATAAGGAAAATACCAATAAAATAAAATAAAAATAAATAAATGTTCCCTTTAGAATTTTTTTGCTCTAAAGAAAATAGTTGTTTTCTTTTATAATCATACATCACGTCATACAGTGAAAGAAAGTGGTTGAATTTTTACTCTTTTATCTTTGTCTTCTTCAACAGAACAACTTAAAAAGTGTTATCTGACCTCGCCTGAAGCAACAAGTCAAATCAGCCACGCCAGCAGCCTCAGAGAACAACACCAAGGAGGAGACCTCATCAAAAGTATAGCTGTATGAAGGCTTGTGTGTTCTCTCACCACAAATTATTGAAATATTAAATACTAAAAATGACAACTTTGTTTGCTCAAAAGCTCCCCGTCAAAGTGATGCTCTATAACAGAGTTACAATCTGAACAGTTCATCTTATGTGGATGCAAAATGCTGCTTATTCAAACAAAAGTTCAAGTTGGCTGGAAAATAACTTCTCTCATCTGAACTGACAGCAGCATAGTGATGAGAAACTATCGGTTGATGTCAGCAGACAAAAGAAAAATCAACAAGAAAACGGCGTGAGTTCGATCAACTAATTTAAAAAGTGAAACTGAAGATACAGATTAGAGGAAGCAGAATGTTACCAGGAAAAGTATTTACTGGTATGTGCGAGTTATAGAAAAAAGGATTTTAACAGTATTTGACATAATTGGAGATGGACCCTCTGTCTCTCATACTGGGCCTCCCCAGCCGGCGATTAATATCCAAGAATAATAGATTGTACTGTGTTCTCACCTATGTGGCGAGGAAGAATATACTACTCCAATGGATTTATGAAAAAACACCAACTATTAAAGGTTGGCAAAGAGTAGTGTTGGATCTAGAGCCATTGGAATATCTTACATGTATACTGCACTCAAAAACAGATCAATTCTTTAAGGTGTGAGAACCAAACTGTCTGATGTTTCTAATATTATGTTACAAGGATTCTCTTGAGGATTCAAACTGCAGCGTACTACTGGGACCACAGGTATTGTACTGTATTGTATTCTCTCTTTATTTATTTATTTATTTTTTAGATGGAACTGAGCTGGTGTTCTGTGCTTAGTTATCAGTCTGTTTGTTTTTGTTTTGTTTATTTGTTTTTGTTTATTTGTTTTTATTTATTTATTTATGGTTCTGAATTGTACACTTTATTATGTTACATAATTATGTACTATTTGTGAAAACAGAAAAACTAATAAATAAATAAATAAATATATATATAAAAAAAAACAGTATTTGACATGATAATTTAAATGGCATCCTCCAGAATTTATCCAAAAGTTTTTCACTTGCAAAGTTGTGACACCGTTAATCTCATGTAAATGCAATTCAAAGCTGAAAGTCAAGTTTAGATTATCCAATATACACAACCGCCTGGGGTAACCATGCTGGACAGAATGTAACAAATAATTAAAAGTAATCAGTTTCACTAATCTAAAATGACAGGATCAAAAGGTCACAACAGCCACATATGCAAGTATAGAAAGAAGAAAGAAAGAAAGTTTGAACACAATAAAGAATATCTTTGTGATTTTGTTGTTATTTTTGCTTCTTCACTTAAATGTATTATGATATTAAATGTGTTTTCCAGTGGTGATAATGCCACTACAATATATACGGTTGTGGAGAAACTACATCTATAATGTTTTACAGCTTATTCAAAAAGATTTTGACGACACAAACATGACTGCTTGGGTATGAATGACATAATTATGAGCACTGGGTTGTAACAGTTGAGAGATAAGTAACAGACAGCTCTGCTCTGTGAATTATTCAAAGTCACTGAGTCAATGCCACATCTGCATCTCACATATGACTTGTTGTACATCGTGTTTTAAAGTGTAAAACACCATCTGAAATGCTTAGAGAACAGCTTGTTGTTGGATGAGATCATGAACACATGATCTTTTTTTTTATCCATTGTGCTTCAGACAGTTACATAATACCAGGGGCGATTTTAGCCCAGTTTTGGAGGTGCTTCAGCACCCCCAAAATGAATCAAAGCACCCCCAAAGATGTCTTATTTTTTTTGAAAATATTTGCTGTTTGTGGGACACACTACTAAAAGTATAAAAAGCATACAGTACTTAATTGAGATGGAACATTTTAACAACAAAAGTATAGATAACCCCTCCCCCCCTCCCAAAATGGTTTGTTCCAGCTCGGCTCTCTCCTACTCGCTCTAGCGCCGTTGCTGCCAGAGCAATGGTGGCTGAGACGCAGCTGAGCGGAGGTGGAAGTGCCTGGCTTAAAACAAGACATATTAGCTGCATTTAACTTTCAGTTACTCTTTATATAGTTAGGTAGGAGTCAGGCCATGTTTCTTTTTAACTGAAAAACATTACACCAGGTAACCTGCTGTGTTGAAAATAGGGCTGCCACGATTAGTCGACTATCAAAATCATTGACGACTGATTTAATAGTCGAATTCATAGCGCAGCCCAGCTCAGTTTCCAACAATGGCGGCAGCTAGTTAGTTTTAATATTACTCTTATTATTCTTTCTGGGTCACAAAATAAACGTTTAGCACATTTTCAGGCGAGAATGTAGCTGTGTAAACCTCAAATATCAGCTCAGTTTATCAAGACACCACATATTTTCAAAAGCGCTCCGACGTTTTCGGAGACGTCTGTTAGCCACTAGCTTGATAGCTAGCCGGGGGCTAGGCTAACTAGAGCCCGTGAGAACTAGTGATGGGATTTCCGGCTCTTTTTATAGAACCGGCTCTTTCGGCTCGGCTCACTAAAAAGAGCCGGCTCTTTCGGCTCCGAACCGGCTCTTCAGGTTGTTTTGTTGCTTTAATTATTTAATCATTAACAATAATATAAAATTATGCAGAAAAGGAATTACTAATGTAAAAAAAAGTGGTTTTATTTATATATGTTTATATATGGACCCTAGTGACAAAGCACGTACAAACTCTAAAACATATACAAACTCCAAAAAAGCACGCACAAACTCCAAAACACATTTCTAGCGTTTACTGAACTTCCAAAACAGAGCTACCCAGATCACTTAAATTATACAATTGAAAGCATGTGTGTATTGTTTGTGTATTTATAGACAAGCACTCATATTTATTCAAATAATTAAAAAAAAAAAAGTTCATTTACCTGTTACTACCACACACCAAATCCAGTTGTTGATACTTCCTGGCTTGTGTAGCCACTAAGTAACAAAAGCTCAACACTGCGCCCTGCATCCTGGAGCACTTCTGTTGTCTTTTGTACGTGCTTCTGAGTTTTTACGTGTTTTGGAGTTTTTACGCATTTTAGAGTTTGTACGTGCTTAGGAGTTTGTATGTGTTTTGGAGTTTGTACGTGCTTTGTTTCTAAGGGCCACCATAAGCATACTTTATTTATTTACTCCACATAAAATGTAATAAATAAATCATATAATACAAAAAACAACTATTTACATTTTAAACTTTTAACTATTTAAATTTTCAGCTTTTTCCTTTTAAACAAATTTAACGTGAAACAACACAAAACACTGCAAACCACAACACAATTAAATATAAATTAAAATATTAAAACAAAAAGAAGATGCACATTCTCTGTCATATGGGCCTGCATGATTTCTGAATCCTTTATCATCTGCAACTGAAAATAGTGGATGATTACTATACCTTTCTAATGTGACGTTGTTGTCCCTCGCTCTCTTTCTCTCTGGCTCTGTTCCTGTGCTACTGCGAGTGTAACTAACGCCCCTCCCCCCCTCTGCCCAGCGCAAAGTACAGGCCGCGCATGCGGAGTTTAGCGGAAAAAAGGGCGAGAGAGAGGGTGAGAGAAAGAAAAAAAACAAACCTCACGGCTCCCAATAAGGAGCCGGCTCGCGTCGTTCACTTCAAAGAGCCGGCTCTAAGAGCCATTTCGTTCGCGAACGACCCATCACTAGTGAGAACACAAGCAGAACACCACCCACTGTGGTCTTCGCTACTCAGGTTAAACATGATATATAAGTCACTTAGATAACTTAAAAATGTTATTGTTTGGCTTTTTTTTAGTATTTTATTTGTTCCTGAGTAAATCGGTTTGGCTGAGATTAAAGTTATAGTTTTTACACAGCTGAATAAACGTCAAGCAGACAGCTGATTATCAGAAGTGTGAGATGCTGGAGAATTTACTCCGGTGTCCTGTTATATTTTAGATAGCAAGGAGTTTATTAAACTTCACCGAAACAATCTGCAAATTTCATTAAAATTTAATAAACTATCATCTTGTCTTTATTTTTAGTTAGCACATACCTTAAACACTTAAAGCTGTAAGCTAATGATAGTTATATAAGAGCAGATGCTGCTGGTGCAATAAGCTGTACGCTGTACATCCAATGGATGATGATCTGATTAGTCGACTAATTGCAAAAATAATCGGTGACTAGTCGACTATCAAAATAATCGTTTGTGGCAGCCCTAGTTGAAAACGTGTTTTCCGACGATGTTTGCTCTGTAGTAAAATTAGCGATATTTGACTGCCCTGTTGATCTCTTTGAAATGTATACAGCCTAATTAAAATCTAAAACTTAACATTGTCCGTAGCCTGCTGTTGTTACCACTGTCCTGTTTGAAATGTAATGAGAGAAACTGGTTATTTTGCCATATGTGCATGTGCCGATATTGAACCCAAGGTACTAACTAGCTAACTGACTGGATGCCCATTAACCTTATAACTCCTGTTGTGTGTGTGTGTGTGTGTGTGTGTGTGTACAGATTGTCAGTCCAAAGAGGGAGAGAGGAAAGAGGGGAACATGAGGACAAAGTACAAGATCAGGAAGTACCAGGTAAGAAAACAGACAGGGAGTACTAACAGGCAAAACAGTAACTGTTTAACTGGCAAAGAAAAAGAAAGACAAACAACTAATACAAACAACTCATACAATCTGGAAGTTGTGTTGTCCCTATATTAAAGCTGCTATACAGAATCTGCAAAACAAACTGGGTTGTCAGCCCTGGCACTGCATTACCATATTGAGCTTCAGTCAGAGGAAGTCACGGTTGCCAAAGACTTTATAAAGCTCAAGAGTGAGGCTGGTGCCATTCAAGATATGTTAACATTGTACAATCTTCTGGATAATCAGATCTTCCCCAAACTGAAAACTGTTATTCAGGTTGCCCTAACAAACCCAGTTAGCAGCTGTAGCTGTGAAAGGTCTTTTAGTGTCTTGAGTCAGCTCCATACCTGGCTGAGAAGGACCATGGGTCAAAGCAGACTCCAGCACCTGGCTGTGATGTCAGTTGAGAAAGAGATGCGTGAGAGACTTGACCACCAAAATGTGATAGACAGATTTACCAACCTCAAGGTGAGGCGACATAGGTTAAAAGAAAAGAAAAAATCTGCAGAGCCATAGTAGTATCTGCAGTAAAGATCTTTTCATACATTGTATACATTGTACCAAAGGCCAAGTGTCTCCATTTTCTAATAATATTTTGTATATTTCAAGGACTCTTCTATTTTTGGAGTGTATTTTTTATGTATCTGTATTGTATTATACATACACATTAAAAGTGAATCTCTGTCCAAAAAATGCACACAGTTTACTTTTTACTCACTATGAGCATCATTTATCATTTTCCCCAGTAATTAAGGTTAGGACATGTATTTTTTTTTTATTCCAATCCATTCTTCTTTGGCAGCATTTTAATAACCTTGATCAGATTTGATGGTTTTGTTACAGACTTTTCAAAAAAGTGTTTTGCTTTTCTTTCAAAAATGTGGGATTAAATTGTGTTAAAATGTACAAAACAGTGATGTCATGTTTTGTGACGAGGACCCAGGCACAGACAGACTTGATGAATTTAAGAAACTTATGATTTAATAAAGAAATTTGCAGACTTGCACAGAGAGGGTAAAATTATGATGACTGATAATGGAGATGAAGACAACAGACGATGAGGACAGGGAGGAACAGGGGTTTAAATGCACCAAGGAGGCAGTCAGACAGAACTCGGGACAACTGGAGGCATTTAGGGATGCAGGGACTGACAGAGACGGGGAAGAAGTCTCATTGTGATGAGTAAAGTTTACCTTGCCTGGCTGGGCAGCTCTCTGGGTGCTCAGCACCCCCAGAGCTCTGATCCTAGAATCGCCCCTGCATAATACACAACATTTTCTCTAATTTGCAACAATGGACTTCGTTTTAACTGACATAAAAATGCTGAAATAAATGTGCCTTTAAACTGGCAGGTGCACAAAAACATGTAAAAAGAAACTATAATGATACTTATAATCTTCATGCGGCAATAAAAACATGACACTGTAGCATGTGTAAAAGGAGAAACAGCGCCCTCTGCAGCTTGTAGAAGGAAGTGCCCAAGCTTCTCCCATCCACGTAGAAAGAGATTTTCATATCGGGAGTGTTCAGCATGCACGAGGCATGTCAGTCATCACTATAAGAACCACGGAGTGTTTTATGTCCATAGAAATACATGACGTGACTCTGAATACAAACACACAATTCTTCCACAACAACAACAATAATTATAATTATAATAAAAAGAAGAAGAAGACTCTTATCCAGGAAGAGAGATCAACAAACTCAAAAGAAACTCCGAATCGATAAACGCTGAGCGTCCAGAACAGCTGATCAGAGTTAGTTTAATCAACTCTGAGTATGCCCACCCGGAGGTAAGCACGTGCGTGATATCACTTTTTTTTTTTTTTTTTAATCCAATCCAAAATCCAGAAGTCTATGATTCACCATGGAAACCGGGCAGAGAAAACGCTCGGCTTACTTCACCCCACTTGAAATAGATATTCTGCTGGGTGTATATGGAGAGTACGGACACGTTTTTAGCAAGAAAGGCAACACGGCTGCAGCAGCAAAGGAGAGAGAAGTGGCGTGGGAGAGAATCGCAGCGCGTGTAAATGCGTGAGTTGAAACGGTAAATAGTAAATACACGTGAATCCTGAGATGCATTTACAGGCGAATTTTTACTCGTAATTTTAATTAAGGTGCAATCCCACGGGAACAAAAAGGACTTGGCAGCAGCTGAAAATGAAATATAAAAACATAGTTCAAACAGGTAAGGCCCACTTTTTCTTTTGTATATGAGTCCATAATTTATTTATTTTTTAAACCCACAGGCCTAATATCCTGCTCAGATTAACATATGGTTTCAATTTAGCTAACAGAAAGAAGGCAGAGGCTCGCAAAGTGGTTGAAGGGGCACCTCCATCCATGCTGACGGAGGCAGAAGAGTTTTCCAAGAGTAAGGATGCTGGATGCCCGGTGGCTGAGCCCGCAAGTGTCTGCATAAAATGTAATTATTTATTGCACACACATACATGAAATTTGAATATGTGGGATGAAATTCTCATTTCCTTCCTTTTTATAAACATAACCAAGTAAATTTTAATGCCAACAGTTTAAGAGTTAAAGTGAAAGTAAAAAGTGAATGAAAATTTAATGAATCACTGAGTGAAGTAAAAGGCAAAGCATAAAGGTTCAAATGCAACAAACAAACAAAAAATCGAATTCATTTATATCTCTTTAAAAAATAATTAAACTTCAGGAACCATCTCAGCCAGACTCTTTGGCCACGTCTGACCAAAGTACATAGTGAGTTACAAATTACAATTCACACGTGTTTTAAATGGGATCCTTTCTGTCTGCATTGTCTCAACTAAAGGTTCAGTACATTTGGTGAAACAGTAGCTAAACTTCTTCATCAGCAGTGCAGTACTGATCCTTGTTACTAGTATTAGCTTGGACATGCATTTTCCATAATGTCTTTATTACTTAGGAATGCTGTTCCCTGCTGACTTATTCATAATGCCACCATGTGCTCATCTGCATATTTATTTCAACAGTTGCTGATGGCCTTGATGAGACTCCTACGTCAGCAGAAGCATTTCCATCCCTTCCATCAGTGAGTAGGTGACTGAGTGCTCCTGAGATATTCCTAAAGAAAGGTTTCTAAAACAGAATGCTGCTCTTCATCACAGGAAGCAGACGAAGATGACGATAAGGATACATCATCTGCTGAGATAGAACCAGATAGACCTAGTGAGGTACACACCATGACTGTAGAGGTATGTGTTAGTTGTGTGTTCTTGTATTTGAAATGTGCAGTGAACAACAGCCTTCATATTCATGTTTTTATCTTTTAAATTAACAGAGCAAGGCCGAACATCATCAAGAGGAAGCTCCACCAACTACCCCAGCACATATCAACACAGTGAGACGTTCGATGCCATTCTGCATTTTCATAGCTTTATTTAAACTGCACCACATTTCAAGCCATTCTTACATTTTACAGTTACCAGTTAAAGAAATTTACAAAATGCACCTCATCCAAACAATGACAAAAACTGACAGAGAAATCACATACTTGGATCGTCAGATTAGAAAGACAGATCTGGAAATTGAATTACTGGAGCACCAGTTAGAGGTGGGTAACATGTTACAGGTGGTTACTCTCAGATAAATCCACGAATGGTAACGGTTGGTTTTGTGTTTGTAGGAAATAAAGAAGAACAAATAAAATGTTGAATAAAGAGTCCTCATTTATCCTCTGGGGGTGGGGTAAACGAATCTGAAAAGCGATTTTAGCAAATGGTTTCAGCTCTTGCATCATGAACGTTTTCAGGGTGAACAGGATCCTCTTCCCCAGGTTCATCCACTCATATGTCAGGGTGCTGCTAAGAGAGGCAATATTATGGAGAACAACACCACAATGATGTCGCATGTTCTCTCTGATGATACCTGGAGTCTATGCAGACACTGGAACCAGGATTTGAATATTCCTAGAGTCATGTCCACCCAGAGATGGGGAAGTTTAATTACAGCAGCTACAATCCCTAATATATAATCATGAAGTATAACTGAAGGATTTGTACATCAGTCACCTGCTGTGCTACACAATTCCTCTTTGGAATACTACAAAATTTTGTAGCTCATGTTCAAGAGAAAAGTAAATCTTTCTAACTGGTGCATAGTTTGTGTCATAAAGGAAACCCCTGATGGTAACAAAGCAAATTGCCACACAAAGATCAGTCTGATGTGAAAAGCACGACCTCGCTGTGTTATATTTGATATGTATAAGGTTGGAGCAAGTTGTCAACGAGATGCTCATCTGGGAATGAAAGAAACTTCTAATCAGGGTGTCACGCACAGAGATCTGAAAGATCTTCCAGGGATGGTGACACTATATTCTGTAGAACTGACGGGTCAGTAGGCAGCGAGTTTATACCTGTTAATCTCTGAGATAGATCTTAATCTGCTCTGGTGCAGGTTTGGTTCAAGGCAGGCATGTGCAATAGTGCGACTTCTGGTACTGATCGGATGCTAAGTAATTACATGGCCGGTACCAATACCGATATTTTGATCTTACAAAGGCAGCTTATGTCTGGGTGAGCAGTGTGTCATGATTTATGAGATTAATCATCAAGTTACTAATTCTTAACACATTTTAATGAACACTAAATCACTGTTAACACAAAACACACCTCAGGTTTTCAGGCTTTTTTGACCTGAAATGTAAACAAACCTGTCTCTTAAGAAGTTTGTGTTAACTTCCATTGTTTAAAAGCCAGGCTATAAATAAAATCGATGTGACAGTCAGTGCAAAAAAGTTCTGATTTTTCATAGTACAGCTACAGTGGGCTACATACTGGACATGGAGGATTGAAACAAAATATCAGCCCTGTTATGCTAGCATCGACCCAATACGTGTTGGCATCGATACAATAGACTTTGTTTTAACTGAAGTAAGCAGTATTTGTTTTGATCTGCTCACCTCTGATTCACAGCATAAGTTACCATGGCGATTTAATCTTGTGAGAAGTGAACCCCCTTCATAGTGTAGGTAACCCTGAAGTTACCTACATAAGCCAAAATCCTGCTTTGTAGTTTAAGCTTCTGCTCCGGTATCAGGTTATATTTGTTTTGATCTGCTCGCCTCTGATTCACAGCATAGCTTAAACCAGGTAAGACTTTCACTTTCATGCTGCTGAAAGCTCAGATTTAAAGCTCAGTACAGCCAAGCTGTTGACTTTGCTCTGTACTTCAACGCATCTGTCCAGTTTTCTTTTCTTTTCCACCATGGACTGTATGGTTTCATACAGTTGTGTTTTTCACGAGAGACCCCTGAAGGCCACACTGATTGGAATCTCGGAGCAGCTGAGAGACAAACTCACTGAGCCCGGAGAGAGACGGGAATGGTTTTGGAAACAGCGGCGTGTTATGAAAGCAGCCGGGAAAGCGCGCAGCTACAGGTGTTATACTTATAGCTGCCTGCCGCAGGTAAGTTTCACTCTGACAAATGTGGGAAACCTCCACAGTGGATAACTCCGCTAGCTGATGGGAAGAAGCTGTTAACTCCGAAGTGAGACCCTAAACTGTACTATTCACAAATGTGTAGTTTTATTTTAGTACATTTAAAAAGTTGTTTTACCTCAAAAATCTGTAATTTGTCACATTTCTTGTACGCAAACGGTTTTACTCCACAAATTAGCTGCACAGTCATGTTTTTAGTTTGCCGTCGGGTTATTCTTCTGTTTTTTCGTTTACATAAAGCACTGAGTGATTTTCTTTCTGTGGAGAACTTAGCATGCCAAAAGAAACAAGCAAATTAGTTAAATTTTTATTACTTTCTGTGTCAGTTGTTATTTGCTTGTTTCCAGCGTAGAGTCATCAATATATTTGCTCTGCTTTGTGTTACGAAATGGACATTCCTGCTGCTTTGCTATCATCTTAGCTAACTGACCTCAGTTATAGAGGCTATAAAATGGAAAGAATCGGTCTTTGGGTGTAGGACCTTGTTGCATTGACCGTCTGCTGACCTGAGACATTTGGCCATGAACCTAAGAGCCTCACTGCTGCTATTACCCCCACCCTCTGATGAACCCCACTGACCCTATGCATTGCTATAGCATGTCTCATTATTTGCAGGGTATTGTGAATGACTCTGGTATGTGTGCTTTGAACTCTACTATCACATTAAATCCATAGGGAGCAATCCATTCTAATATTGAACTGCTGGAAGCTTGCATCATAAAGAGACCTCAGTTTAAGAGGCAGTTCTTGGAGTAGCTTGAGCTGAATTCAGTAGGCTGTAATACCTTGTGCAGTTGTGATAATGCTCGAAATGATTTATGAAGGAAAATCTCATCATCTAGTGTCTGTTGTTTGTTTTGCTAGTCTTCAGTAGTGAGTTCATCATACCCAGGGTGCCATTCTGTTATCTGGCTTCTCTTTAGTGCATGGCTATTCAACTAAGAAGTTAGTTGGGCCAGATTTTCAAACCGAGGAATTTATCTGGGCCAGATATTTTTTTGCAGCCAGTAAGCAGCAGATCATGATCAATTTCAAACCCACACAACTGTATTGAAAAACAAGTAATTTTTTTTTATTCCTTTTCCCCTGTAAATCTGGTGACCTCACAAATGCACACCAAAAGGTCCATTTAAAAAAAAGGGGAACTATAACTAAACTTTTTTTTTTTTTTTGCACATTTGAAATAATAATAATTAAAAAAAAACATTTTGATAATTCCCTTTCAAATTAAAATAAATATTTTGCTGACCACTCACTTTTCCTGCCATGGATGGAGCCCCATCCGTCACAAGTATACAGACACGCTTCATATCCAGAGCATTTTCCTCAAAAAGAGCTGAAATCTTCTCAAATATTATTTCGCCAGCTGTGTGTCCCTCTAACGGTAGTAAGCCGAGCAATTTCCCATCCAAAAAAACGGACATATATGCACAACTGTGCATTATCAGTTCTGTCTGTGATCTCCTGCTATAGATATTACATCCGTTTTCCTCAGGTCATCTAACAGCAGTCTGACGCCAGAACTTCAGCTCTACGAATATTTGAACTGTCCTACAGGGGTACATTTTTAATAGCAGATGTCACACTTACTTTAATTTTTTCATCACTTATCACCGCATCCACCACGGCCAGCATGCAGTATTTCACTGTTTCAGAATCTGTGAAAGGCCTTTTCTTCTTCGCCAAGAAGCAAACACTAAGGGAAGATGCTGCAGCTCTCTCTTGGGCTGTACAGGACCCTCACCATGGTAGTACAACTCCGGTTGTAAGATTATTAAACTCGCAGTTAAACTGTACTTTTGCAGCCCTCTCCTGAGATTGCTCTGGAAAGTTTGTGTAGAAAGTCTGGTGTTTGTCATTGTGGTGCTTGTGTAAGTAACGCAACACACTCGCTGCAAACTAAACACATTGGTTTGGCATTTGGATTTGGTGTTAAAATAAGTATTTGTCAGTCCAGGCAGGGTTAAACTGACAGTTTTCATTGTCAAATTTACGCGTTTGAATTGAGAAAGACGTGCTGTTGTCGCATCATATATTATGATGATTGTTTAATATGTTTACATCACGGTGCATTGTGGGTTAAATATTGCTAGGCTACTAGGAGTGTTGCATTCACAGTCTACACTACGCTGTAGGATTTTTAATTTTTTAAAAATTAATTAATTAATAAACTTTTTGCGTTTTCTCTGTGTTTCTGCCAGGACCACAGGCAGGGCCGCTCGCAGGTTGCTTCTGGGCCGCCATTTGAATAGGCTTGCTTTAGTGTAACATCAACAATCAGCGGGAACAGGCACACAGTGCTGGTTATCAGATTGCTAAGTTAACCCAATCACACAAATGAAGTTTACTGGCAGCAGAATTGATGATAAAATTATGCTGTAGTAAAGATATGAAACTGTTACGCCCAATACAGACTGAAAATAACACTGCTGCTGCAGACACACCAGCTGAGGGAGAGAAAAACAGTTTACAGTAGTTTAGTATTAAAAGAAACCAGAATAAACACGAAGGCTTAGTCTGCATTCAAAGGCATTTTTAAATCGGCTCGGAAGACCCACTTTTTCTGTGTGGCGTTTGACCAAGTGTGAAATGTTTATTTTATTGTGTCAATCCATGTTTTTGTGTCTTGCACATTAAAAAAGAAATTCTTATATATAATTGTAACTGTTTTTAAGGTGCTTTATAAATGAAACCTGGCTCAGCTTTGTATCTTTAGTTCATCTATCCTCCAGATTTCTGTGGTCACAGGAAAGATAACTCCACCAGCTCCAAGTTCAAACTCGTAATCTGATTACTGAATACCTGCACGCTGTTAACGTAGGAAACATCTGTTTACTCTTAATTTCTTAGTTTTAATTCCTCTTCTGTGATTTGCTTTGTTTTTGGACACATTTTTTTTCATAATTTCCCAGGTTTTTGCCAACAATAATGCTCAAAATTCACAGTTTAAAACAAATCAACTGTCTGGTTCACTACAAACAACTATTCAGACTGGTTCTCTGCTCGGCCCCAGCAATTAGAAACTGAACAAAACCCTTCAGTGTTCGGAGGATGTTTGTTTCGTTGGAGAAACTGTAAAATCTGATTTATTTTTACATCATCAAACTTTAACTCTAAACCGGGACACAGATACAGTGACTTGTGTTGATCAGATTTAAATTCAAAACTACAATATTGTCATAAATCATAAAGTAAATGTTCACCATTCTAGAAGCAATAAATAAAATGAGCCACAACTCACTAGTATTAATAACATTGTTGGTAGAGCCTCTGTCATCTCATTAACTCCACGTTTACTTTCCCTCTCTGCATGCAGCAGGTTTAAAGGTTGTCCTGAATGAAATGGCAGAAGGGTACGACTGGTTCACCAACCAAAGAAAATCTCCTCCTGCTTCCTCTTCCCCTCTTTCATGTCACGACAGCAGCTCCATCCAAAAATGTCTGCCAGTGGAAACTCTGCAGCCTTTCTCGAATGATGGTAAAATTGAGCATGATGAAGACTCTGGGGGCCGTCAGGTGAACGAGGGTCCTTCGCCTCATTTGTATGAGGAACTTTTCTGTGCCGGTCAAACTTCCATCCCTCTGGGCCGTCTGGCCAGTGCCCTCATGACCTCGTGTGGGCTGCAGACTGATGTGGTGAAACAAGGTTACCTGGGGAAGCTGGAGCGGAACCACAAGAGATATTTTGTCCTCAGAGCAGGAAGTCACACCGGGCCGAGCCGACTCGAGTGGTACAAGAGCCAGGAGAAGTTCACGGCAAAGGAGAAGTCTTCTGGCAAAGCTGCGCTGTTTGGGTCGAGCAAACAAGGGTCGGTAAAAGTGACTTTATATGTGAAGCCTTTAATCAAGGCTCGTAGTTTCTATTAAGTCACATTAAGTGGTACAAAATTATCATACTAGTGTATTTGTTTGTTGTAATACAGCACCCTCAAACTGATGTTTTTAGTAGTTTCTTTATAAATCTCTAAATAATAATACAGTTAAAAATATTTCAACTATTAGCAGGTAGTCCTAAATTTTTCATTTCATTTCATTTTCATCTGAAGAAGCATTAAAATCGAACTATTTAACTCCCAGAGTGATTTACTTGCGCTGCTGTCTTGGCGTGAGCCGGATTGCCAGTTCCCGGAAAGGCCACAGTGTGGCGTTGTATCCCAAGGATCAGACCATGGTGCTGGTGATGGAGGACCAGAAGGAGCAGGAGGATTGGTATGTAGCCCTTAAGAAACTGATGGAGGAAGAGCAAAACGATGAAGAGTATGGCGAAGGAGCTGATGAAGACGATGATGGCTATTGCACTCTGCCCCCTGCTGCTTTCTTTAAAGAGGTTAGAGCACTTTTCAGTTGTAGTTAAGATCATAAACAGTTGATTAAATATACTGAATTTAATAACATCTTGATCAAAGCGAGTAGCTTCCCTGATACTCAGAATCAATCAGAAATGGCAAATATGACAACCTTATTCTCAATATTACACATTTATGCCACACAAGTGCTGTACCGCCTTCAACAAGAAACCTAATCTAATGATTAAACATAAAAGGACTGTGCAGAATTCGTATTTTCATCAGATGGCTGCTTTGTCACCCTCAGCTAATTCAAAATAATAATAAAAACCCTCCCAGCTGTCTTTCTCCAACCTGTTTCTTTCACCTTGTCTAAGGTTTGGCCCATTACGGTGAAGCCCAGAGGTCTGGGTAGCTCCAAGTCCCTCACTGGTGAGAATCGGCTCTGCCTCACAGCAACATCTCTGATCTTGGTGAGAGTGGGTGCAGGAAATGATTTGCCATCTGTCACGATACCTTTGTTGAGCGTTCGCCGCTTTGGCCACTTGGAGGGCTTGTTCTACTTGGAGCTCGGCAGGTCTGCACCAAATGGTCCTGGAGAGATTTGGATGGAAACAAACGACCAAGGTAATTAAACAAATGTTGTGTTGAGGCCTGACTGGATAAAAGTAAAGAGTGTGACTCATCCTGGTGTATATGTGCTTTACAGGAAACAGAATACTGGCCCAGCATATTCACGAGGCAGTTCGGGAGGCAGTTCGGGCGCTACGAGTTCTTCCAGATTTGAGCTGCTCTCCAGTCTCCAGTCAGAGTCAGAATAAAGGCCTTCTGGCCTCGAAACGCTGCAGACCTAAATACAGAAACAGAATGGTGAATGTAAGAGCACAGCGTCCCTTAGTCTTGTTCCCCAGAAGTCCTGACATACAGACTAGTCCTGCACAGTCTTGTGTAAAGCCCCTCGAACCAGACGAAACAAATCCTGAATCATCTCCGAGCTCGAGCTTTAATTTCAGCCCTTGCAGATCTCAGAATAGATCCATTTCTGAAACTTGGAGTGACATGGAAATGAAGATGGACCAATGCGATGCCGCAGCCTGCGAGATGCAGGAGTCCGTTGACGACAGGGAGGGACTGGGATACATGATCATGTCCCCTCATGTTAGCCGCAGCTCATCTGTGTTATCTCATGATGACTATGTTACCATGGCAAGCCCACATAAAAATAGCCAACCAGCTTACTCGTCATCCTCTGCGTCTCTGCAGACATCATTCATCAGGCAAGTCTTTTTCTTACCTATATTGGTACTAGTAGAATATCTGATCTTGAAACAATGGCTGAAATACTTTTGACAGAGGGTACCGCAAATAAAAATGTCAGAATTGATCAACATGTTTTTGGTTAACCTTGGCTGCCAGTTGTGTAATTTCTAGAGTAAAACTTTTGTCGTTTTAGCTCCTCCTCTGACAGCAGCTCTCCCCTGGACCCGCCTCATCATCTGACCAATGAGCACAGTCGGCCACACTGGCTGATGACACCAGCCCAACAGTCAAAAATGGATGCTGACCAATCACAGATGAGCATCAGTTGCTCCACTGAACCACAAGTTGATGCAAAGCAGGAAGGCAGTAAAAGCTCAGCACAGACTGGAGTCACTTCTCCTTTAGGGAGCATTGATGGGTCTGACCTGAAAAGTCCATTTGTCCCATTTGGATCAGGCTGCAGTGGGCCGATCCAGGCTAGTTTCCACTTGGGTACAGATCAGTCTAGTCAATTCCAAGCTGTACCAGACCAGTCTAGTATTAGAAGATGCTGGCTGTCATTGCTTCTGCCTGCTTGCCTTCAAGCTGAGGACGCATCCTGAGTGTTTGTAATGATTTAATGTTTTGTTTGAATCTCAGTGTAAAGAAAAGCTGATTATTTATAGGTCACTTTACAAATGAAAAACTTGAAAATGAAAATAAATATTTCAGTGAGATTGTTGCTGACACTTGTTGCACTTGATCACTTGCAGTCGTTGCACATGAAAAGAGAAGCTGGGACTAATGTCTTTACACAGTTTAGTAATGAGGATACTTTTGAGAAAAATAAAGTTGTTGTTTTACAGTTTGTCTGTAAAAGCGCACAGTGTGCCTCTTTTTGTCAGCGGGTGTTGTTTTGGGGGGGGTTTCTTCTGCTTGGAGTCTTGTTGTTTCGTGGAGAAAAAAATTGTTAAATAAAATGACATAAAATGAGTTTTTCTAAAAGTTTTTCTTCCCCTGTTTGGTAAAAATTGCAAATGCCAGTTGATAAAATGCAAGTGATGCATTATGTCTAATCCGCCTGTTAACACGTCACTAACTGTTCTCTAGCAAGACTTTAACACAACACATTAACACTATATTTAAAACTGTAGGGTTGAGTGTAGCTTAAGTCTTCATGTGAGGCCGGTGACTGTTAAGCTTATTTCTAGCTTCAAAATAGATTTTTAATACGCTACCATGTAGAGGTGGGAATCACCATACATCCCACGATACGATATTATCACAATACTTAACTCATGATACGATATTATTGCAATTTTTAAAAATATTTTGCGATATTCAGATTCTGTACATAAAGGTAAACTTTATCAATATTCATTTTCTCTAATATCAAAGTCTCACACTCAGTCTTTCTCTCATTTCAGTTTGATTGTTGACAAACTGAACGGTTTGTATTACAGTCTAGTCCAACTTAACTGAATCAACCATCTGGTACAATTATAGCTATTCTGAACTATGCAGTTTATGAAAACTATGCAGCCCCTTCAGCAACTGAAGAATTTGAAAGTAAATTAAAACAAAATATAATTTTACATTAAATAAAAAAGTTCAGAAGACCCCTATGAAAAAAACACCGAGGGAACAGTTTACCCTGCCCGGGATAGGGTTACCGGGGCCCCGCCCTGGAGCCAGGCCCGGGGAGGGTGCCCGAGGGCGAGCGTCTGGTGGCCGGGCCTTAGTCCATGGGGCCCGGCCGGGCACAGCCCGAAGAGGAGACATGGGCCCATCCTCCCGCAGGCCCACCACCCGCAGGAGGCGCCATAGGGGTCGGGTGCATTGTGTGCCGGGTGGCGGCCAGGAGCGGAGGCCCTGGCGGACTGACCCCCGGCTGCCAAAGTTTTAAACTTAATTAAAATAAAACATGTCTTAAATTAAAATAAATAAACTGTCATGTTTATTGCTGCCAAAAAAAGTTAAACACATTTGGACAGTGAAGGAATGTCAGGATTCTTGCTCAGAAAAAGGATCAACATGCTCTGAAGTCAGAGCACAAAAACCTTTTTGTAACAAAATATCGATTTCTGCTGTCCCTGTATCCATACATTATTAGCAAACAAAATATCACCATGCTACACAGTATCGATTTTTCCCCCACCCCTACTACCATGTCAATGGATTTGTGAACATGTATATCATATGCACAACTGTGTGTGGCCTATCTCCATTCAAATAAAGTGCAGTACTCTACAATACTCTAATTAAATTCAAATGTAGGAACATTTCCATTCCTGTATCATCAATACAATGGGCACAATGACCTAACACTGTTGTATTGCAACATGCAGTAGTGTCCAAAAGTCTTGAGCCACCCTCTTATTTCTTTATATTCTGCTAGGAAAATGGGTGCAATGAACCATTTGCAAGCATACATGGAAATACAGGATATAACGCAAAAACAGTTGTAGTACTTTTATGCTTAGCACAGCCTGAAGTATTTTAGGCAGCTTTTAAGTAGTCTTCAGGGATCGGGACACTCAAAGCTCTTCTTTGGATGAGGAAAAAAAGATGCAACTGTAGCTGTAGTATTGATTCTGATATAGTGCAGGCCTGAGCCTGGCAGAGCAGTTACTGCAAATAAATGCAGATGTGGCCATCAGGAACATCATGGAAGCCTTTTATGCTTAAACATAAAAGCCACGTCGTGGGGTATGAACCCAAAGAGAAGAAAAACAGGATTTGTCTGTGTTTGCAATTTTACTGAAGAACAAGCTGTTTTCTAGTTTGGGAAATTGACTTCAGCTGTGATCTTGCAATACCCGTCTGTGGCTTTTTCCTGTTGAAATATAACACACTGCTCTTCTTTATTCGAGTAGGTGTCAAATTCTTATTAAGCTGTAAAGCAGTGTCACTGCTGAGCACTACTGCTGCTCATCCCTCTAAGTCTGTATACAAACAAAAGTCAATGACTGTAACTTTGTTATTATTGCATGCTGTAGCACTTAAGAGTCTCTGTGTTCTTAGTGTTTTCTGTCATTTCAGTGTCCTGAATGGTTCTAGGAATCTTCACAATAACAAACGGTGCTTTATAGAGGCTGTAACAACAATTACATGCAATGCTGCCTCTGTAACTGTGCAGCTGCGTTTCGTTTTAACATTATTCCACCTAAAATCATGTCTCACTAATGCATTACTATGTTCTCTGTATGTACTGTACTAACTCACTGCGTCACTTATTCAGATGTGTTTTTTTGCTTCTGTGGACATAAACACACTCAGATGGTTTTCGTGGTAATGACTGGCATGTGTCTGATCCTGCCACTAACACACGACTCTGAATATTCACAACGTCAGGAGCCTCAGCACCATCCGGCCTGGTTAGAACCTGAAAGGAAGACTTTCTCTTTTTGAAAAGTGTTGTCTTTTCTTGTGTGTGTTTAGCCTCATGCTTTTGAATGTTCAAATACAGGTCCAGAGAAGAACAGACCAGTATTGAGTTAAGGCCTGGTCACCAGGCACTCCCAAACAAGCTCCCTCACCAGACCTAGCATCAGGATGGGGTCTCCACCGTGTCCCTGGGTATCTCCAGTAAGGTTTATATATTCAGAAATCAGTTTATGGACTGATTTCAGATTTTGAGTTGCACTTAGTCTGACCCCTCACCCAGGACCATTTGCCCTGACAACATTGCTCCTGAAATCTAACATCTCATCACAATAAGGTGAGTCCTGACACATACAGGGTCTCCATCAAAAGGAATCATCTCAGGTGCATTAGGCATCTGATCAGGACGCCTAATGCACCTGCACTGGAGTCTTAGGAATTGTTGTGCCCATGGTGCAGTTGTCGTTGAGATTTCCTTTGAGAGGAAACATGACATGTGGAGTTTTTATGAAATGACAGAGACTACAAGAGCTCAACTACAATAGGCTCATCCCAAACTGGATTTTTTATTCTATTAAAGCCACAACTTAAAAAAAATGTACTGCGAGAATTTAATCTTGAATTAAAAATGTTTCCTCTTGTAGCCATTGTGTGAATTCTGTGGTAAACATGTTGCCCCATGTGATTTGATCTGTGAAGGAGAACGAGAAACGCATGCCACTTTCTTTCTGAAACACTTTCTAAGACACTATGTCAATATTCAGCTTTGTTCTTACATACACAATTTTATTTTGCATTTCTGGGGGCAGACATTTAATTTGGTTATTAGCTTTCTAGGGTTTTTTGTTTGTTTATTTGTTTGTTTGTTTGTTTGTTTGTTTATTTGTTTGTTTGTTTGTTTGTTTGTTTGTGTGTTTTGCCATTTCACTTTTTTATCAAGCTTTTTTCCAGGATGGGATCATGTCTATATTTCTACAACTGCATATTTTGGAAGATTTTGCTTCTCTATGTACAAACTGCTTCCAGCACTGTTGCACAGCACAACAATGCAATGCCTTTCAGTGGTTTCAACAAATTGATGCAGTTGGAGCAATGCAGTTCAGTGTAATACTTTAACCTTTCACTATTTACAATCAGAATTGGTGGGGTGGAGCAGTTTCCTCTCTACATGTTTCAACATCAGCAACTTCCCCCTATAAGAAACACAACAGAGCAGGATCAGTGGTGAGAAACTTCGACTTCTGGATGCTAATTGGTCTCTCTGTAAGAACCAGTCCATCTCAGTGATGGCTCTCCTGCACACTGTCCTTGCTCTGGTCCTCAGCTGGACAGGTCTCTCTTCAGTCCTGTACATTTTCAGTACTGGACTGGTTGCTGTGGTTGCACTTTGGACTGCGAGGCTGCTGCTGCGTCACGCCTGGTACACTCACAAGTTGTCCTGTTTCAGCAAACCACAGACACATTCATGGCTGTTGGGCCATCTTGGGAAGGTACGACACGCAGCAATCATCTAGATTTTTATGATCTATTTGACGTATTTATCTCTAAATCATAACATAACTGTAGAGTTCAGAGTTAAACAGGGTTTACTTTCTGTTGCAAAATATCACCATTATTTCCTCTTCGACTGTTTTAAACACCGCAAAACTTTAAATTTTGTTTTGGGGTGAAACGTTTTAGATGCAGAGCACAGAAGAAGGTCTTCAGCGGGTGGATGACCTGGTGCAGACGTACAAACACTCCTGCTGCTGGTTCCTCGGTCCTTTCTATCACCTGGTCAGACTCTTCCACCCTGACTACGTCAAACCTCTGCTTATGGCACCTGGTAGGGTAAAACACCAACAGTCAGTCAGTATTAAACCACATTTCCATTTTGTTCTTCTCTCACATCATCTGTTATTTACCTTTTTCAGCCAGCATCACAGTGAAAGATGAACTCATTTATCACCATCTACAGCCATGGCTGGGTAAGTCAGACATTTCAGTTTTTCTCATCCATGGCTGCAAGATAGGATCACTGTAATTTTTTAAGTTACCCAGTCTTAAAAGAACATAGGAAATACAGGAAAGAATTATTCCTGCAAACTCTCTTTTTTCTCTCAGGAAACAGTGTGTTGATCAGTAACGGAGAGGTGTGGTCTCGCAAGAGGCGGCTGCTCACTCCAGCTTTTCATTTTGATATTTTGAAGAGCTACATTACCGTTTTTAACTCCTCAGCTAAAGCCATGCATGTAAGAGACACACAGGCACACATACAGATACACAAAACATGCTAATGTTAGTTTTTACTGACATATTTAGACAAGCAAACATTTGAAACCTTTAAAAACTGCATATGGTTAAACTGATACAACCATGAGGAAAATTAGGTTTCCAGTTAACTTCAGGTTACAAATTAAGTTAATTGAAGGTTACCCATAATCTTCTTATGGCCTCTGACAGTGGCCTCCTCTCTGTGCTTCTCCTGCTAGACCTCAATGCAGCATTTGATACTGCTCACCATAATATAAACAGGCTGTTCATGTACGTGGGGAGTCCTCTATACACACTAAGGTTAATTGTGGAGCTCCATGGGTTCTGTGGTTGGACCCGTTCTATTTACATTATATAATGCTTCCAATAGGCAATATTATTCGAAGGCTTAGCATGCATTTTCATTGTATGCTGATGATACCCAGCTTTATCTATCAAGCCACACGACACACACCAATTATTTAAACAACAGATATATCTCAAAGACCTAAAGGACTGAGTGACCTCTAATTTCCTTTCTTCTAAATCCAGATAAAGTTTTTATTTTTGTCTTCTGACCTAAAAATCTTAGAAACCTTCCACGATGCACTGATTTCTTTTGTCCTGTCTCGCTTCCTGCAGATGGCTGCCCATCCCTGAGCCGGGTTCTGCTGGAGGTTTCTTCTTTCACCTTCTCATCGTCACCAAGTGCTTTTTCGTAGGGGGTTGAGTGATTGGCAGGGTTATTACTGTAGGGTTTTTACCTCACAACATAAAGCGCCCTGAGGTGATTGTTGTTGTGATTTCAAGTGTTTTGAATTTAACTGAACTGAATTCATGTTCTAATTCTTGATTGTTGGGATAGTGAAGAAAACCCCAACAATCAAGCAACCCTCTATGAGAGAGCACTTTGCGATGGTGATAAGGAAAAACTGCATTTTAACAGGAAGAAATTCCATAAAGTCCATGTTGCTGTGGGGAATTGTTACCCAAATTCAAGTGTTTTTATCTTTAAAAGGATGTTTTATTTTATAGGATTTAATCAATGTATGATATTTAATCTCAGTAAAGAAATAGTCCAGGAGGCCGAACACAAACAAATACACAATCTACATCTACACTGCTTCCAAACTGCAGAATTACAAGTGACCTTCAAAATTGGGTATGCGTGTGATATAAATACATTTTCCATATTTGCTGGCAAAACAAATCAAGTCATAGTTTTTACTATTTCAGAATCAATTGATTTCAGAATCAAACAGTATCAGAATACTTTATTAATCCCTAAGGAGATTTTATATTTGTATATTTTTTTATTTATATATTTTAATATTATATTATGATATTTTCCAGTATTGTCAAAAACGTATGCTGATCATGCACAGAGCAGGTGCCGTAAATTGAAGACTTATATACCATATGAATCACAGACCACATGATTTGTTTCCATGCTTATGCTCACACCTTTATCCTGTTAATCCGTCCTTGTTTCCGTTTTCAGGACAAGTGGTGCCGACTTGTAGCAGAAGGCAAAACTAATCTGGAGATGTTTGACCACGTCACTCTGATGACTCTGGACAGTTTACTGAAATGTGCCTTCAGCTACGACAGCAACTGTCAGGAGTGAGATCAGCCACTTACTTCAACTGATATCTCCCATTTTTGTTGTAGTTGTCAGTTTCTAAGAAGATTGTCCCTCCAGGTCTTCCAGTGAGTACGTGTCAGCCATAGTGGAGCTCAGTGACCTGATAATACAGCGTAGAGAAAAAAATATTTTACACCACTGGGACTGGATTTACTGGAAGACTCGGCAGGGGGAACGATTCAAACAAGCCTTAAACACTGTACACAGGTAATAATCTGACCTTCTGACATTCTGCAGCTGAGTTACACAAGTCACATAGGAGGCTGCAATTGTGATGACACATTGTTACTCCCAAATGGTGAAAACTAAACTGTTACTGTCCTTTATGTTGCTTATCTTCTTTTCCTTGTGCAATACTGTTGAAAAAAATTCTATTTAAATCTAATGTTCTAGATACTTTTGATGCCGTAATATTCTTGAATAGTAACTTGTAATTATGTCTAATGAACTGTTGAGTATGGTAAAGGCAGGCTAGTGATGTAAACTGCCGCATTCTGGTTTACAGGTTCACTAGGGATGTGGTTGAGAAGCGCCGCACCCTCCTTAACCAACAGAGGGAGACAGAAACACAATCTGAAATCGCTCCAACAGCCCAGAAGAGGAACGATTTTGTAGACATCCTGTTGTTGACAAAGGTAGGATGGTACTCAACTTTAATAGAAAGCGACTGAAAGAAAATGAGCCGGGCTGAGCCGAGTAGATACCAGGAGGAGGTAGTAGTGGAAAAAAGGAGTGTATAGAGCCATTTTTAATTTAAATACTGCATCAGACTTGCAGTTTAAGAGACTGCAAGTGTCTCTTAAATAAAGGTTTGTGACATGTAGATGATTCATAATGACGAAATTTCAACATAGCCAGACTTTCTCTGCATTAGCTGACTTCACACAATACTAGATGTCAAAATCTCACAGAGGTGAAAAATAAATTACCTGGAGGCTCATTTAGTTTACTACTTCCTGCACTTCCTGCATGAAGAACGTATCATAGCAAATCTCAAAGCAAAATATTAGCTGTTAGATCTCTCTACATTTTGTGTGTTTTAGCATGCAGCACAGTTTCTGCTGCTTTGGGAGTAAGACAATATTTAGATGACACATATCTTTGGCCAAATGGAATTCGACTGTATTGATTTCATTGCATATTCTTCGAGCTGGTTGGATATATAGAGATGTGCTATACAGGCTCGCTCTTATGGGCATCTGAGTGGGTGCAGGATAAGTCATTTTAGTGACCAATGACTTGTTTTTCTTGGCCTCCGCATATTAATTATCCTGCAGTTTGTGGTGTGTTTTCAGGCAGTTATATAATAATACCCTTTCCATATGATATGTTCTTGGTTAAGCTTCTGTTCATCTGGATGTAGTGTTTTAGACCAGCGGTCTCCAACCTTTTTTGCGCCACGGACCGGTTTATGCCCGACAATATTTTCATGGACCGGCCTTCAAAGTGTCGCGGATAAATACAACAAAATAAAACTAGTACCGGTACAGAAAAAAAGAAGATTTATTCATAACACACGTGAAAAGACCCAGGAAAATCGAGTTAACGATAAAAACCATAACAAAATAACGCTGACAACCGATAAAAACCTTGAAAACTATATATTTCACACCTGAGCCTCAACTCTCGCGGCCCGGTACCAAACGACTCATGGACCGGTACCGGTCCGAGGCCCGGGAGTTGGGGACCGCTGTTTTAGGCTACATCCAGATGAACAAAATCAACCTTTTGGAATTTAATTAGCTGGATTATTGAGTATGCATCAGTTATTCGCTTCCAGAGCCATTTTATTTGAACTATTACTGAGACAGCTCTGACATAATCATGTAGAACTGATCTATATGTGGAATTCTGTGCAGACAGAGAACCTCCACCAGTCATTAGTGGCCTGGAACAGGTGATGTTATGGACCTTCCACACATATGTGTAAACTAAGTGAAAGTGTGTAGGAAGATGGTGTTGGGGACACTTTGAAATTTGCCACAGTGTAGGTAAATAGAAGTGAAACAGGGTATTTTAACATGCATTACATTTTTGGCTCTGCATTAGTTGCAACATGTCTGTGTGTTGAAGGATGAAGATGGGCAAGGACTAACGGACGAGGAAATACAGGCTGAGGCCAACACTTTCATGTTTGCAGGTGACATGTTACAGTAACATCTGTGGTCAAACATAAAAATTACACCATAGTGGTAACTGCTGCTGTACACTCTAGGGCTGTATCCCAATTCAGGGTCTGCAGCCTTAAAGGCCGCATTTTAAGGCCGATTACGTCACAGCGACGCGACGAAGGCTGTCCCAATTCGAAGGCTGCTCGAAATGCGGCCCTCAAATGCGTCCTTCATTTCCCTGAATTTTAAGGACGTGGCGGTGTAGACTTCGTGGCCCAACATATCCTAGAATGCATAGCGCGGCAGTGGGTGTGGATAATTTTGCAGAAAAAAAACGGCAGAAGCGGAGCCGCCGAAGAGTAAACTTTAAGTAAGTACTGAATATTATGTCACTTATTTATGTGCAAATGTTTAATAACGAAGAACATTAAAACATTCCTGTTGGCCATATGTCGGCAAAGTCATGTGACATTAGTGACGTTTGTACTAACTTGGTTTTACAGCCTTTACTTTAAAATATACACCGTTCAATAGCTGAGCTTAATCAGAGAATGATCAAAGCTCATGTAGAAACAAACAAACAAACGAACAAAAGATTTTCTCCTTCATTTCTGTCACACAAAGCTGTATGAAACGTTTCCAGCTGTTAGTATCATGGTTGCTAGGCAACCTGGGCAGCGCAACGGAGGCTAGACCGTCCCATTTCACAAGCCTCGCACTTCCGGCCTTAGCAGTCTTTGAGTACGCGGCCCTTGAGGATCGTTGAGGCTGCACACCCTGAATTGGGATACAGCCTAGGACGTCTCTTTAAAGCTGCAGCTCATAGTTTGCTGTCATTATCCTCACACTTTGCAAATCTTCCTTCTTCTTCTTCTGCAGGTCATGACACAACAGCCAGTGCCATCTGCTGGACGCTGTATAATTTAGCACGCCATGAACACTATCAGGAAATATGCAGACAGGAAGTGATGGACCTGATGGAGGGACGAGATGGACAAGAAATCCAGTGGTCAGAAAATACAAATGCCAACAACATTATTGGTAGTTTCAGATGTTTACATGTGAATATTATCTCAGTGCACTGACATGACTTGATCTTAAGGGAGGATCTGTCCAACCTTCCCTTCACCACCATGTGCATCAAAGAGAGCCTCAGACTGCACTCTCCTGTGCAGGCTGTAACACGGAGTTACACCCAGGACATGGTGCTGCCAGGAAATCGAACAGTCCCAGCGGGTGAGGGGGGAAACTCTCTTTCAAGATTTCCAAATAGACTTAGAAGATTCAAGAGCTGTGTCTTGTCATAAATCGTGCTTTAACTTTCATTTGTGAGACAGTACTTTAAGGGATACTATTTAAGGAGAGATTACTATATATTAGCTCCAGTTTTTAACCCTTTAAAACCGGTGGGAGCGGCACGCTCTGTTTTGCGCAACTACTTTTAAATCCCGGTAGATCTGCAACCACGTGAGCTAGCGCAATAATTTTTTTTGCATATGAAACCGGAGGAGTTGTACTTACATCTTATGCCATCAGCTTGTCCTCGGTCACAGTTTCCTTCCACATATAGCTTTGCAAAAACTGCATAAAAAGCACTTGCAGCAACAAAAACATAATATCCCAGAAACACGCTTTGCCGATCCGATCAGCTGTTTATAACACTTCCTACGTTGGATTAGACGTCAGCGTGAACTATCGCATGTCCGCCATGACCTGCCCGAAACCGGAAGTGACGTCATTTTCGCGGAAATGTAGTTTTTTACCATTCGGGCCTCATGAGCCTATACTGGTGTTTTTAAAAGTTATGTTTGACTTTCTGACTTTCTGTGTGGTTTCTGGGATGCTTAGGACTCATATTGCACTGCTGGAAATAGTTTATTTTGATGCACATGCTGCTTTTTTGCAAATTTGCATTATAATATTTATTTTCATTTTTCCTGCAGTATATAAAAATTGGTGTATGTCAAAAATAAAACTATGAAGGCACTCAAAATAAATTTCCTGTGGTGGGAAACTATTTTGTGCAACTTTTTTGTATTTACAGTTTTGAGGGATAAACCTCTTAAATTTCTCTAACTAGAAATAAATGTTAAAAAAAACAAAAACGATTTTCAATTTTTTTGTAGTTTATTGCACTTTTTTTGCAATTTATGTAATTACTATGAACTTAATGCAGACATATTATTACAATTTAGGCTGTAATGGTTGTATTGATGTATAGCAACTTGAAATGCTCCCAAAAATGGCTCCACAGCATGTAAACATATAATATAAGCTCTGGTGGATTTGGTTCTATGGTAGGTCTTAAAGCCTTAATGTCAAGTTACACACTTAATGAGAGAAGCTGATAACGAATAAATGTTGAAGTTGAAGCTTTAACTAACTCAACTAATTGTTTCTTGTAAACCAGGTACAATCTGCCTGGTCAGCATTTATGGAACACACCATAACCCCACTGTTTGGACAAACCCACATGTAAGCACTTAGTAAGATCATCTTAATTTTTGATACAAATCTGTCATATTTAATCTTTGCCATTTGCTCTCTAACCAGGAGTTTGATCCCCAGCGATTTGACCCAAGCAACAAAAAGAGCCAAACCTCTCATGCCTTCATCCCCTTCTCCTCAGGCCCCAGGTTCAGTTTCAGAATTATTCCCAACAGTACAACTAGGAAATGTTTTGGTAGCAAAATAACAAGTATATTTTAACAGGAACTGCATTGGTCAGAAATTCGCCATGGTGGAGCTTCGTGTTGTTGTGGCGTTGACCCTGCTCAGGTTTCGACTGACCCCAGGACTGAATCCTGAACTCGGGAGCAGCAGAGTTCGCCGTCTCCCCCAACTCGTCCTGCGTGCGGAGGGAGGCCTGTGGCTGCAGCTGGAGCCTCTGAACACACCGGCATAGCAGGAGCGGTCAGATGAATGAGCCAATAAGATGATGTAGTAACTTGTTTTTTTTTTGAGAAAAGAGTAAAGAAAAGATCAGCCAGGAAGTGAAACTTAATGCAGTATCTATGTTGATGCCCACAAACGTTATCTCTCTGCAGTAACTTTTTGGTGTCTTTATCTAATATAGGCAAATGCAATAATAACCATGCAGCTCTTTAATGTACCTCTCAGACCGTAATTAGCAGTTTGGTTTTGAGGTTTCACACATTAATATAAGGGCTGAAATCTTCTTGTCAGAAATCGACATTTAAAAACTGGGCAAATAAAAAAATTATCTTCTTTAACATAAAAAGAAACATAGCATTCACAATTTTGTTTCCTTTCTTACATTTTGGTGGCACAGTTGATCTGTCATAACTTCGATATACTGCAGCTCTGTATTTAAGTACTGTTAAGAAAAAAAACAAGTGAATTTCAAAAAAACTTTTTTTTAGATATAAATATACGGTTTTATAGCTTTAACGTTTACCTGCAATATTTCTTTTACAGATTTAAATTTTAATGGTAAAAGGTATTTACATGTGTAAAAATGATTCCATTTAACTATTAATATGATGAAATGTTGCTACAGCACAACTGATCAACCTTAGAGTTGCAGAAAAGTACTGTTATTATGATGTAATGTAATCTCTTACATGGCAGTCTTATTTAATCATAAAAATTACAAAAATTACATACCACCCTTAAAAGTCAAAATACTCTTAAATACTGTAAAACTAGCATCGGGGTTTGTAATTATATCAATCTACTGTTCATTGTTGATTCTATCAACTGTTATTGATATAATTTATTATTTATAACTTTATGTAAGAAATTGTGATATTTAATAAATATTTTTTTAAAAAAGTTATTCCAACCTACAAAGTTTAAAATTACGTTTTATTTAAACAATTAAAAAATGTTAATGTTATTAAATGTTATTGATATTGTAATCACATCCACATGTAATTACAATACTAACTACAAATCTTATCAAATCAGACTGGATTCCATATAAACACTGAAAGTTACATTTAATATTAGCTTTGGTTTGTTTGATACTATCATAACAGTGCAGTAATACGGCATGGCATTGTGATTTTTATATAAACATTTACCTACTTAAACATTATAGAGTTATGAAATTCAGTTTTCTAATGACAGCTTTTAAACACACTTCCTGTGTCTCAACATTTAATCCTTTTTTTAATCCTGTTTGTCATCCTTCACCAGGTACAAACTATAAATGGCCTTTTTCCTTCCTCCAAATGTTTTCCTTATTGCTGGCTATTGGATGAAAGTTTTCAATTTCCAATCCCATCATTTCAGATCTTGTCGAGGTTGCGCGGCAGAGTACCAGCACTAACACTGCTTCGGTTAAGATACAAAATGTTTTGACTGATTGGTGGCACAACTTTCTCAATATAACCCTTTCACTTCTGATATTTTTCAAGTACAAAAATATTGATATTTTTAGTGTTACATAACTGGTAGTACTTTAATTTTAAGAAATTTCAATAGCCATCTGTAAAATAATATTAAATGATTGATTGCATTTTAATAATGCAAACCTGTAATTTACATGCAATTGTTCATACTCATTAAATTTGTGAATTCCGTAATAACAAATCTATATATAATCTGTATAAAATATACATTTCTGAATCTGGCAACTACTGTACAGTAATTATAGTTTTCAAAGATAATTATATATGTATTTTGACAGTCCACTAATAATATTCAATGAGAAAATTAAATGAGAATTTCAGTTTCTGTTAAATAAACATTACATATTTGTGAAATTATGTTAAATTACAGTCTTGTTTTCTGAAAAAAAAAAGCTAAATTCTTGGTAAATACAATAACACTTAAAAAATAAAATCTCATTTTATAAATATTTATTTATTTTATTTAAAATAATAAAATGTTTATTAACAGTTTGGGCTTTTTAAAATGTTATTTTACATTTGACATGTTAATTCATTCCCTATTTTTGTAATTTTTTCATGTATTTCTTGTATTTAAATATAATGGTAAAATTCTGCAAAGATTTAACAGAAGAAAAATGTAAAATTACAGATTTTTTTTTTACAGCGTATACAAGAACTCTATAAGAATTTTGTTTGCATTTTGTTAATGTGCTGTAAAAAACAAAACAAAACTCTTGCTCTAGCACAGGTTACAAAAATGCCCAGAACACAATACTCCCAGTCCTCCCAGTTTTTGGTTTGTGTCCAGATAAATTGACAATGTGAAAAATGCAAGCATGTATTCTGCTTCAAAACATATTCATAGCTACAAATCCAATAAATCAAAAGACAAACAAAGATTGCTGAAGGAAGAAAGTTTATTCTGCTATATTCAATGTTTCCCAAATTTGTACACTTCCAAAATAAATCCTTTAATTTCCAGAATTAACTGAACATAGCCACATAATTAACATTTTGATAAATGTTACTGCCAAGTAAAGAAGCACAAATAGCATCACTTTCAACTTTAATCCTTCCACGCATCAAGGTGTACAGGTTTTCCATTGTTACACTTTATCACCTGAAGTTTGGTTTCAGTGTACTCGTATGAACAAGGGTTCTTGCTCGATTGTTTACATTTAATAACGTCATACTCTCTGGGGATGAATCCTGTGTTTGTTTTTACACACACAGTCAGAACTGACTCCAAATACTCTTCTTTGATGAAAGTGTTTTTCTCCTTGCATTCATTTCTGCCATTGATGTTTTTCATCATTTGATCACAGGAGCCCTTTCTCACAACAATATGTTTCATTTTGAGCTTGTCATCAGTTTTACAGAGCACAGCAGGAGCAAACAGCACCAGGAGCAAACAGGCACATTGAAACCTCATGATCCCCTGATAAAGAAAACAGAGCATTTACATTAATATTTCCTCATTCTTGTTACTCGTGTAGTAGATCTGTCATAAATGTGATATAGAGCACATCAACTGGATGACACTGATCACATTTTACTTTGGTTTTATCTGAAAACGTGTAGATTTACAGTAAAACAGTGTTGAGCCTCCATCAAAATGTTTGCATTTATTTGATGCTCTGTAATAACAGAGACACTGCTTTTGCTAAATGCAGTTTCACATACAAAAGTATCGGTTACCCAGCACTCTACCTTTTTTGTTTTTGCTTGTAGTTGTTTGGTTGACTTGCAGTGGCTCAGGAATGAGTTGGTAATCTGCAAAGTGAAGCAGAATCAATAATTCAGACTTTGGTATTCTGTGTGTGGACTTCAGTTTTGTCTATCAATGAGTTTCTTTCCTATAATATATGATAAATGAATGTTCTTACCAAACATGAAGTGAAGACTGAAGACCAACAGATATTATATTTTACATTTACAAGTTACAGTTTGCCTTTGTCAGAGCGTAGACTCTGTGCACTTCCGCTTTTATACATAAAAGCACAAACATCTCAGATAATTATTTGCATCACTTTTGCAACCTTCCTGAGACGCTTTAGCACTTCTCTATTTGTGATTAGGAAACAATGCAACTGTCACAACACATGACAACAACAGCTCGTAGACACAGTTTGCTATTCAAAGCTGGTTTTACATTAAACAAGGTATTCCTGCATGTTTGTCGGCCTGAACTGTGACAGCACTTTTCCACAGCACTATATTTATATAACTGATGATTTATACAGTTCGTGCACACTCTGCTAACATATCTGGTGCAACAACAGATGAACTATGATGTGGCATTTATTCTGTGACTGACAGACTTGTGAAATGTTTTGACAGTTTGCTCATATTTCTGCACTTGTGGCCACAGGCATGACTCTAACATGACACGTATCTCTGTACTTCTGAATATATCTACAATTTCTAATTATTCTGCCACAAAATATATACATCAAATAATATTCTGCCAGTCTGCTAATAAACTATTTGCACGTCTCTGTTGTCAGACATCTATCTAATGTAGGTCAAGGTACATTGCATATCATATAGTATATGCTCGAAAAGCTAAAAACAAAATAGAAGTAATACACTTTTAGATTGTCTGAGGACACTAAACCTTTAGATTTTTGATCAAAACATGTTCCAGTTAAATATTTTTGATTATTCTTATTTATTTGGGAGTAACAATATGTAGTAACAGTTAAAGTTCAACTTATGAAGATGCCAAATGTCCCAGTATTAAAGTCTTGTGTTAGACTCCAAGAAATCTGGCTAGGCTAAGCCCGGTTTTATCTCGCTCTGAACTGGAGATTGCTATACATGCATTTATTTCGTCACGCTTGGATTATTGTAATTCGCTGTTTATGTGTCTAAGCAAAGGTTCTCTGGATCGTCTGCAGGTTGTGCAAAACGCTGCAGCGAGGCTTTTGACAAAATCCTTCAAGTCCTCACATGTGGCACCGTTATTATCTCAGTTACACTGGCTTCCTGTTAAATTTAGAGTCGATTTTAAGATCCTGGTCTTGACCTACAGAGCTGTGCACGGACTGGCACCAGCCTACATCTTTGATCTGCTACAGCCTGATGTCCCAGCAGATCTTTGAGGTCATCTGATCAGGGCTTACTTGCTATAAAAATACTAAGAGGAGGACTGAAGGTGACAGAGCTTTTGCCACTGTGGCCCCGAGACTGTGGACTCTCTCCCCCAAACATTAAGAACTGTGGACTCAGCAGCTGCTTTTAAAAACAACTCAAAACTCACCTTTTTAAAACTGCTTTTGGTTAATTTTATGCCTGTTTTATTTTCTCTTTTTAAATCTTTTTATGACTTGTAATCTTATGTGCAGCATTTTGTGATTCTGTCTTGAAAGGTGCTATATAAATAAAAATTTATTTATTTATTTTAGAAGTTTCATGATTTTAGTTTCTTGTATAATTAATTCCACTTTATACACACTGTGGCCCCATTAAAGACTGATTTATCCATGGTAATCTCAGATGAAACATTTCAAATTCATATTCACTCAGCTGTAATGTACACATGACTTATTTTGCCATTACCTATTACAATAGCTTACTGCGGGAAATGGTTAATGCGGTACAGAAGTTTAAAAAGAAAGAAAGAAAAGCTAAAGTGGTGAAACTGTTTTCCATCTCTGTAGAGAGATAAGCACCTCTGACATGGTCAAAATTCACTGAGTCAGTGTCACGTCTGCAGGACGTGTGACTCTTGTGAACACACTGTACACCCCCTGTCTGCAACACCACTGGAGTCTAGAAAACAGCTTTTGTTTTGTTGTGATCAGATATTTCTGATGTAAACTCATAAAGGTGTACATGGTGTGATGATTGACAACATAAAAGCACTTTTTATTTGAGCACTTCGGCCCTTTATGGTTTGCATCATGATAAAAAAAAAAAATATTTGTTTTAGTTTAAGTCACAAATAATAATAATAATGTTAATGTATTAAACCAAATATATATGTGTGTTAGCAGAGAAGGGCGTAAGTGCATTTCCTTTGCTTGTGGTCATGTCTCTGTAACTCTGTTGGTTAGCTGTTTATATGCCGTATATGGGCTTCAAATACACACTATGAAATGGACAGGAAGTGTGGGTGCTACACTGTTGCTCTGCGTACCACAGGAGGAGGGCAGGAGCTGCACAGAGAAGTCAGGGTTCTTTTTCCCTCGGCTGTTTTGTTTGACTTTTTGCTCCTTTTTTGGTGATTTTCATCTTTAAGCAGGTCAGTCTTTGGACTTGTTATATTTTACCATTTTGCCTTTGTGTAACCTTTTGCTAGTGGGTAATAACATTTTTGTAGGCCTTTTGGTTATAAACGCTGATATCTGAAAAATGTACATCATAAAACTGCATGAATACAGTGTTTTTAATCCATCATTGATGATAAAACTATAATAATAATGGCAGTTGCATTTTGTTAGTACTAAGATTGACCAGAAGGATTAAAAATGATTACATCAGAGGGACAGGTTTTGGAGACAAAGCTGGAGAGGGCTGGTGTGACAGATGAGGATGCTAAGGATAGGATGATAACTAACGCAAGCAGCTGAAAGGGGAAGAAGAAGACTAGAAGTTGTATACAATAAAGTATTACATTAATTAAGTAATATCCTTGGAATGCTTCAGAGTTAAAGTAAACAAAAGTAATAGTGTCTCAGTGAATTTGTATATCTGATAAATGACCTCCATAACTTACACACAGAGCTGTTTGTGAAAATAACTCGTTGTTGTTGGATGTTGTTCAAGTCATATATCTCACATACACAGCTGACTTTAGTGGCTACTTTGCTTTTGTTAAAGTTAAAGAGTCTATCAGCAGGTCACTGTGTAATGTATTTACTATAATTAAACCATATTCATCAGATTGAATCTAAAAAGACATTTTTACCATCTGGTGCTTCAGACGACCAGCTTATGTCCGCCGCAGATTAACCAACCAACCCGTTCTCAGTCAAGTCACAAAACTAAGTAATTCAGCAAGTTTGCATTACAAAAATTTAGTATATTATAAAAAGTTTGTTTTGTTTTCTTCTTTTTCTTTACTTACTGTTATAGTGTACTAAAAAGGTCATATTTTTCTTGTAATTCCACAAAAATGTAAACAAAAATTCAGAAAGTTAATTAAGTATTGTGTTGGATGTCATTTACTCAGAAAATGTTTTTTTTTATTATGACTGTTTAAACAATATATTATTTTCTTTTTTCTACAGACAACTGCCCACTAAAATCAAAACTTTAAAGAGGACAGACTAATGTAAATGTTTGGTAGTGATGTGCGATACCGCCACTTCCTTTCCGATCCGATACCAAGTAATATTCAGGGTGGTATCGACGATACTGATCCGATACTTTGTACAAAAACGTATTTTATTTATTGTATCTCAAATTATAGCATCATAATGATTACAGGACATCAGAGTACTTGTTTCCAACAATGACGGCAGCTGCTTAGTTTTAATTTTACTCTCTTTTCTCTTTCTGGGTCGCAAAAAAACCTTTTAACATATTTTCAGGTGAGAATGTAGCTGTGTAAACTTCAAATATCTGAGCCGATCAACACATTGTTTTCAAACCCTGCGGTCTTTCGCTACTCGGGTTAAACATGATATATAAGTCACTTTGATAACTTAAAAATGTTATTGTTTGGCTTTTTCAGTGTTTTATTTGTTCGTGAGTAAATCAGTTTGGCTGAGATTAAAGTTATTAGATTAGATTAAATAAAATTTAGCTTTATTAATCCCTCAGGAGGGTTCCTCGGGGTTTTCACACAGCTGAATAAACGTCAAACAGAAAACTGATTAAACAGAAGAGTTTACGTCAATGCCTGGTTATATTTTAGACAGCAAGGAGCAGACGGCAGTTTCACTCCACCGAGGGAGCTCGTGACGTATACTCGGCTTTCTTTAGACCGCGAAGGCCGGGTCCTCAGGTGGAAGCAGCCTCTGAATTTGGACACCCCCGCTGTTTCCGGACATTCAATGTATTTTATCCGATAAATAAACACTGTAAAATGTATTTATCACCCTAACAGACTTTTTGAATGTGTGGCCACAACACCTCACGTTTTTGCCACATGTATCAAAAACCACGTCTCAGTTTTTGTGGAGGTAAAATAGGTTCGCACATGACTCCAATTACGCTCAGCCATTGTTGTGAGTGCGCACGCCAAGAGGCTGCGAGACAGAGCCTATTTCGCAAATGACTATGAAAGACTAAATGACTAAAATATCGATATTTTAATGTGAGAATTGATTCTAGAACATAAATGATTGGTATCGGAGGAATCGATATTTCATGATCGATCCGCACATCACTAATGTTTGGTTTTTCTTCACCAGGGACTCATGAAGGTTCAATGTGCCTGTTTGCTGCTGCTGCTCTCTGCTGCTGTGCTCTCACAAACTTACAAAGATTTCAAAAGGAAACACATCCTTCCAAGAAAGGGCTCTCATGACTGTAATAACATGATGATCAATGTCAATGACATAAATCAGTGTAAGTCAATAAATACTTTCATGAAAGATAAGGTGACCTTAGTAGTTGCTTTGTGTAGCACTAACAAAAATGGGTTTGTCACCCACAAATCTGATGTCATCGACTGCATAATGATAAGCAGCAAACCTTGTTTATACCAAATGCTAACACTCAGAAAAAACAAAAGGATAAAATGTGAAAATGGGCTACCTGTACACCTCGAGGCCTGAAGTATCAGGTTTCAATGATGTCTTAAACGGTTCACTGGTCTTTCTGTTTCCTTATCAGTTACATATTTGATTGTGTGATGCTGAATCTGAGCCCCATCAGTCAGACTCTGCCCAAACTTTGCCACAAGCCTTTAATTTTGACCTTCCTTTATAAACATTCACATTTGATTTAATAAAGGCTTTCTAAAACCACAAAATTAACAGATAGAAAGTATGAAATTGTTTGAAATGTGTCTATGAGGAAGCAATAAGTTCATAAAAAATGTGAATTTGAACATGTACTATCTCAAGTATATCATAAAATAGTTTGAAATGTTTAATCATTGTAGGGTCTGTGATTTGGTGCTATATAAATAAAATGTCGTTCAATTTAATGCTGTTTTAAATAAACAGTAGAAATTCCTGATTATGTGTGTGCTGCTTGTTGAAGACCATCTCTGAAGATGTCCTTTGGATCAGTTACTATGCTTACATGACATTATCGTGTGTGTGTTTTAACAGTTCTGAGAACATGATTGTGATTGGCAGTCACAATCAAAACTACTGTAACAACATTTATTGATAAGTTAACATTTGTATGTCTTCACTTTTTGATCATCTGGAGATCATTTAACTAAAATAAAAATGTGCAATCTGACAAACCAGGCTCTTGATTTGTCATTTTTGTGTTCAGTAATCATAAACTGATGGTGAGACTAATCAAATAGTTATTGTGGTATTAAAATGTAGCACGGGCTAAGTGAAATATCTTCAGATTTTACTTAAACACAATTCTTACATCATTGTTAGGTGGATAAATCTCTGGTATTGCACTAATAACCATGTTACTGTAAAACCTCTACTAGAAACAGAAGAATCAAATACTCACTCCCGCATTTTAAGATAAATGCCAGCTATAATACACAGAACTGAAGAGTCTAAGGCTACGTCCACATTTTTGAAAACGCAGATTTTTCTATGCGTTTGCACCTTTCATCCACACGTAAACGGCGTTTTCGGTCACTGAAAACGGAGCTTTTTAAAAACTCCGGCCAGGGTGGATATTTTCAAAAACTCAGTTTTTGTGTTTACGTGTGGACGAGGTAAACGGAGAAAACGCAGCGTCAAAGGTGTGCGCCTTTTTTGACGTCACACTGTGCGCCACGTTATTGTTTCGGTGAAATTAATTTCTACAACACTGTTACTGTTAATTGTCTCTGCAGTGTTTAAATGCTTACATACACACACAGTTACTGTCCCTCTACACATACGACTCAGTTCTGCTTCTATGCCCCATCTTTGTTTACTTTTTCCCACCGAGGCTTCTAGACTTCTGATTGGCCAACATTTCTGCACGGTTAGGAATATAGCGCCACCTGCTGCTTTGGCATGTTCCTAGCAGCGTTTTCCTTCGTTTTTGGCTTTTATGTGTGGATGGGATTTTTTTATAAACGAAAACGGAAAATCTTTGTTTTCAAAAATACCCGTGTACGTGTGGACGTAGCCTAAATTTGAACTGCAAAAGCAAAACTCCAGTTGAATTTATGTAAATGGAGTAATAAAGAAAATTATGGCGGAAAACTTTTTTCTGATTATCTTAGAAAAAAGAGGGTAAAAAGAAAACAGCAGCAACAATAAGTTTTGCCAACAGCTCACAGGCACACACAGATCAGCATGATCATTGTTGCTAATCATGTGACTGAGAAGTCAACACGTCTCCAATAGGGAAGGCCTATTATGTCTAATGTCATGTGTTTCATGTAGTTTTGGATTGCTTGCATCACTGCATGGCTATCTATTACCTACTCTATACAGTAAATTAGCAAAAATCTGCTGACATTAATTTGAAAATGAACACCTGCTCAACACAATTAGTAACTATTACAATAATACCACACAATGTGTGTAACTCTGTGTTGTTTTACGGTGCTGTGAAAAAAATATTTGTTGCCTTCCTGGTTTGTAGTAAGGACTGATACAGTCTGACCATGTCTTACTGAATTGTGTCTCCAGCTACAATAGATATCAGCGGCGCCTGTTGGGTCTGTGTTTCCACAAGCCCCGCTAATTCTAGAGACTTATTCATCATGAAGAAAACAAGACAGTCGATCGATTATTTGCGCAAGGGAGGCCTCGTCTGTGTCCACCACGAAAATGACCCCGACTCTGACCTCCTCCTGCTGCCTTTTTATTGAGAGACAGTTCACACAAAACACGTCATAGTAAAGCAACGCCCACTTGGTTCTAAGACAAGGCATTGTATGTATATGTGTGAACTTCTGTATCTGAGTAAGAATGTGCGTGTGTGTGTGTGTTATGTGAGAATGTGTGTGTGTGTGTCAGACCTCCTGCTGCTTAACAATTCACTCTAACAATTGTAATTACAATTATACTTTTAATTACAGATGTTATCAAATGCAACCAGATTGATCAAAGACTCCATATAAAATCATGTGTAAAAAATGGAAACAATGTTACATTTAATATTAGCTTAGCTTTCCTGTGCCACAAACACTTGCTTCTCTAAGGTCCACCTGTTGATCCTCCTGAAGCTGTGCATGTCTGCAGCTACCAGAAAGTCTTGTTAGAAGCTGCTGATTGATTATTTATTTATGAAGTCCCCTTGTATTTTTCACCATACTGGGAATGCTTATGTTGTGTTCAATAAAGACACAGAAATTCCTGATTACGTGTGTTGTTTTCCTCCAATGCCATGGACGGCCAGTCATTCATCCTCAGCTCATCCCAACCAGCAGACCTTTTGTTACTTGCCCAATGCTGTTCGTCTTATGTAGGGGTGGACTGCCTTTTTGTTTATCGTTTTCTCATGTTTTTCTCAGGGAGGCAGGTTGCTGTCATTTGGTTTAATCTTTTAGAGTAGGTAAGTTTGTTAAATCCTTGAGACAGGCTCCTTTCTTTGTTGTTGTTTTGGCATTGGGTGCACCCTGAAGTTATAATCAGCTCCTTCCTTTGTGTCAAATAATCTTACAAAACAACTCATTGTAAATAAATCATTATCAAATTTTTCCAGTTATGTGATGTAGCTGCTTGGGGTCTGATGAGGATGGATCACCCTTATGTTGTGGTCTGGCCACCCCTAGAAGGGCCATAACAAGAGGGTTCACAACAGTCACAAGAGTTTTAACCGATGCATCCACAGGTGTATTCATATATGAATAGGGATGGGTATCGTTTAGGTTTTATCCGATACCGGTGCCAAACCGGTACTTTTGAAACGGTGCCGGTGCTTAAACGGTGCTCAAACCGGTGCTTAAAGAATGGAAGACACAAACTTTGTCCAAAAACCTCTCATGTTCAGCTGTTTTTTTGTAAAAAGATAACAATGTTAGCCTTTTCTGCAGCTATGGGGCATATATGGTATCACTCTTGGCTGGAAGCAGCTTAATCAATGGAAAAAACACAAACTTTGTCCAAAAACCTCTCATGTTTAACTGTTTTCCACTTTTTCTTTGGTCATTTTAGCCTTTTTGTCCAGGATGAAGGGAGTATCTGCCATCAAACAAGAAGACAGCTGCATGTAGCTATGATGGTGTTTGCTAGTTCACCTTACATGCATTAATGTAATAATGTGGTTAGACTACTCAACGTAAATTACACACCAACAACATTAAGCTACTCACGCAGAGAAGAATGGCTGCTGCTGCATCATCATCCTCATCATTTCTGCTACACTGGCAGGGCTAGGGGCCAGGACTCTCCTCTTCGGGTTTTTGGGGGATGTTGCTAACTCCGGGTCAGATAACAGGCAACCCACAAGCAGTAGATGTGCTCGGTGTGAGGTCTCACAGCAAGCTATCAAATACGGCGCGTTTCTCGGCTTTTAAAAAAACGCTATGCGTCGCCAGGTGTTTCATCAGATTTGAGGTGTTACCTCCTTTGACAGTATCACAGTATCAGCTTAAAGCACTTGTTGCAGCTGCTGAGTTTGCATCTTTTGCTGTGAAGTACAGCCAGACTTTTGACCGCTTCGCCTTGGACATTTTTAATCTGTAGCTTTGCTCTAAAAGAACGTACGTACCTGGACCCGCCTACTATCCTCGGAAACGTAAAATGATTGGCTAGAATCTAAAGAGTATCACAGCTCAGGAAAAAAAAGCACCGAAAAAAAGCACCGAAATGAAGCACAGAAATGTGCGCTGCTTTTCTGTCTGGTTACCACCGTTTATGTCAGAACCGGTACCCATCCCTATATATGAATGACAAAGTTATTCTTTAATGTCTCCAAACTTATTTTACATATAGCGTTGCTGTTACCTTGTTGCCCTCACAAGATCTCCTGCTAGTTTCTTTTTCTTTTCTTTTTTTTTTATAAGGAGACTCATCATGTTGTTGATTCTCAGAGTTCGGACAGCAGCACGTTCCCTGGTTATGCTGGGTTGTTTTCTTGTATTTAGGATTAAACTGATATCTTTGCAGGAACCTGTCAACCCATCCAAGTGCCACCCAGGCCCAATGCTGCTTAGCTTCAGAGAGCATGAGGTTGAACGTGTTCAGGGTGTCATGGATGTAAACAACATTCTTGATCAGAAACTGACTTTTTACACAACTTGGCCTCCATCATAATAACTGTTACAGATGATGAAAGTAAGAACATTTAGTAAATAACTTGAAATAAAAAGTAAAGATACTTGTATTTCACTTTTAGATTCAAATTTGTTTTGAAGCTTGTGCTCATACTTTTTAGTCAATGTTTTATTCTAATGTTCATCTGATGTCTTATGGACGAAACTCATGAAATTATTAACTGAAGCTGCTTTCCTGTGAGGAAGATGGTGACACCCACATCATGAATAAACTAAAGTAAGCATCTCTACACATTTGTCCTCTTGAACGCTGTGCATGTCTGATCTGAAGCTACCGGAAAGGTTCGTTTGAAGGTGTTGTTGGTCGTCTATATGGTGTGTTAACTAAAGACGCAAAGAAATCCTTATTATGTGTGTGGTGTTTGCTTAAGCACTTTGTCTTTTTTCAGTTGTCCTTTTTGATAAAGCTCATAGTTAGTGTTGGATCAGGTGACCCTGACCCATTTCTTAATTATGCTGCAAAAGGCTATGCTTTGGTGGGCTTCGCATGATGAGTTTTTCCTTCCCATTGTCACCTAGAGCTTCTCGTAGGGAGTTATCTGATTTGGGGGGTTTTCTCTGTAATATTGTCGATTCTTTACAGCATAAAGCACCTTGATGTAACCATGGTTGTGAATTGGTGATATGTAAAGAAAACTGAAACACAGGAGGCTGTGACAAGTAGCAAGTGAGATGACAAATTATTACTACCAAGTGCAAAAATAAAAATAAAAGAAATAACGCATATAGTACAGTTCAATGCACAATTGTACATAGGACATCCAGTCTAGTAGGGTCTTATTTATAACAAGAGTTATTTGCAAGTACACAAATCTCATTGACCAACAGAGGGAGCCGAATCCCAAAGACCCTACAATAGCAAAGAGAAAAAAAACAACAATCAGAGGACTCCCTGGCTGTATCCCAATTCAGGGTCTGCAACCTTAAAGTACGCAGCCTCAAGGATCCTCAAGGGCCGCGTACTTAAAGACCGCTAAGGCCGGAAGTGCGAGGCTTGTGAAATGAGACAGTCTAGCCTCCATTGCGCTGCCCAGGTTGCCTAGCAACCATGACACTAACAGCTGGAAACGTTTCATACAGCTTTGTTTGACAGAAATGAAGGAGAAAATCTTTTGTTCATTTGTTTGTTTCTACATGAGCTTTGATCATTCTCTGATTAAGCTCAGCTATTGAACGGAGTATATTTTAAAGTAAAGGCTTTAAAACCAAGTTAGTACAAACGTCACTAATGTCACATGACTTTGCCGACATGTAGCCAACAGGAATGTTTTAATGTTCTTCGTTATTAAACATTCGCACATAAATAAGTGACATAATATTCAGTACTTACTTAAAGTTTACTCTTCGGGCGCCCCTCATCCGCCGTTTTTTTCAGCAAAATTATCCACACCCACCGCCGCGCTATGCATTCTGGGATATGTTGGGCCACAAAGTCTACACCGCCACGTCCTTAAAATTCAGGGAAATGAAGGACGCATTTGAGGGCCGCATTTCGAGCAGCCTTCGTCGCGTCACGGTGACGTAATCGGCCTTAAAATGCGGCCTTTAAGGCTGCAGACCCTGAGTTGGGATACAGCCCCTGTTAGCAAGCACTTGGTGAAGGGGAAACTCTCTTTTAACAGGAAGAAACCTCCGGCAGAACCAGACCTAGCCATCGACTGGGGGTGAGGGAAGGAAGACAGGACAAAAAACACACTGTGTAAAAAGACACTGTCTTCCAATTAAGCAAGAATTACTTTGTTTTTGTAAGTGTGTGCATATTAAAGACAGCTGCTCTAGTTGATTGACTCACTCAGTTAGGATGTTCCTTGACTTTCAGTGCTTCTACATTAACATTTTCCATCTCGGTGTTTCCCTATCAGAGCCAACAGTAGCCAAGTCTCGATCTAGCAATAACAACTGCATCTCTTCTTTTGTTAATAAAGAAATATTTTTTCTGTTCTCACTTTATTCTGTATTCTGTCAAGTTAGCCCTTGCCTTTTTACCATTTCAACTGTAAATCTTGAGTGGGAGAGGGAGATTGCCTGGGAATGCCAGTTGCTGTGAACTTTTTCCCTTCTCTATGCAAACAGCAGAGGGCGCTCCTGCCACTCAATGAAGAAGCTGCACCTGGAAATACTTGATAACGATGAGAGCTCTTAAAAAATTGGTTTAAAGGTTTAAAGTGACAGTTTAAACAACTCAGGTATTCTCTAGTAGACATCTGGGTTTGTGACTGTGACATCCATAGATGCTGTAAGTAGATTATTAGCATTCACAGTTTCTTTGTTCATAAACTCACAGACATGCCCACGATGGTGGTAACTGACAGTGTAACACTATCGTTACTTGAAGGGTTTTAATTCAAAGTACAACACTATGATCTGACTTTCAGCTTTGATTTGCTTTTACATTGGATTAGCAGGAACTACAGCTGTCTGATGTAATGCATAGCTTTAATAATAATGATGATAATAATGTACCGTAACTCTCAGCCACCACTACACTCCTCTCTCCTCAGGTCAGGTCTGAATGCAAAAGCAGATGACAATATGTCTTCTCTATTTTCTGCTTTCGAACTATTTTTAAATGTGAATGCAGTTTAGTAGTTCTGCTGAAGTGTCTGTAACTGTTTGTTATTTACAAGGATGTGATTAAGTATTAAAGCAAGCATGTCTTTGTAAATAGACATAAAAATGGAAAGTACACAAACAAATATTTGTACGTGCTGTAAAGAAAGTAGTTCTAGAAAGTAGGTGCATTTCCTTCATTTGCAGCCACATTGCTGTGACTCTGCTGGTGTGGTTTTTGTGTATATCACATAAAGGCTCAGAGTACAGACATGAAGTGGACAGGAAATGTGGTTGCTAAGCTATGTGTGTTAGTGTGAGTGGTAACCAGGGCAGTAGTACAAGTTGTGTAGCATTAAAGGGGCTGACACAGAGAAAGCGGGGTTCATTTAACCTCTTTCTAATTTTCTCTTTTTGGATGAGCCTCAGCTGCACACAGGTCAGTCTGTGAACGATTTTGATTTTAACAAAAGTTTGCATTCGTGTAACTTTTTGCTCAAGTGTAAGAAAATTTACGGAGATCTTTAGACCTACTTAAACATCATTTAATCTCCTTGCATCCTGATATTATTATTTTTTTTATTTATTCTATTTATTCATTTATGTATTTATTGGGAGGGGGGGATAAAAATTCCTCTGTTCTAACATTCCTCTGCATGTTCCAATGTAATCAACCTCTCTCCACCATGATGGGAATCAGAGCACTGGGACTGAAATACCTGCTAATTTAGTGTTAAACCTAGTTCAATAACTACACCAGCTTTAGTTTGGCCATCAGATACCAGTATTTGGATACTGATACCAGTAGCACATACACACTGAAACACTCAAAGTAAAGGACTGTGTTGTTATCGTTGTAAATCTTGTAGTTGGAAGCTCTGAGGTAGTTATTCCCATTCAGTCAGAGGTGTCATCATCGGTATGTGTCAGGTGTTCTGGCTGCCAGAAAACTCTTCAGTATTTGTTCTTCAAAGAGCTCCAAGCCAGCAGTAATCGGTCTAGGCCCTTTGGTCACGTCTACATCGGTATCCACATCAGATTTTGGGGTTTCATCATCTTAAATGCAAATGAAGAAAAAGTTGTGTTTGACTCATGATTTAAGTTCACAGGATTTTGAAGTGAAAAATGAAGACCCGATCAAATTTATGGGACATTAAACAGGTTTCCATACTTTTGTTGTGATACTATAATAAATGTATTTAATAAAATGCACTTTGAAATACTATCCTCTAAATGCTAAATAAAAATCCTTTTAATCTGTTTGAATCTACTCTGCAGACAATAAAGACAGGAAGACAACAGGAAGCCCTCATATTCTAGTCTCAGTGAATTTGCATGTCTGATAAACATGATGTGGTTTCTGTGATTAGGTCGATTTTGCTAAAGCTTAATATCTGAAATGTCTCCATTGATTTGTGTCTAGTTTGACACAGAATTAATTCACTGTAACCATTCACCACATTCAGGGAAATTCACTGACTGAAGATATCTTTACCAGCTGGTGCTGCAGACGACCACCTTGTGCCCAAACCAGCAACCAACTCACAAGTCAAGGTGAGTCTGCTGTCAGTAAAGCAAAAGCTAAGATAATTTTCATTATTTTACACATCATTTTCTGTGAGTATTGTTTTATTGTACCTGTAATCTAAAAGCTTTTAGAAAAATAACCACAAAGTTCATTTTCCATATTAGATTACTACAAATGTTTTTTTTATCTTGATCTTAAGCTTTTTAAGTAGGTTTTTTATGATTGTTGAATTACATCAATGAAACCAAAACAGCACAGAACAGAGACTCATTTAAATATTCTCTGTTTTCCTTCCCCAGGGAATCATGAGGGTTCAGAGTGCCTGTTTGCTGTTGCTGCTGCTCTGTGCTGCTGCGCTCTCGCAAACTTACAATGATTTCAAAAAGAAACACATCCTTCCAGAAAACGGCTCTCGTAAATGTGATGACATGATGAAAAACGTTAATGGCATCAATCAGTGCAAGCGAATTAATACATTTATCAACCAGAAAGCAGAAAAGGTTAAGGCTTTGTGTAAAGGTAAAAAAAATGAATACATCACCCACAAATTTGATGTTATTGACTGTAAGATGAAAAGTGTGAAGCCTTGTAAATACGAGTCTCTAGCACTCAAAGGAAAGAAGAAGAAGGTAAAATGTGAAAATGGCCTACCAGTACATCTTGAGCAGGGCATATATGACAATTTTCATTATGACAGTGAAAATTAAAGATTGTTGTGCTTTTTTCAGTTTTCTTTGTAATGCTGTACGATCTTTACCTTCCAGTGTGAAGCACATTGACACAACTGTTGTTGTGATCTGGCGCTGTTTAAATAAATCTGAATGGAACTGAACAAAGAATTTGTGCCACAAACCCTTTAATGTTGCCATTGCTATATTTTGATTATTTGTTTTTGATTGTTTCATTGTTTATTCATGCATTTTTTTGTGCAACCTTTATGGGTTACACGTGTTAAAAATGTATTTGCAAGTGATGAAATTTGCTAATGAGTATTTTTGAGTTTTGCTTTAAAGCACAAAATGAGCGAGTACTTCTCTGAGGACCGTCTCCGGACATCGGTTCTCTCTATGCATGTCTGGTCTGCAGCGACCTGAAGTTGTTTTTTGATCATTCGAAACCCGCTTGTGTGATAAATAAAGAGGCAGAAAAACCTTATTTCGTGTGTGTGTGTGTGTGTCTGTGTCTTGTAACCAGTTAAAAGGTTCACATACTTTTCGTGCGATTGTGCTAAAGAACAAAAAAATATACATACTGATCAAATAATATAAAATGAGTACTTGTTACATGCTATTCTTCCTTAAAGTGCTTTCTGAAAAAGAGAGACGTGATTTTCATTAAGCTATCAAAACATGTCTTCACAATTGTTCAGTAAAAACTACATTTGAGCTTTTATGCTTGCGCTCAATAGCACGACACGAGTGTTGAACTCAGCATTTCTGACCCATGTCAGGGGCTGCAGCGGTGCATCAGGTTGTGATGAGCTACCAACAGAGATCTTGACAGAATGACTGTTTAGCATCATTGCTTCACTTTTTGTCAAGAAAAAAGCTTTAAGCTATAATTCTGGTATGACTCAGATCATGAGCAGGTAAACACAAGTATGCACAGGATACTTCCATGCTCCAAACAAAAAGGACACTCTATCAGATTTAAGAACAGAGGAGCTGATTATACAGAAGTAATTGGAGTGGATGATAATTTAGCTCCACTCTCCAACTGAATGACTTTCCTGACTGGAACACGTCAATCAGAGAAATGAACGCTGTGACAATCCTGCTACATAATGAAATAGAATTTATCATTAAATTACAGGATATTTGGAAATAAAAAGGGTTTTCCACTCTCTTTTATTGTTTCCTATATCCCCGTTTTTATTTAATTAATATAATTTACTGTATTATTGCATGTGGTGATCAATTTTACCCATATTTACCATAGTAAGGCCTTACTTGAGGGTTGTTGGAAGTGCCCAAATTTTGTGGAAGTAGTTAGTCATAGTGTGTAATAGTGTGTGGTGTCAGTGCATACATGCAGTCTTTGACCAGCAGACTGCTCCCTGCTTCATCTCTCAGACTCATACAGCAACCAGGAGTGAGTCAGCACATTTTCTCACACCATGCATCACCTGTGACCATCATTCTGATTTGATTAGCATTTTCTGTCACTGCATGTACCTTCACCATATTATTATATTATTAGGATATATTCTTTAATTGCCATGTAATGTTTCTGACATTGTTTTCTTATTTGCTCTGAATCAGGTCTGTTTTGCCTCTGAGGTCTCTGAAATGTAAAACCTGCTGGTAAATATATTTGTCTTCACACCTACACAACACTCTTTTTAAAGTGTTAAATGGAACACGTGAATGTGTTTATTTTTTTTTATTTTTTCCGATCAGCTCTCGTAAACCTTCCTGCTAACCAAGCAGTCATTCTCATGCACTGATCACAAAATCCTAACTCAGTCAGCACAGAACAAACACGTAAAGACGTGAATGACATGAGCTGCCCTGTTTGATATTTAAAATGAATGATGGCAATCATGGTTAGAAAGAACAAATGGTAAACATGGCACAAAGCCTTATATCATATTAAATCAAATGTAATGCAATGACTTCTAAAATGATCATATCAATACTTGGATCTATTTTGCTCTTAAAAAGTGTTAGTTGTGCAGAGTTTTGTGTAAGGATGCATCACCCGGCTGCAGTGAGTCATTAGGTGCTTACTTGGGGTCATGAAAGGAAGAATGTGGTTAGACGTGTCTTTGCTAAACTGGCGTAAAACACCACAAGTAAACCTTCTGTCCAGCCACAGTGTGATGCAGTGAGAGCACACTTCATATGAGACATTCTGCATTCTCATGCAGTGTTTTCCACTCTAAGATTTTTACAGATGTTGATCAGAGGCCTCGAGTTAATTTACATAAACAAGTTTCTGATGAATAAATCAAAGTCATCAGGAATCATTTTTAACTAAAAATGACATTTTATATAAACAGTGGATTAAAAATTTGATAAATATTTACCAGAAATTATTTCTATCCCTGTTGGAAGTCAGTTTCTATGCGGAATGTAAGATCATATTACCTAAAACTACAAGGTCTGGAAATGGAAATGTTTCCACTGAAGCAGTTTATTTTTGTTCTACATTTTCAAAATCAAATGGTTAATTAATAAATTCCTACTCGGGTTTTTTGCATTTATTTGTCAGTTTTGTCCTTTTTAGGTGTAATTTTGATGTATTTGGACTTTATTTGAGAGTTTGTTTCAGTTTCTATATTTGTCATCTGTTTTGGGTTCAGCTATTCATTTTCACAATTAAAGAGCTTTGTTCATTTGAATAAAATATATTTATTTTTTGATTTTGAGAACCTGTTTATATATATGGCCTACATTCTTCCCAGCAGCTTCCTGAGCAGTGGCGCCCTCTGCAGCTTGTAAAGAGAAGTGAAAAAACAGGCCTAGCACAATTTCACTTGTGTAGGCAGGCGTATTCAGGGTGGTCTGATTGTGGGACATATACCATAGTTTACCTTAACAAATGTAACTTTTAGATGATGCAGACCCCTGTCACTGTAACACTGATGCACATCTCTGTAAAAGAATTCACCTGAATATTGAAGTTGCAGTTAATAACTTTACTAGTTTGCTGTATCTTCACATCAAGAACTCCACCGACTTCACTGACAAGGTCCAGAAACTTACCCTGGATCCAGATGAAACCATGGTGTCCTTTGATGTAGTCTCTCTCTTCACTTGCATACCTACTACGGAGGCAGTGGAGACTGTCAGAAAACGACTACAAGAATCAGAAAAACTCAGGAGAGTTTTCTCCAAGCATGACATCCCAGTTTATTTCAGACCCAGCAACACGCTCAGACAAAAACTGGTTCACCCGAAAGACAAAACTCCAAAACACAAACTTAACAATGTGGTGTATGCGATACAGTGCAGCGAGGAATGCCCAGACCTCTACATTGGAGAGACCAAACAGCCACTTCACAAGCGCATGGCACAACACAGAAGAGCCACCTCCACAGGACAAGACGCAGCTGTCCATCTGCATCTAAAGGTCAAAGGTCACTCTTTTGAGGATGCCAATGTTCACATTTCGGACAGAGAGGACAGATGGTTTGAAAGAGGAGTGAAAGAAGCATCTATGTCCACTGTGAGCAACCATTAGGGTTAGTGTATTATAGGTATTCCCAGGCGGTCCAAGTACTGACCAGGCCCGACCCTGCTTAGCTTCCGAGATCAGACGAGATCGGGCGTGTTCAGGGTGGTGTGGCCGTAAGCGCGGGACGGCTTCAGAAACAGCCTTTTTATACATGCTGTGATGACACAGTCATGCTTACGTTTTGATGTCCTGTATATAAGTTGAATTGTCCAAACCACAAAAATGTTGCACTTCCAAATGGTCCTAACACACTGTGTGCTCTCTGTCACTTTAACACTGTGCTGTGAGAAACGAACATGTGTTATTATGGTGACGTTACGGCGGGAAAAGCATTTTTGCAGCTCAGTGTTGAAGCTGCAGTTCACAAGAAAGGTTTGCATGTTTTGGCTGTAACATGTGAAGCTTAGCACAATCCTATATTTTAAACTGTGTGACATTTGCCAAGTATAAAAGGTGTTTTCTAGCGGGCTTCCCTCGCTTACGGCCATACCACCCTGAACACGCCCGATCTCGTCTGATCTCGGAAGCTAAGCAGGGTCGGGCCTGGTCAGTACTTGGATGGGAGACCGCCTGGGAATACCAGGTGCTGTAAGCTTTTGCACTTCCACACACAAACTGCAGAGGGCGCTGCTCACTCAGTGGAGGCAGCTTCAGGAAAAGCTTCGTGACAACGCTCCTGATTGCATTTTGCTTTTGTGCAAAACAAAACAAAAAAACAACAAGAACGAAATATTTAGGAAATACACAAACTGATTTATTCTGTAAATGTAGAAAATGTCTATGGCTAGTCCGTCTGGGCTCAGTAGAGAGGAACTTGTTAACCTTGTAGTGTGCAGCTGGCACAGCGTCAACCTGACACCCATGTTCACTATTGTAGTCTGTTCAGAGAGCTACGCTTCCACTGCTGTAGATATATTCATAGCACTCTGTAGATCTGTTTACCTCACACCGATACATCTGTATATATGTAGTACATCTGTATATTTGCTCTTATTGCACTTACTGATAAGATGCAAACTGTATTTTGTTACCCTGTATTTAGACATGTGTAATGACAGTAAAGTTGAATTCTAAATGCTATCCTAAACATTTAAACAAAAGCAGCTACAGGAGAAGTTTTTAGAAGTGATTTTTAGAAGGCCAGTAAAGAGAGCATGGAGACAGATGGAGGACGCCAAATCCACTGAATCTACACACTTCCTGTTTCCACCTCATCCTTCCAGTGCTCTACTATACTCCCTGCTCTCTCTACCACAACTGTCTTTGAACTTGCCTGGGCCAGGTCTGAATCCAGCTTTGCAACTCCAGCCAGGTCACATGACACAGGGGTTTGCTCTGATGTCAACAGGCAGGTCAGTGGAGCCCTCTGGTGATGGATTTATGCCAGTGAAACAGGAGGAGGCCTGAGAACAGACAGCAGGCTACGGGAAACACACGTCTGCTCATCAAACACCAGCTGCTGCTGCTTTTATCAGTCTGCCAACAAAACCTCACAAGAAAGAAGTTTTTGTGAGTTTGCAGCGTTCCTCTAAACTGAAAACTAAAACAGACTGAAAATGGGAACATGCACCCACACTCGAGAGTCAGGCAGCTTAAATGTGTTTGTCTTCATCTGTAGTACGTTTCATTGGCTGGAAATGTGCTAACTGGAATCATTCATGAGTCCAGATGAACAAAAACAAGTGTTTACTGCTCCACGCTGCACGAATCTGAATCAAAATCACTCAGCCCACGTAGGCATTCCACTAAAACCATGTGACCACCTTCACCTTTAAACCTGTCGTGAATATAATTTTAGACTTTTCACTTTATTTTGAAAGAACACATTTGCAGGAAGTGCGGCTGCTGCAGAAACTCTTCACTTTTCACTGGCTTTAATCTTGAAGGTTTCTCCAGATGTGGAACATTCATGCTAAACATTCAACATCTGACGACCGTCTCCGTGTAAAACACTGACAAACTCAAACTTTATACGGTAACTGACAGATTTATTCCTCCATTTTCAGGAATTTCACAATGAACTTGGATTAGTTTGATGATTTTATTCACGTTGGTGAATAAAACCAGCCAAGAGGCTGATTCCTGCAGAGGAGGAGGCAGAGTGGAGGAATCTGCAGGTTCTGTCTCTAACACACAACCAGAGCTTCAATCATAACGAGCACATAATAAAACCATGATCCCCCCTGATCGACTCTTTTAGCCTGTTTCCTCTGGATCGAACAGGATCTAACAAACCCCAGCTTCTGCTGGGACACTGGTCATCATGGGAGGAAAAAGATGGCTGCCGTGTTGCCGTTTCCGGTCTTACACCAGGTTATACTTCCTGTATCTGTGGGTCTGAGTTTTTAATCAGAGGATGAACTTAAAGCTTTCAGTCTGCTCTACAACCCACCACCTATCCACACGTCTTCTAAGTGGACTGGAAATCAGTAAAACTTCTACCAGACTTTAGTAAATATTGCATTAAGATGAGCAGACAGATTTTAATCTCAGCATCGTGCACACAGATTTTTCAGGACACTGGAAGAGTTCCTGCCGTGGATTTAGATGTTAGTGTTGTGTGGATGATCCCATTCTGTGATCTTTGTGTTACTAACACTGATGCTTTTACACTTTAGGACCCTCGAGACCTCTGCTGCTCAGCCGTCCTGATCGCTGCCTCCACTTTAACCAGTGCCAGAGGCTGTAACCTCTGATCATTTCACCTGCACCGACAGTAAAACTCTTCTCCAGAACCAAACGTGCCATAAACCCATCACAGCTTCATCATCAGCTCAGTCTCAGCAACATGCAGACGACCGAGCAGCAGAAACTCTGCAGGGAACGTCTGAAGTCTGTTCTTCAGTTTTCCCAGCTCACTGTTTATTGAACATGAGACAGAAAAATAACTTCACCTTTAATGTGAAACTTTTATCGCCTGTGACATATTTGCAGGAAGTTTTCATGCTGTGATTTAATGTCACAGCCATAAATATCACACAAGGTAAAAACTACAAGTCCCAGCATCCTCTGTGTTTAGGGAGGAGCAGTTAAAGTGAAAGTGTTGATCCTCCGTTCAGAGCAGCAGCAGGAGGAAGGTGGAGCTGAGGCAGGCGAGTGTTAACATGAATATGTTTCTTCTTATGACATAAAATAATTCCACGCTGTTCGTGTCTGTGGGTGAAACGTGAGGCCGGTCGGCTCCTCTGGTTTCCTGTAAGTAGAGAGGAAGTGAGTTTAGCTGAGAGAGCAGGAGGAGAGTGAGAGCTGTGCTGAGGCAGGTGAGTGTTAACACCGCTCTGACATTACTGTGTCTCTGTGGCGGGAACAACAGGCTCCGTCAGTGGAGGCAAAAATAATCAGACTTTGGTTTTTCAAAGGAAACTACTTTATGTCGGAAGAAGCCGCGCGCTCATTGGACAACGGCTTGTCAATCTCAAGTTATTAGCCAATGAGCGCGCAGGTTCACAGTAAGACCCGCCCCTTTCACGACGTCTTTTAAAACTAAAATGGCGACAGAAACTCTGTGAGTGGAGTTCAGGCTGACTTTATGAAAGTGCGACGTTTGAGCCACTTCCTGTTCTCAGTCCCGGCGTCCTGATCACCGAGGTTTCTGTTGCTCTGATATCTGATATTGATTATATCGGCAAACAGGCTGTAGGCAGAAACATCAGGTCTGATCTGAAAATCCCTTCAGAAACAAACTTTAAGAGTTTTATGTCCGTGTGAGGCCGCACGCTGATTGGATAACCACCTGTCATTCTCAAGTTATTAGCCAATGAGCGCGCAGATTCACAGTAAGACCCGCCCCTTTCACGACGTCTTTTAAAACTAAAATGGCGACAGAAACTCTGTGAGTGGAGTTCAGGCTGACTTTATGAAAGTGCGACGTTTGAGCCACTTCCTGTTCTCAGTCCCGGCGTCCTGATCACCGAGGTTTCTGTTGCTCTGATATCTGATATTGATTATATCGGTAAACAGGCTGTAGGCAGAAACATCAGGTCTGATCTGAAAATCCCTTCAGAAACAAACTTTAAGAGTTTTATGTCCGTGTGAGGCCGCACGCTGATTGGATAACCACCTGTCATTCTCAAGTTATTAGCCAATGAGCGCGCAGATTCACAGTAAGACCTTATCACGTCATTCTTTTAAACTAAAACATCGACAGTAAAACTGTAACGTGTCCTGTGATCTATAAACACTCTGTGATGAATAATCTGAAGTCATTTTGAGCCTGACAGTAGTTTCCTGTCACAGAGCAGAAGCTGCAGGCAGTTTTTGGCACCTTTATATTTAATTTATTCCAAAATAAATCAATAAAGGTAGAAAAGAACTCTCAGTGACATTAAAAATCTACTTTTAAAGACAGATGTGACCAAGTGCAACAAATATAAGATGACATGTTTACAGATATTTGAAGTATTGATCATATGTAGAACACAGAGCAGGTCCAATAACAGAGTCATCCTGCTCACAAACAGCAGTTTGGTTTCATGAGCTCACTTCCTGCAGTGATCCTCAGCTTCTCTCCAAAGGAGCCGTAACATGTGGGCTCCTCACCATGACGATGATCCCAAACACACTGAGTTCCTTCATCCACCTGATCATGTACTTATTAAATAATGTGATGGTTTTGGTGTTTTTTAAAGACTTTGAGCCTCTAAAATAACTGGTTTGGACTTTAGGGCCAAAGCTCCAACATTAGAAAGCCGTCAGTGTGATGCTTCCAGTACAACAGCACCTCTGAGTGTGTGTGTTTACCTCTCAGACTAACTCCACCCTGACATCAAGAAGATGGAGGAAGAGGACGGAGCAGCATCTGCAGCATCCAGCTGTGTGTCTGTGAGGAGTGATGGGGTTACACAAACACCTCCACCTTACAGTCATGGACCTGCAGCAACAATGTAAGAACACTACTAACTTTATTAGTCATTTCAACAGAACCATGACAGAATCATTGATCTGTGATTGGTTCAAACTGTTTGATCTGAGTTTGATTTTTATTGACTTGTTTTCTTGCTAAGATCTGAACTCTGTAAGTTTAAGTGAAGTCAGTGCAGCAGAATCAGAGAGAAGAGCTGAGAACAAACTGAGTTCATTCAGAGACAGAAAAACTGGCTGATGATTGGCTGACCTGTCAGCGTTATGAGGCAGACACAATATCACAGAGGGATCAGCTGATCATATGGCTGTCAGAGAGAACTGATCAGTTATTGATGTTTGTGTTTGCAGAGGTCAGAGGTCACAGTCTCCAGTATCCAGCTGTGTGTCTGTGAGGAGTGACTGGTCCAGAGAAATACTTCCTCCAGACTTCAGTCATGAACCTGCAGCAACAACGTTCTTCAATCATGGAGCTCAGCTGACCATGTAAGAGAGCTGCTGACTCAGAGTTCAAAGGTTGTTGCATAATATCCATAATATCATTCCATTCAGTTGTTTGAAACGGAGCAGGCAGAAGTATATCCTCATTTAGCTCTACGCCCACAGGTTGACGTCTTAATCCTTTCCTCATCATTCGATCTAATTTTAAATGAAAACTTATACAATGCCTTCAACTTAGAACATAACATGACAAAAATCGTTTCTCATATTCAACTAAAACTATATTTAAATTTACTAATTTTTAACACAAAATAAAAATCACTTTGATTACATACAGCAGAGTCTGAAGCTCAATATTTTAGAGTTTCAGGGACTGATGTGTTATGAATGTAACATATGTGTGTTTGCAGAGGTCAGAGGTCACAGTCTCCAGTGTCCAGCTGTGTGTCTGTGAGGAGTGACTGGTCCAGAGACAGACCTCCAGGCTTCAGTAATGAACCTGCAGCAACAATGTTCTTCAGTCATGAACCCCAGCTGACCATGTAAGAGATCTGCTGACTCATTTATGGGTGTTTGACATTTTGTGAGCACTTTATTATGATTTTTAAAAAATATATATTTCTGCATAAATGTGACGTAAAACATAAATGACTCAAAGATGACCCAGTTACACAAACGAGAGAAGAATATTGGAATTGGTTATTAGTTTTCTTAGAAAACTTAGGGACTCTTATGCTCTCTTCTCCTGGCCGCCGTCCAGCACGCATTGCATGCGACACCTACGGCGCCTCCTGCGGGTGGTGGGCCTGCAGGAGGGTGGGCCAATGTCGGGCCTCAATGAACTAAGGGCTGTCCACCAGACGCCTGCACTCGGGCACCTTCTCTGGGCTTGGCTTCAAGGGGACCCTGGCAACCCAATCTGGGCTGGGTGAACTCTTCCCTTGATTGTACACTCGTAGGGGTCTTCTGAATTGCTCTTTGTCTGGGACCTCACCCAGCACCAATTTGCCATAGGAGATCCGAACAACAAAGACCCTGGGATCCCTGGGACATACAAACCCCTCCACCACAATAAGGTAGCGATTTGGTGCGCTAATTTGAAAAAACTAATCTCACATTTTTTCGTTAACTTGACTAGCCGTTATTTAAAGAGAAAAATACAACCATTGTTGAGTCTGTGCTTCCACAGGCTCCGCTAGTCTAGAGACGTACTCCTCGTGAAGAACGAAAACCAAGACAGAATATCCTCAAGCGGTCTTTTACTCGCTAACAAGGGAAGCTTTGGTCAGAACCAGGCGGTGGAGCATAATGCTCCTCACCTGTCTCTAGCCCAAATCCTTCAAAGAGCAGCTCTACTCGCAGCTATTTATTCCCATGACAGTTACAGTTTACACAATACAACACAAGCACCTCCCACCGTAGAACCCCCCTTGGTTACGAAGACAAGGCACTGTGTGTATGGGTGTGCACGTGTATGCATGTCTATGCATGTGCAAGAACGTGTGTGTGTGTGTGTGTGTGTGTGTGTGTGACCTCCTGCTCACCAAAAGGATCATAAAAGCAGGAAGCTTACGACACAAGAAACAGATCTTCCAGATAGGATGTATCTACAATAAAACCTCCCCCAGCACAGAGTGGCTGGAGAGGTGGTCAGGGTCAAAGCAATGTCTTTGATCCTATAGTTTGAACTAAGACTTTACAAATTTAAGAAACACAATGACAACATTCAACAATTTGCCTTAACAACCATGTTTTCATACTATTTGTGGGCACTCTGCTGTATCTGTATTACAAGAGTGATTAAAACATAAGAGACTTGAATAAGGAGCAAGAAATTGGACCACAAGTAAAACAAAGAAACAGAAAGTAACAAGTAGTTTTAAACATTGTGAGCACAAGAAGCTATTGAAAGAGGAAATGGTCAGATTTGTGACGCTTAATGTAATAAATTGTGATCAGTCTTTATCCAGGGTTTGGATGTACATGTTTGTAATATAGTTCTATGTGTGGTCAGATTGCTGTAGGTGTGTGTGGATTGTGTGCATGTGGGAGTCCGCCAAAAGTTACACACAGATCACTGCATTCATTTGTAAATTTCAAGTTTCAATATTCTATATGTGTCACGTGCATAGTTATACAGATATAACATGCAGGGTAATGTGACCTGATCTTACACTTGTGGATCATGTACACGTCTGTAACACTGCATGCAGCTCATTGCTGACAACATCTTTGATTTTCACGTGTTCTCTGTAACAGTTTGAATGAAAGTAATAAATGAGACAGGATATTTTAGAGATGTTGCACAAATGGAAGAAAGCAGTCTTACATGTTTGTTTAATATGTGCATTAGGGCTGCTGTGATTAGTCGACTAGTCACGATTACGTCGACTATCAAAATCGTTGACGACTAATTTAATAGTCGACGCGTCGTTTGAAGCTTTGTAAGATCCCAAAAGACGCAGGAATAAGTAGTAGGATTTAAGAGTGTAATAACGGACTGAAACAGAAGATGGCAGCACTGCATGTACAAGGATGCCAGCTGCTGTTAAACCCCGAAGAAGAAGAAGAAGCTGTGTCCCAGAATTCATAGCGCAGCCCAGCTCAGCTTCCAACAATGGCGGCAGCTAGTTAGTTTTAATATTACTCTTATTATTCTTTCTGGGTCACAAAATAAACATTTAACATATTTTCAGGCAAGAATGTAGCTGTGTAAACCTCAAATATCTGCTCAGTTTATCAAGATATTGCATATTTTCAAAAGCACTCCGACGTTTTCAGAGACGTCTGTTACCCACTAGCTCGATAGCTAGCCGGGGGCAAGGCTCACTAGAGCCGTGAGAACACCGGACTCCCGGCAAATCGTTTTCAAACCCACCACAGTCTTTCGCTACTCAGGTTAAACATGAAATATAAGTCACTTAGATAATGTAAAAATGTTATTGTTTGGCTTTTTTCAGTATTTTATTTGTTCCTGAGTAAATCGGTGATAGGTTTTTCGCTTAAACCTATTCGCTGGAACGTTCAAGACAATATACTACACAGCAAAATCAAGACACAAGTAGGCAAAGTTCTTTGCGTTACTCATGCATGAGGGAGACCTAAAATCTAATAAAATATCATCTTGTCTTTATTTTTAGTTAGCACATACCTTAAACACTTAAAGCTGTAAGCTAATGATAGTTATATAAGAGCAGATGATAGATAGAAGATAGAATAATCCTTTAATTGTCCCACAAGGGGAAATTTTGGTGTAACAGCAGTAAGAAAGACACATATACAAACAAACAGTACACAAGACACAGAACAGAAACGTACACAATTTTTACATATTTACATGAAGGACAATGGTTACCAAAAACTGAGTACCATACTGTTGTTAAATTAAATAAAATTAAATACAGACAAGGAGAGGTGATTAAAGTCCCCAGAGATCAGGAAAAGGGTCTGAGGGTGCTATGTTTGGAGTCTGCTGGTTACAGTGTGCAGGACCTCACAGGCTGCTGCAGCGCTAGCAGAGGGCGGGACATACACAGCTATCATAATCACATGTGTAAACTCTCGCGGTAGATAGTACAGTCTCATGCCAACCGCTAGCAGCTCAATGTCCTTAAAGCATAGCGTCTCTTTGATAGATAAATGCCCAGAGTTACACCATCTATCATTCACAAACACAGCCAAACCCCCTCCTCTCTTCTGACCACTCCCGTTGTTCTGTCAGCCCGGATCAGATGAAAACCATCCATGTTTACGTGTGAGTCCGGAGTTAGCGCTGTTAGCCACGACTCAGTGAAGCACATCAGGCTGCACTCCCTGTAGCTCCTCTGATGTCGGGCAAGAGCCACCAGCTTGTCTACTTTATTGGGGAGAGATCTCACATTCCCCATAATAACAGATGGAATCGCTGGCCGGTACCTCCTAACTTTACTGCAACGCTCGATCCCGGCCCGAGTGCCGTGTCTCTTCCTCCTCACCTCGCGGGGGATGTTGGCTCGCTTGGCGGTAGGCAGGGCAGCGGAGGTCCCGAGGCTAACAGCTGATCCCTGCTGTAAACAATGGGAGGTCAGACCGCCACGTGCTCTCTGGACACAGATGCCATAAAGAATGTTATAAGAAACGCGATTGTCCATAGAATTCTTAGCTCCATTGTGGAGTAGTACAGTCCACAATAATAAAAAAAAAAAAAAAACAGAACAAGAACACAATAACAACAAAAAAGGAGAAAAAAAGGACTCGGTCAGGTCGGAGCTGCTGATACTGGCTGCCAGCTCGGAGCGGCCCCGGAAGTAATGAAAGTAACAGATGCATGCTGGTGCAATAAGCTGTATGTTTTACGTCCAATGGATGCATGATCTGATTAGTCGACTAATCGCAAAAATAATCAGTGACTAGTCGACTATCAAAATAATTGTTTGTGGCAACCCTAATGTGCATTGAAGGACATGTCCTGGCCAAAAATGACTCCGAGGTTCCTCACAGTGTTACTGGAGGCCAAGGTAATATCATCCAGAGTAAGAATCTGGTTTCTAACATTTTCAGTGCCGAGTACAATAACCTCAGTTTTATCTGAATTAAGAAGCAGAAAGTTAGCGGCCATCCAAGTCTTTATGTCTTTAAGACATTCCTGCAGTTTAACTAATTGGTGTGTGTTATCTGGCTTCATGGACAGATAGAACTGGGTGTCATCTGCATAGCAGTGTAAATGTATGCTATGTCTTCTAATGATGCTGCCTAGGGGAAGCATGTATAATGTAAACAGAATTGGTCCTAGCACTGAACCCTGTGGAACTCCATACCATATAACATCATGGTAAGCAATGATGCCATTAAGCATATTGGAAAATCTCTGTTTTAAGCAGTCTTGATGCATGCTCAATTATCCAGGTAAGTAAATCTCCAAAAGTTGATTCTGTTCATCTGGACTGCAGGTTTCCCCAGTCTTTATAAGATTGGGGAAACCTGCAGTCAGCTGAGACTGAAGAAGTCACTTGGATGAGTGATGAAAGGTTTCTCCCACAAAACGCTACGTCCAGATGAACAGAATCAACTTTTGAGATCTGTTTTAAGCAGCTAATTAATCTGACCCTCATTACCAGCTCCATGACCATAAATATTTCTCTTGCTCTTTCCTGCTACGCACACAGTGTAGAGAGTCACCTAAACAGCTGTTTGTACCATATGGGGTTGGTGGTTGTGAAAATCACACATGTGGTCCACACATGAGCCTTGGGGTTGTTTCCCAACAATTTAGGATTTAAGTTTCTTTCTATACAAAAAAAAGAGAGATAATGTATAGAAGTACTTTTGGAGGGATTTGCTGTTGCTGTATAAATAACGACTTCTTTGGACCTGACCAAAGTGTTTTTTTTTTTTAGTTCAGTTGTGTCCTTCTGCAACATTGACTAACGCTAATAATATATATATATTTTTAGTGGGATCATTCTTTAAAAAATGAACCAAGTCTGAGAAAAGTTTCCACCTAAACGATTGTATGTCATTGAAACCAAACGTTTTCCTTCTTGGTTGGCTCTCGGCAGAGGCAGCCGCATCTTTCTCCTCTCCCCATTTTACCGTCCTGTTTGGCTGCTCCTGTCTTTTGTCTAGTCTTGTCTAACACTCAGACTCTCTCCATCTCGTTCTCTAAAAACCAAGGAATTATGGATTTAATCAACTGGTCTCTAAACGCAACTGACACCCTCTTCTCAACAAGAAGGGCTCTCAGCTGGGAAATTGTTGACTTTTGGTTAAAACCGAGTGAAAGCGCAGACTCTCATGAGTTGGATACAGGACAGACACACACATTCACACATAAACATGTATTCAGACACTGATATGTAGTTACCCCCGTCCTCCAAACACCTTCGATGCTTACTGTGTGTCTGTGAGGAGTGACTGGTCCAAAGACAGACCTCCAGGCTTCAGTGATGAACCTGGACCAACAATGTTCTTCAATCATGGGCCCCAGCTGACCATGTAAGAGAGCTGCTGACTGAAAGTTCAAAGGTTATTTATATACATGTATGCCATGCCAGTGACATCATAAATTATTTGTAATGGTGGTCCGTGTACGATAATGTTAGTTTTGGCACAATCCCAGGTAATGATTTTTGCCTGTGTTGCTGTGAATGTCTCTGCAGCTGCTGGTCACCTTGAAATTCTGTACTCTGAGATAACTATCACTGGCAGAAGCCATAACATTATGTAGTGTGTGTGTTTACAGCTACTTAAAAGTAATTTATCAGTAATTGATGTGTTATGAATGTAATCTGTTTGTGTTTGCAGAGGTCAGAGGTCACAGTCTCCAGTATCCAGCTGTGTGTCTGTGAGGAGTGATTGGTCCAGAGACAGACCTCCAGGCTTCAGTGATGAACCTGCAGCAACAATGTTCTTCAGTCATGGACCCCAGCTGACCATGTAAGAGAGCTGCTAAATGTAATTCTACCACTGACATCATAACTTATTCCTAACAGTGGTCTGTGTATGATGATGCTAGTTTTGGTTTTATATTCCTATTGATGCAAATGCATCTACTTTGCCCTCCGTCTGTCATTTTGGACAAAGACGTGCAATGAAACTCAGACAAGCCTGACACAACCGGAGACCCAGACTGTTCACATTCAAAGTAAAAGTTGTTTTTTTTTAAAAAGGGTTTTATTTATTTTGAGTATGCACTTTGCATTATACATGTTGTCATGACAACAAAAACTGTATGTAAACTCCTACAAAGTAGTCTCCTTAAAAGACATTTTGAATGCAGTGGTAAATGAGCAGTACTGTGCTGCTTTTGTGGCTTTTGTGGTATACTTTATCAGTAATTGATGTGATATGAATGTAATCTGTTTGTGTTTGCAGAGGTCAGAGGTCACAGTCTCCAGTATCCAACTGTGCGTCTGTGAGGAGTGACTGGTCCAGAGACAGACCTCCAGGCTTCAGTCATGGACCTGCAGCAACAATGTAAGAACACTACTAACTTTATTAGTCATTTCAACAGAACCATGACAGAATCATTGATCTGTGATTGGTTCAAACTGTTTGATCTGAGTTTGATTTTTATTGACTTGTTTTCTTGCTAAGATCTGAACTCTGTAAGTTTAAGTGAAGTCAGTGCAGCAGAATCAGAGAGAAGAGCTGAGAACAAACTGAGTTCATTCAGAGACAGAAAAACTGGCTGATGATTGGCTGACCTGTCAGCGTTATGAGGCAGACACAATATCACAGAGGGATCAGCTGATCATATGGCTGTCAGAGAGAACTGATCAGTTATTGATGTTTGTGTTTGCAGAGGTCAGAGGTCACAGTCTCCAGTACCCAGCTGTGTGTCTGTGAGGAGTGACTGGTCCAGAGACAGACCTCCAGGCTTCAGTGATGAACCTGCAGCAACAATGTTCTTCAATCATGGAGCTCAGCTGACCATGTAAGAGATCTGCTGACTCATTTATGGGTGTTTGAAATTCTGTGACCACTTTGTAATTTTATATGTCTTCATAAATGTCAGCTTAAACCTAAACTAGACAAAAATAACCCACTTAGGCAAATGATAGAAGAATATTGGACTCTAGATAATAATCTGAACTGAGTCATCAGAAATAGAAAGATGGTCTCAACAGGCCACTGAGCTGATCTCCAAAGAAATGCAGAAGATTGAAGAGTCCGAGGCTGTTTATTTGTCACAGGCATCGTCATACACGTACAACACAGTGAAATGTGCTGAACTGCTCCTGTGACTGGACAAAACATTAGAAACAATCATTAAATGAAATAATGAAACATTGTGCAGATGTAATGTTAAAGTGCTTTGTGCCACATTAGCACAGCATGTACTGACAGAGCAGTGCAAGCAGAACAAAGCAAATGAGCAAAGTGATGTAAACAGAGTAACTGAACAGAGTGAGCAGAGTAATATCAGCAGTAATGAAGCAGCAGGATCAGTGTAGCAGCGTGTGACGTCATAATGAATCAGATATGATCTGAAATATGACAGTGAGACAAGAACATGATGTAAGGTCCTGTTTAAACCCTGATGGTGATGCTATGAGGGGAGCATGTTCTGATTTAGGACTTGGATGGTCTGAGGATAGAAGCTCCTCTCTGTTTGTGTCCTGATGGTGCAGAAGCTTCTGCCTGATTGTAGAAGGAGCTGAAGCCAGCATCATCCCAGAGGTGAAGCTCCTCTGTGTGCAGACCTGAGGTCAGATTCCTCCAGGCTGATGTTCAGGATCTACAGAAACGTGTGGTTGTAGTTATTGCTGCACTGTGTGCTGACAGCAGATACTCAGAACAAAGCGCTGCACACGTGTTCTTTACAAACATCTGTACATATCAAATATGGATTATGGCAGTGAATGAACACGTTTCTGTCATTTGTTTCATTGGCTTCTTTTTTCTGCCTGTGTTCATGTGATTAATGTCTAACACATAAACAGGTTTGTAATCAAACATCACATCATCAGGGAGGCATCATGAAACAAAGTTACTGCTGGAGGCTGAACTCAATTTGGTGGCAATGTTCAAAAATATCACTCAGATCATTTCAAAGCTTTTAGTTCTTCTTCTTCACTTCTGTAAAATAATAGAAAGAAAATCAGAACCCAGAAGTTCACTTCCTGATGACTGAACTCTTTCAAAATAAAGCTGAAAGCTCTGAATGTGACACCGCTGCTCCACCACAGTTTTTAGAGGAGGTCAAAGGTCAGTTCAAAGTGATGGATCCCAAACTTCCAGTACATCCAGTGAAGGACATAATCAGCTCTGTGATGAAGGCTTTTACTGTGGAGTTTGTAGGCTGATCACTCTGTGTTTAATAAGACAGGAACAGCAAAGGAAACTTGGATTCTGAACTCAAACACAAGTTTCTCCACTTTGACTTTTCTCTGTGACCATCAGAGCTTCTGCACAGTGTCATCAAATCTGGATGTTTGTCACTGACAGTCAATGATTTTAGTGATAAAGAAATGTGTTCACAGAGGGAGGAAGAGGAAGAGGAGTGGTGTCTGTGAGGAGGAGCAGCTGTCCTGCTGTGCTTTGTGTCAGGACGTCCTGAAGGATCCAGTCTCTACCAGCTGTGGACACTGGTTCTGCAGACAGTGCATCTCCTCATACTGGGACCAGTCTGCTTCATCAGGAGACTGGTCCTGTCCCCAGTGTGGAGAAAGATCCAGAAGCAGAGCTGGACTGCAGACAGCCAGTCAGAGCAGCTGTGTACAAAGTAAGACTGAACATCTGTCTGCTGATGGACTCATTTCTGAAAACTGGACTGTTGGGTCTGTCTAGCACAGGCCCACCGCTGGAACGAGACAATTTAAAAACACAGCAAAAGCATTGAACACCAAGTAGGCAAAGTTCTTCATGTTACTCATGCATGAGGGAGACCTGCCTGGAGCCAAGTGTCGTTCCACCACTTGACCTCCATCAGACTCTCAGCCAGGTTCCCCATAGCACTCCTTTTATTGTGGTTACATGAATATGCATAGGGTCATTAACATATAACATCTTACATAGGTATACATGTGAACAAAGGATTGTGTGTGTGTGTGTGTGTGTGTGTGTGTGTGTGTGTGTGTGTGTGTGTGTGTGTGTGTGTGTGTGTGGGGTCAGAGCATGACCCCATAAAGACTTCCCTAAACCTGCTGGTCTGGAAGTCCAGCAGTCCATCTAAACAAAAGGCACTTAGCCTAAAACAGATATAGCCACGTTTATCCTACCATAAAACAATAAAACAAGGTACGACCTTTTCCCATGCTCCCAGGATGTAGGTGTGGATTCCAGAACACTCTGGAATGCGCACCAAGCCTTTGCAGACTATTAAGGATCACACATCCTATCACTACACAATCGATTATACACCTCTAAGCATATATGGTTAAATATTTCTAAGCATAAATGACAATCAACATTATAAAACCTAACATTCCCCCCTTTTTGACCTTTATGCTAGAAAAGTTTCCAGTTATGATCACCTCATGTCTGACAGTGTCAATGCAAACATTTTTATACACAGCATATGTCAATCACCCTAAATTACTGTAAAAGTACACAGTTTAACAAATGTATTAGCAGTTATCCCATTCCTCATTGATCTCATCCAATGGCAAACTGCATCCTACGAGCAAACAAATGAATTGTTAATTTAATAGTTAAAATAAGAAAGTAACATTTTCAAAAACATCCCAGCTCTGCGGTGATCACCCATCATCTGTGCAGAGTGGTTTTAGTTCGGCAGGGCGTCATGAATGTCTCTTCCAGTTGTTTCCACCACTGTCCATAGGACCAGAGTCCAAATGTATGTAGAATAGACATTCAAACATACCAGTTAGTTTTGTTGTTTGTCAACATGGGTCTCAGTTATCTCCAAAGCTGCAGGCCTTGTCAGCACTCTAGTTTATGGCCTCTATCAACCCCCATCACCTCACTTCAGGCCTTCGTCCTGCGAGGGGGATACTTATGAGTCCTCCATTGTCCATGCTCTGCAGAAAAACCCCTCTGTGGAAAGGGTGCTGGGTCCAGTTATCTTACTGCTGTTATGATCCCAGCAGTCTTCAGAGTGTCATCATATGCACAGTACAGTGACACAGCATTAGGTGATGTTCATAGGAAACTGCTGCCATCACCACCATAGCTTCTGGTTCATGTGCTTTTCACAGAATCATGATGCCATCCTCGGACTCCCTCTGCGCTGTCGATTGAGCTTGGCACGCCCCCCTCATCCTTCAGGTGCCCGTCTGTTGTCTACAATCTCCTCTGTTGGCCTCTGGAAATCCCCCTTGGCACAGTTCTCATTCCAACGCAGCTTCGTGGTCCTTGCTGTGGCTCCAAAGTCTGATCTCATGATGGGCCCAAACAGCTCGACCTTTGACCTCAACCACTGCCTGGGCTGTCAGCTATGCCTGGAATGGTTCTTGCTTCTCACTGGGCCTCTGACAATTTCTCAGGAGATCCCTTCCAGCAATACTTTGACTGCTGCACCTGTATTTCCTTGCTAGGAGGAAAAACTTCTATTTGGAGAGCATGTCAACAATCATCAAACCACATTCTTTAGTTCAGTGAACTTCACTTATAGGCCATCAAAGCCTCATCTGAACATGGATGCACCACTTGCATAGGTTTAATACCTGTAAATGAACTGTTAATCACACAAATCACTGCAACAATCATAAAAAACATTGTTTCATGTTAATCCTGGACCCCTCCTCTTGACGCATGGACACTCCCATGAGTCAACTCATCAAACCTAGATTCCTGTCTTAAAGAAAAAGGTTAGCTAGATCACGTCCCAGGCAACATCAGGGCATCTCCTCCGGAGTAGCTCCGTAACCCTGCAATAAAAGATGTTAGCGTGTTTTGCATATTAAGTTTGCTTAACACCTGGCTCTGCCAGGAGCCTGCATACACACCATCATGGCCTGGAAAACAGATCTGGAAGTGAAATCAAACTTCACACTCGTAAACAATTGTATCATAAGAGTAATAAAGCATTCAACATCAGCAAGACAAGTGTCATGTGCAGGTTTTTTCAAATCAGTAAACTACAATTATTTCCATAATTTGCCTCAGACATGGATCATCCCATGTACTCAGTTAACGTTAATGTAATCGGTGACTTCCCTTAAGCAAATTCACTCCACTCATATATTACTAGGAGCTCAAAAATGGCCAGTTAATGAGCTCCATATTTAACTATTCCATAAACACTGCATCTCTTATTTGTTTTTCTCATGTCACTTGTCCGCTTCTGCTGAATTCTCTACATGTACTCTTAGAAAAACAAACATTAGCAATACACATTGACCATCCCGGTGGTCAGACGCAGGTCGACAGGTTCCAGAGGTGCTATAAAAGGACCATAAAGTTAGCCATCCATAGCTGTGGAAAGAAGTGACACTAGTTTCAACACAGGAAATTTCTCACATGTTATTCACATTGTCAAAGTAACCTTCACATTTTCCCAAAAACACAGTGTAACAGCATCACCACTCATAACCTATAAACACAGTTTTCTTCACACATAAACCCAGAAATCCTGTAGTAGGAAAAAACATCAACCAGCTGTCCTGGTATAAATCACATGATCAATTCACATGAAGAACTGTAATGCTGTAGAAAAGAAAATGCAAATGTTAGCGCTGCGCAGATGTATACACTCTTTCTCACAGTTTCCTCTGTGAGCAACACAAGGTAGTGAATAACACCCCTGGTAGATGCACAGACACAGAAAGTGGCATTTAAAAGGTTAAATCATCACGCAACCTCGAATGTTGATGTCATCTTTCTGCTCCTGTAAAAGGAAACACACATAGATTCATCTGCACCTTTGTCAGGTGGGGGTTAACTTCACACAGTCGTGTTACATCAGTAAAGTCTTGCCAGCTTTTGTCAGCTTTTACCCATTCATTCATACATTCATTCTTTCTTTGCTGATAGTGGAACCTATCGTCGCATTTAGTTTCCACTCTCAGCAAAATGACGTCATTTCAAAAAGAAAAAGAAGAACTTTAGATCGGATTACCTCGCTGAATCCTTTTTGGACAGGAACTTACTCTCTAATTGTCCCAGATAAGTGACTTTCTCCTGAGCCCATTTTAATGTGGAGAAGCTCACTTGTAACAATTTTCTCGACGACGTGTCGTACAGCACTTTCTGTTCTAATCGTGCAGATCTGCTCAAACAGAGATTATCGAACAAAACTTTCAGTGCACAGTGAAAGTAACAAAAATAAAAAGGCCTTGTTAAGTCATGACACATGCTCCTCATCTCAGGAGGGTAAATCATACCATTAGCATGGTTTATCATACCATCATACTAATTGGCAGGCTCAACTTCACAACAAAAGAAAAATCATCAGCTAGATTCACTCCAAACCAACCATCAGCTGCACAACACACAACATAAGCCTAACGTCTTATTAGCTAGGAGTTTAATCCACAGGTCTGTGCTCTTCACTCATTTAGGCCACACACCCATTTTATTCAGTTTTCCTTTTTCCCTTCATCATAAAACATGTGACATGTCATCAGCTATTTCACAAAAGAAGTTTGTTCTGACGTATTCAGAATTGTGTATTTAGGTACAGGATTCACTCGCACATCAAAACAGGAAACTCAGTGTTTTAGAGCCTCCACTCAACACACAACAAACTCCAACACATCCCATTCACTCGTGCAAGAATTCAGTCACCTTTCCTTAATCTAAGAACGATCATCTAATTTGCATATCAGCTATTAACCCACTAAGATGACAGGACAACAGAAATTCATGTTCAAAATGTTATCACAAAAATAGAATTTCCCTCATACAGTAAATTACTTGTGCTGCATCAATCAAGCAGAAAGCATCTCCCAATTTACTATATTAACAACTAAATTTATTGTCTGATCAGTGGTTGTTCAAACCAGAATCTTTTTTTTTCACAAAAGTTAAACTGTTGTCCTGCAACCTAGAAAGTCAATTGTCAGCATTGGATAAATTCAGTATTTGATAACAAGTGTCTGTTAAATTCACACTATTTTAACACTGATGAGAGATAACAAGCTGATCTTCATTGCATGTGTGTTTGTGTTATTAGGCAGGTTTAATCAATGTCTGTGGAGCTGCATCTCCAGCAGGGCATGTTCTTAAAGCTGCCTTACCTACACACTTCTCTGCTATTATTTGATCATTTCTTAACTAATGTGCTATGAGTCCATTGATCTTTGCATCACACTAAGTGACTTGGACAAGATGGTAAACAGACTCACATGCTTAAGATGTTGTCTAATCTTCATGAGTTCTCTTGTGTTTGGAAGTGTTAGTAGGGTTAATGCATGTTCTGCTTGTGTGTGTTATTCTGTATATGTTTCTTTTTTGCAGTGTTTCAGACTCCTTCACAATTTTCCAACTTAAGCAGTCAGTTTTCTTTTCCCCAGGTTTGCTAACCCCAAGTTTGATTTCCCATATTAAACAACAAAATTCCTATGTGTTCTCACCACTGCTCTCACTCTGTTGTCCTCTCCCACTTCAACAGTCCAATAGCAGGCAGTTCTCCTTCAGCTTTGTCCTGTGTTTCACTGTCTCTTCTTGCCATTTTACTCCAAAGGTGGCAAATGTCAAACTCCAACAGTCTCCTCAGTTCTCCTCAAATGTTCTTGTCACATGCACAGTGAAGTTGCAGCTTGTTGGAAACACAGTGCCATTCATCCAATCAGGCAGGATGATGGGTTTGCTCTTCTTCTCTGATGCTGTTTGTCCACACTGCTGCTGCTTGCTGGGAGTCTTTGCTCAGGACTTTGCTGCTGTCTCTTTATCTGCCATGTTATTGCTCTTTGGAGCTGCATTCCTTGTCTTCAGGGAGGAGTGAGAGCTCGCTTGTGAGGTTGAGGGACACATGGTGCTGTAAATAAGTTAGCCAAAAACTTGGCCTGAACGTTTCCAATGATGTTAAACTATAACTTTCTTCCAACCGCTGCATGTGGAAAATTGATTCAGCTCTGCTTTTCATCTGAAAGTGACAAACTAAGACATTTTCATTATTATTATCACTGCTTAATCAACACACACAACTCTCTCTCTCTCTCTGTTTTTGTGAACAGTCCTTTAAACAGAAAATGAGATTGTGGTTGTTCTTGGCTGATCAACACAAAACCTTTTTTCTAAGATTATTTTTCATCTACAATATAAATTTTGTCTCTTTTTTACTCCTTTTTTTTTCAATAGCTGGTGACCTGCAGAATCACCGCTCTCACAATCAGAGGCAATTACTTTTACACAGTGCAGAAAAACACTGTGACGTCAGACACATTCACACTCACTTTTTTCATCTGCGTAAATAAATCATTTGGCCAATGGCATGTGCCATGGTGATCCATAAATATGATCACAAGTTGTTTTTAAATTATTTTCAACCCAACAAAACAAATAAACAAAAACATGATGCCGATGCTATGAACTCTCTACACACATGAGTCAAGATGCAGGAAAACTGCTCACGGAAACGCTGCACACTCCAGTTATCACAGTTATCATAGTTCTGTTTCCCTCTCTTTTATGAGTTCTCAGCCAGCTCCTGATCTGATAATGTGTAGCTTGATCATCAGCTCAGAAGAGACCACAACGCAACCTCACACAGTGGTTGTGTGCTTTGCCCCACAGTGGCAAAGACTTGCACTTTCATATTCAATTTAGCTTCTCCATCATGTACCTTTAGATGTTTCATACAGGGTTCAGCATATTAGTTGTTTTCATAGGTGTGTTCTATATCTCAACAATAACTCATATTAAGATGACAGTCTTTCACACAGGTCAAGTGCCTCTATGCACGTAATTAGTTGAAATATTTACCTATATCACTTCATCTCATATGTCATTGTACTTAATTTGAGCAACCCTAAGCTTAACGCAGATTACTTTTAACACCTGACACAGACGTACACAAACAACACAAAATAGGCCTATAACTTTCCCCAGCCTGCGTGAACCCGCACGGCCGTTGAGCTCCTGGACTCGCGTGTACCCGCGCAGTCACTGAGATGCACCTGCCTGCGTGAAACCGCACAGCATAGGCGTCACTCTCTTTTGTTTATAAGCCTGCGATTAACCGCACGGCTCAGGTCCGCGTGAAACCTGCGCGACCGTGCTCGCGTGAACCCGCGCAGCTACAGCGCTCTTCTTTTTACAGTACTTACTTGGTGTTGCTCTTGCATTAATCTCGAATCCCGTCAATCACCATCCAGCGAGGAGAAAAAACAGACAGCTAATCCACCGGCCCGATGACGAATTCTCACGTCTCGGGACTTTACTACAGGAACTTCTATACGTCCTGGCTGACGTCTTTCGGCGTGTCTCTTTTTCCCCTCGGTGAATGTCAATTCTAGGGCTCCGGCTCCGAAGGACCAATTAATGTTGGGTCTGTCTAGCACAGGCCCACCGCTGGAACGAGACAATTTAAAAACACAGCAAAAGCATTGAACACCAAGTAGGCAAAGTTCTTCATGTTACTCATGCATGAGGGAGACCTGCCTGGAGCCAAGTGTCGTTCCACCACTTGACCTCCATCAGACTCTCAGCCAGGTTCCCCATAGCACTCCTTTTATTGTGGTTACATGAATATGCATAGGGTCATTAACATATAACATCTTACATAGGTATACATGTGAACAAAGGATTGTGTGTGTGTGTGTGTGTGTGTGTGTGTGTGTGTGTGTGTGTGTGTGTGTGTGTGGGGTCAGAGCATGACCCCATAAAGACTTCCCTAAACCTGCTGGTCTGGAAGTCCAGCAGTCCATCTAAACAAAAGGCACTTAGCCTAAAACAGATATAGCCACGTTTATCCTACCATAAAACAATAAAACAAGGTACGACCTTTTCCCATGCTCCCAGGATGTAGGTGTGGATTCCAGAACACTCTGGAATGCGCACCAAGCCTTTGCAGACTATTAAGGATCACACATCCTATCACTACACAATCGATTATACACCTCTAAGCATATATGGTTAAATATTTCTAAGCATAAATGACAATCGACATTATAAAACCTAACATGGACTTCTTGTTGTTGTTCAGACATTGAAGAGTTTTCTTTCTGTTTTTCTTTCTTTCAGCAGATGTTGGTCTGCAGGAGGTTTTAGATGAACATAAGATCAGTCTGAGGAGGAGATGTGAACGTGTGACTGAAGGAAGTGATGAAACAGGAAGTAGAACCCTCCTCAACAGGATCTACACTGAGCTCTACATCACAGAGGGACAGAGTGAAGAGGTTCATACCCAACATGAGGTGAGGCAGCTGGAGACAGCTTCCAAGATGGACGCCCTCCATGACACTCCAATCAGGTGCCAGGACATCTTTAAAGCCTTACCTGACCAACAGAGACCCATCAGAGTGGTTCTGACCAACGGCGTGGCTGGTGTTGGAAAAACCTTCTCAGTGCAGAAGTTCACTCTGGACTGGGCAGAGGGCTTGGAGAACCAACATGTCAGTGTGGTGGTTCTGCTTTCATTCAGGGAGCTGAACCTGATCAGAGATGAGCAGTACAGTCTTCTGGAGCTGCTCCATGTTTTCCATCCAACACTACAGAAGGTCACAGCAGAGAAGCTGGCTGTCTCTCAGCTTTTGTTCATCTTTGACGGCCTGGATGAAAGCAGACTTTCATTGGATTTCACCAACAGGAAGCTGCTGTCTGATGTCACACAGAAGTCATCAGTCAGCCAGCTGCTGACAAACCTCATCCAGGGGAATCTGCTTCCCTCGGCTCTCGTCTGGATAACTTCCCGACCTGCAGCGGCCAATCAGATCCCTCCTACATGTGTTGACAGGCTAACAGAAGTACGAGGCTTCACTGACGCCCAGAAGGAGGAGTACTTCAGGAGGAGATTCAGTGATGAAGAGCTGTCCAGCAGAATCATCTCCCACATGAAGACATCCAGGAGCCTCCACATCATGTGTAGAATCCCAGTCTTCTGCTGGATCACTGCTACAGTTCTGGAGCACATGTTGACTACAGAGCAGAGAGGAGAGCTGCCCAAGACCCTGACTGACATGTACTCACACTTCCTGCTGGTTCAGACAAAGAGGAAGAAGAACAAGTACCACGAGGGACATGAGACGAGTCCACAGGAGCTGACGGAGGCTGACAGGGAAGTTCTTCTGAAGCTGGGGAGGCTGGCGTTTGAACATCTGGAGAAAGGAAACATCATGTTCTACCAAGAAGACCTGGAGCAGTGTGGTCTGGATGTGACAGAGGCCTCGGTGTACTCAGGAGTTTGTACAGAGATCTTCAAAAGAGAGTGTGTGATCTTCCAGAAACCAGTCTACTGCTTTGTTCATCTGAGCATCCAGGAGTTTCTGGCTGCAGTCTACATGTTCCACTGTTTCACCAACAGGAAGTCAGAGGTGCTGAAGAACTTCCTGGGAAAAAAATACAAAGAGTCATCTCTGGATGATTTCCTTAAACGAGCCATGGAGAAATCCCTCCAGAGTAAAAATGGCCACCTGGACCTGTTTGTTCGCTTCCTTCATGGCCTCTGTCTGGAGTCCAACCAGAGACTCTTAGGAGGTCTGCTGGGTCAGACAGAGAACAGTCCAGAAACCATCCAGAGAGTCATCAAGAACCTGAAGAATAACAAGAAGCTTAAATCCTGTCCTGACAGAAACATCAACATCTTCCACTGTCTGATGGAGATGAACGACCTCTCAGTACATCAGGAGATCCAAGAGTTCCTGAAGTCAAAGAAAAGGTCGAAGGACCTCTCTATGATCCACTGCTCAGCTCTGGCCTTCATGCTGCAGATGTCAGAGGAGGTTCTGGATGAGTTTGACCTGCAGAAGTACAAAGCTTCAAAGGAGGGACGACTGAGACTGATTCCAGCTGTGAGGAACTGCAGAAAGGCTCGGTGAGTCCAGATGTGATCATTAACATCATTGATCAGTGTCGGTTAATAGTTTAATCTTTAAAAACACAGTCCTTGGTTATAAAGTGCTTTACAAACACCAACATTACGGCTAACAGCTGGATTCTCCTGTTTCAGTGCAGCTAGCCAAACAACAAAGAGCCACTTGGTGCTAAAGACAGAGTGAAAGTGGACGGTATATCCTCCATTCTTAATGTAAAACACATGCAATGAATTGTAATGCACCATCTGTGATTACCTTCATGCAGTTTTCACTTTATGGTAGACTTGGATATTTAAATGTTTACCTCCTGGAGAGTCTTGTTCACTTGATTAGTTTTTGTGAAGGGGATTCTCCTCACCCCGTCTCCAAGGGAGACACCAGCTACCCTTCAGAGAACATTTATTTGCCCCACTTGTAACCATGATCTGGTTCTTCCTGTCACTGCCCACAGCTCGTGACCATACGTGAAGGCAGGGACGTAGATCGACCGGTAAATTTAGAGCTTCGCTGTCACGCTCAGCTCTCTCTCTCTTCACCACAACAGACCGGTACAGCGTCTACCTCACTGTTACCGCAGCAACAGTCTGTCTGTTGATTCCTGCTCCCCTCCCCCTTCTTTACACGACCCTGAGATACTCAGACTCCTCCACCTGGGGCAGGAACTTGTCTCTGACCCAGAGTGGGCACTCCACCCTTTCCCAGCTGAGGACCATGGCCTCAGATGCTGATCCTCATTGTTGAGGATGTGACAGTGCCTGAAATCCTGCTGCTGTTCTGAACCATAGTTTATGATCTAAAGGTCAAACAGAGTCATGATGGTTGTTTCTATTTGTTCCTTTTTAGTTTAGTTCCCCTGAAATCAGATGTGATATCAGCAGCTGTGAGTTCATTCATCATTACTGTCCAGTGATGAGATTTCTGCTCCGTAAGATTAAAGCCAAACAAAGATTCTCATTAAAAGTCTGCAGGTCCGAGAGAGACTGAATCATTGTGCCATGTCAAACACAGTAAGAGGAGCTGAAGCACAGATGTGAAGAACAGATGTTCATCAGATTATGACCTCACTCTGTTTTGTCTTCATATACATTCAGTCTGTGTTTATAATGCAGATTTCTGCTTTTATAATAACACATTTTATATTTTCTGTAATCACAGACTGGCTGACTGTGGACTCTCAGAGACTCACTGTGAAGTTGTGGCCTCGGCCCTGAAGTCCATCCCCTCCCATCTGACAGAGCTGGACATGAGTGAGAACAAGCTGCAGAATTCAGCAGTGAAGCTTCTGTGTGCTGGACTGGAGAGTCCAAACTGTCGACTGGAGACTCTGAGGTGAGTTCACTGACTGCAGCTGTTGTTGTTTTTCTATATTTCAGGCTGAAGAGACTTTGAGCTTGTGTGGAAACAGAGAGAGAAAAGAAAGACATGAATACCAAAGCTAATAAAGGTGAAGTTAGGAGCTGTGACGATGTTCATGTATCAGAAGCTGATCTGGCTGCTACAGAGACGACCCACACAGCTGCTGTGGTGAGGTGTGTGTTAAGCAGAGGAACACAGAGCAGCCGAACACAGGCCCAAACATGACAGCAAAGCAGGATTCAGGCTCTGTGAGAGAATTTCAAACAGAAGCTGGAGAAGAGAAAGGACTCTGTTGGAATGACTACAGAAAGAAGGCAGATGAGACCAGTCCAAGTGTTTCCATGGAGCCCAGTCTAACATTTATTTATACACTAACGTACAGAAGTAGTAGAAGTAGTAGTACAGAAGAAGTACATTCTGAACCTTCTTCAGCTCTGAACAGATGATGAAACACTGAATGATTTCAAGCACTTTGTCTAATAAACTTACATCTTTCATTCTTTATACAGATTGAAGGACTGTGGTTTGTCAGATATTGGCCTTGATTATCTGGCAGCAGCACTGAAGTCCAACCCCTCGTATCCCACAGAGGTGGACCTAGGTGGAACCTACAGCTACCTGAAGGATTCAGGAGTGAAGCATCTGTGTGGTTTCCTGGAGAATCCACGATGTCGATTTGAAACTCTGAGGTCAGTCAGCATGTTTTAGTTGTGCTGAGATGAATATGATGTGAAAGTTGTGCTGACACTAAACTGCAGACATCAGGCTGATATTATACTGATCCACACTGAGGATCTTCATGGTAAAGTCTGTTTTCTTCTTCTCTGGTTTAGTCCATTGACTGCAGCAGAACAATGTTCACATTTAAAAAAGTGATACTCAATGTATGGCCCGCGGCCCACACGCGGCCTGCCCACCTTTCCTGATTCAGAGAGAGGGGACCCTGATTAACTGTGTAGCTTCTTCCTCACAGTTCTAAGTATCAGACACAACAGCGAATAATCCACAGCTGACTGTCTTTAGCAGGTCAAAGGTCACGGCACACAGCACTCTGTGAAACAGTTTGGAGCAGGAATTCTTGCACATTTACAAACTGACACTGCTGCACGGCATGCTGGGTAATGCTAGCTGCTCAGGTATGGGCGTGCTAACGGCTGTGAGGCTCCGTGGCTGCAGAACACTGAAGAAGAGAAAAGAGAGGTGGAGGATGAAGAAAAGAGGCGGAGATGAAGCAGAAGTTTAGCTCCAGAGAGGAGCTGTCACTGTGTAGGCGGGGCTCAGGCAGCTCCGCCCACACAGTGACAGTGAAGCAGGTGAAGAGTAATAAATGAAGACAGCAGACAGGATTTGATAAGCTGATGTACAAACATGTAGAATGATGGTGGCCAGTAGCGGTTTTTGATACAGGTGACACGGGCGGTTGTCCGGGGCGGCATCATGGGCATCGGAAAAAAAATTTGCTAGTACTCATGCTGCCCCGACATCATGCCAGCGCATATTGGGAATGGCAGAGGCACCGATCGGTTTTCTATCGCCCTCCGTTTGCGAGGTGCGCCTGCTGCTTGCGGCACAGGGAGGAGAGGGCGGGGGATTCTCCTGCTGGCTGAAGCAGCATCTAATAACCAACTCGCAAAATAAACCAAAATAAAATTAAACCAACAAACACAAAAACACCAGACATTATGATACAGACTTGTAATTTGCACCGATGTTTTTTTCATAATTCTATAAAGTGAGCAGAGCCCTCGGAGCGCCTGCTCGCTGCTGAAGTCAAAGTAAACTTTATTGTCATCTCTGCTACATACAGTCCAGTATATAGAGAGACGAGACGACGAGGCTGCAGTTACAGCAGTGCAAGTAAACAAACAATAAATATAAGAAGAGTAAGAAAATAAATATATACTTTAGGACTCGGGGTAAAGGGATCAATAACAATTTAAAATTTACAGTTTGATGATTTAAAATCTCACACACAAGTCGTCGAAAGGGGAGGGAGACCGGCTACTTCCAAATAGAGCACATTTCATTCATAATGTAAATCCAAGCCCATTATGCATTCATGATTTGAATCCTGGGTTGTGTGAAATCCCAGAAATAAACCCCCGACAAAGTCAATCCGTGAACTAAGGTGTAGGTCTGTTAGATCATGTTGTGGTGATCCTCGAGTTGGGGGATTTGTGTTCATACTGGAGTGCAAAATTAAAACCAATAGAAGATGGACAAGAAAAGTTCAAAGCCATCAGGTGCTCAGTTTAGAAAAAAGAGAAAAGAAGAGGAGGAGAAACGAGCAAAAGATGCAGGTAAGCAGATGTGTGATTGGATAATGGCAGGTCATCCTGAAACAATCAGAATCATAATCAGAATACTTTATTAATCCCTAAGAAAATTATGTGGGTTACAGTTGCTCCAAGTAGAAATGGTAAAAATAGCAACAGTAACAGACTAAACTCCAAACAATACATTATGTTACAGATTTTAATATTAATTAGTCATTGTCAATTGTTGATTTGTCCTGTTCTCATTGTATGACGAATTATGATGGCTGTTTGGTAGCTGTTTGCATACAATGCATGCTCTCTCTCTCCTCGTGTGTGTGTGTGTGTGTGTGTCTCTGGTGAAATTCAGTATGGCTCCAACAACAGTTTTATCCTTAATATGTTTTGTGCGTGTGTGTGTGTGTGTGTGTGTGTGTGTGTGTGCGGGGGGCAGCAGGAATGACTAAACCCACTAACAGTCTGATATCCCCGTGTTCCTGTTGGCTGTAGCTCAGGTGGCAGAGCAGGTCAGCCACTAATCAGAAGGTCGGTGGTTCGATCCCAGGCTGCCTCCTGGCTGCATGCCAAATATCCTTGGGCAAGATACTAACCCCATGTTTACCTACTGGTGGTGGTCAGAGGGCCCGGTGGCGCCTGTGTCCGGCAGCCTCGCCTCTGTCAGTAGCTGCCATCACCAGTGTCAGTGCGCCCCAGGGCAGCTGTGGTTACAATGTAGCTGCCATCACCAGTGTGTGAATGACTGAATGTAGTGTAAAGCGCTTTGGGGTCCTTAAGGACTAGAAAAGCGCTATACAAATGCAGGCCATTTACCATTTGTTCTAGAGCATCATCATTAATGCTGCTCCACCACCATCACTGCAGCTGACCAATCAGCTTCTGTCACGTCATGTGACACTCTGTGACTCAGACTGGAGAAATGCTAAATGGCTAACCTGAAGCTAACCTGAGAAACAGTCAAAGTACTGATGATTCCTACAAAGTGTGTGTGTTCAGTATGAGATGAGTGTGAATGAAACCATGGAGGAGCGGGCCGTGGCTGCTCTCACACACGTTTGCTGTAGGGGCGGAGCAACAGAAATGTTCTTAGGGGGCAAAATCAAAGCCATCATTGTTGACACATATGCAGCTGTTACATCCTGTAATATGCATTAAATATGGTTCAAATACATTAAATGCATTAAATATACATGTTTCATATAAATATAGTCTACAACTTTGTTTTCTTCAGCCCACATAAGGAAACAGTTCAGTCAGATAAAGACAGAAGGCCTTTTCCACGTCCCTCTGCTCAGTGTTAAAGTGCTGATGATGTTCAAGCTCAGGCAGCAGGAGGGATTTCTAAGCATCCTTCACTGATCCACAACAAAGGTCCAGAGTTTGATCCCTCCTAGTAGGACAGGAAAGCAGAGACAGCGTGTGCCTGCAGGTGAATGTACACTGCTGTTATAAGAGTTGTGGAAACTCAGGTCAAAAGGACGTAACCACACTGCTGGCAGTTCCAGGACAGTCACAGAGTTACAGCATCATTTCTGAACATAAAGACAGAAAGCTCATCCAAATCCTGGGATTAAAAGTCTGTCCTGGTGGTGTCCAGTCAAACACGTCTCTGTGAAAGCTTCAATCCAACAGGCTCCAAAGTCCTTCTGCTCATTTCCTCGCCGGGTTCTTGATGCTCCTGTACCATCTCTCTGTCATCCTCCTCGCTCCCTCTTTGCACTCACAGTCTTTGTGCATCATTAACACTCACATGAGGAAAACCAAAGTTTTACTGGGCAGAAGATGATCATCAGTGATGCTGTCTTTAAAATACTCTTGTTAGAAATGTACGACTTTAATGTGAAACATTCAGAGTTTTTTCTCTTGTTGTGTTTGTTTGAAGCTGCTTCCTGTTGGCTTCAGCTGTTTGGAGTTTCCATTTTCTAAACTTCTACATTCTGAACCTTCTTCAGCTCTGAACAGATGATGAAACACTGAATGATTTCAAGCACTTTGTCTAATAAACTTACATCTTTCATTCTTTATACAGATTGGAGAGCTGTGATTTGTCAGAGATCAGCTGTGATTATCTGGAAGCAGTGCTGAAGCTCAACCCTTCGTATCCCAGAGAGGTGGACCTGAGAAACCACAAGCTGAAGGATTCAGGAGTGAAGCAGCTGTGTGTTCTTCTGGAGAATCCACAACATCAAATTGAAACTCTGAGGTCAGTCTCCACGTTTTAGTTGTGCTGACACTGTCGATCTGTCGAACTAAAACCTTTATACAGGAAGTCTGGTTCAGCTCTTTGTAGACCTTCTAATCTCTGATCCTCTGAGTCTTACTCAGTTGATGATGCAGAGTTGTGAAGCCGATGTGGGTGAGGACATTCGCCCAGCTCTAACTGCTTTGACGTCCAGGTGTCTTCCCTGTTTGTCCTGATACAAACAAACCTGAGTAACCTTGCAGGTCAGATCTCATCAGTCACACCTGTTATGGCAGCTCTCCTCTAGATTGTAGTTCTTGTTAACCTGGGATGGTTTTAGAAGCCTGGACCACAGACTCCAAGGGAAGATATTACTGGGAAAGGCCAAAGCAACCTATTAGACCCATTAAACACTAACATAGATGAATACTCAGATTTAAACCTTTATTCTTTCACAAAGGGTTAAAAAGGGAACGTCCACAGTTTAGACTGCAGCAGATTTTATTAAAGCAGTTTGACAGGAGCAAAGCAAAAACAGAAAGAATAAGTGTTTCACATATGAATAGATATAACATAATAATAAAAGAAAAGCAAAATAATGATAAAAAAGAATGAAAAAGTTGTCCAGAGCAGCAGGATGTCTGAGGTCTGCAGAAACACAAAAACACAGCAGCTAAAAATAGTTGTTGAAAGAAAACGAGGTGGGAGCTGCTGATTCCTGAGCTTTGATACTGGATTAGCTTCAGTAGTTATTCCCATCACTGCTGTAGGAGCTACATTTAGTCACAGCTGATTGTCTTCTTTGACCAATCAGAAGACTACTGTTGTAAAAACAAGCAGACAAAGAACCAATGAGAGTGAAGAACAGGATAAAGAGCTCGTGTGATGGAGGCAAAGCAATAATCAGCAGACTGTAGCAGTTTCTATCTGGATGAAAGTAGAAGGAGCTCAGCGGAGCTCAGTCCCATATCTTTGGTTAGAAACAACATCAGTGATTTCCTGCTGCTCGAGATGATTCCAGCAGCTCTCATTACAGCAGCTGATGAGAGAAACAGCTGATGGCTCACAGCTCGTGCACTGTTGGATCTCCAGATGTTCACGTGGCTGAAGTCTGTGAAGAAACTGTGGTCCACGTAGTTCACACGGCCTCAGATTGGACCGAGCTCCCTGGATCACTGCAGCATCCTCAGCTGGTACATGGACGTCTCTGCTCCTCAGTCTTGGAGCCCCTGCAGGTCCGTCCACACCACCAGGGTCTTCTCACTCACCTTTACTTTGTCCTCGTCCTTCATCGGCCGTGCTGTGTCTTTGTTCCTGCGGTGTTGTTCCCACAATGCAGTGCTGATGTTCCCTCCTTGAATGCACAACAAGTACGGTGCTGGTCTTTCTCGGGTGGAGCAGAGACAGATTGAAGTCTTCCAGGCTTTAGTGCCGACTTCCCTGACAGAGGCTGGACTCCATGGTCTGCACAGGAGACTTCTACACTGTGTGGAGGTGACTCCTGGACTTGAAGACAGGCTGCAGGTACATGTGTGATGAAGAGGACCTACAGCAGTGTGATGGAGCTGCAGGTCTGAAGGAAGTCCTGCTGTCCTGTCCCACCCTCATCTTTACTTCCTCTGTCTTCTCTGGACTTGTCCTCCTGTTTCAGAAACAGCACTGCTTCATGCCGAGGGTGGAAGGGAGCGTTGGCTCTGATTCTTTTACCGTCCACCACAAGGAGACACTGATGCTGACCTCCTGATTCATCTGCATGTGTTCTTCTTCACACTGCTCACCTCCACCAAAGACTTCACAAACATCTTCTTTCTTTGAGTCCAGTTTGTCCCACAAACACTTCCAAATCTCCTCCTCTGAGATTCTGCAGCTTCTTGCAGTGTGACTCAGCTGACTTCTGACAGACCACAGACTGGCACAGCATCCACATGTGTCTCCTTTCAAACAGGCTCTTGATGTTTCCTCCCACATCATTCTGGCCTCTCAGTCTCCTTTGTTCTCCAGCTCTGTAGCTCCAGCTGATGAAGCTTCAGTTTTCCATGTTGGTAACAGTAAACTACAGCCTCTGCTGTCAGCTGGGTAACTAAACAGAGCTGCAGCACGTCTCTGCGGTGGTGCTACATCCAGCCTGCAGACGGCCGTCTACATGTTGTAGCGGTTTACAGTCACCAGGGGGCGCTGTCCCAGCCATGCAGGCAGTGGGCTGCTCTGCTTGTGCTGTTGTTGGTGAAGCTGAAGTGAAAGCGAGAGTTAAAACACTGAACAGTGTCCACTGAGCTTCTCATGCTATTCTCATGCTCAAAGAAGTTTAACAGGAAGGACGACTCGTCCATCAGACGTCCAGCTGTCCGTGACCGTGTCCACAGCAGAGTGTGACCGAGGCTTCATGCTAACACGCACACATGAAGCTAATACCACCACGAGCAGCTGCTCAGTGGATTTGGAGGACAAATGTCTGCAGCTTCTCACAGGCAGTATGCAGAATGTGGATCTCCACAAAGACTGTGGAGAGCTCGTCCCACACTCTAAATCCACACTTGTCTGCACAAAACTTCTCACACGTTCCCGTCACAAGTGTCTTCTAAGCGAAGCTACCAGGTTCAGGTCCAGCTTGTTTATCTGGAGCTGCAGTAGATGATCCATCCTCACAAAGCAACACAGACAGCAGATATGCAAACACACAACACAACCAAAGGATTCTCTCTGCATGTCTGTGGCTGATGCTGCTGGAACGAAGCTGTTTGAAATCTTTTTGCGCATCAAGAGACAGAATCATTGTTTCTTCTTGTTTGGTCTTGTACAAGGACATTAAGTTCAACAATCTACGAACATTGTCCCGATAGTGCCTTCCTGCAATGAACCCCGTTTGATCTGGATTTATAACCTGTGTTATAATTTTACTAACTCTTTTGGCTAAAATCGTGGTGAGAATGCACAAATCAGTATTCAGTAATGAGATTGGCCTGTATGATTGACAGTTTGTGGGGTCCTTGCCCTCTTTATGGATTACGACAATTGTAGCATCGTTCCAGGACGGCGCCATAGTCCCAGTCTCCAGAGCGCAGTGGTAAGCTTTCAGTAATAAGGGTGCGACTTTGTCCTTAAGTTTTTTTTATAGAATTTGTTAATAAAACCATCAGGGCCAGGACTGTTTTTAGTTTTAAGGTTTGAAATCACCTGTAAAATTTCTTGTTCTTGAATTGGTTCATCCTACTCCTTTGCTACAGATTCTGGCAGTGTTTTTAAATTGATCTTTTCTAAGAAATCAGATAGTGTATTGTTATCTTTACATGTATCTGAATTTTTATATAATGACTCGAAAAAATTGGCAAAACAACTTGCAATTTGATTTGGTTTAGTAATTAGGGTTTGATCTGACTTCAACTTTTGGACCATATTACAAGTTTGCTGTTTCCTGGTCTTATTGCCAGCAATCTACTAGCCCTACTACCCTGTTCATAGTACTTTTGTTTAATGACTCTTAAATATCCCTCAATTTTCTTGTTTATTAAACTATTAAGCTCACTACGTAACATTTTAAGATCGGAAAGCAAATTGGCTGTCTGTGCTTTTTTGTGTTGTTGCTCTAGGTGTTTTATTTTGGCCTCCAATTCACACCGCCTAGCCTCTTTTCTTTTTTTCCTGGCACTTGCAAATGATATTATGCGACCTCTAATGTATGCCTTGGCGCAATCCCAGAGAGTTAAAGGCGATATCTCCGGAGTTGTGTTCAACTCCAAGTAAGTATTTAGTTCAGTATGTATGAACTCACAAAACTGGCTGTCATTTAGGAGTGAGGCATTTAATCGCCAGACTTTAATGTTCTTGATGCTCCTGTACCATCTCTCTGTCATCCTCCTCGCTCCCTCTTTGCACTCACAGTCTTTGTGCATCATTAACACTCACATGTGGAAACCAAAGTTTTACTGGGCAGAGGAGGATCATCAGTGACGCTGTCTTTAAAATGCTCTTGTTAGAAATGTACGACTTTAATGTGAAACATTCAGAGTTTTTTCTCTTGTTGTGTTTGTTTGAAGCTGCTTCCTGTTGGCTTCAGCTGTTTGGAGTTTCCATTTTCTAAACTTCTACATTCTGAACCTTCTTCAGCTCTGAACAGATGATGAAACACTGAATGATTTCAAGCACTTTGTCTAATAAACTTACATCTTTCATTCTTTATACAGATTGAAGGGCTGTGATTTGTCAGATATTGGCCTTGATTATCTGGCAGCAGCACTGAAGTCCAACCCCTCGTATCCCACAGAGGTGGACCTGAGTGGAACCTACAGCAACCTGCAGGGTTCAGGAGTGAAGCATCTGTGTGATTTTCGGGAGAATCCACGATGTCGTTTTGAAACTCTGAGGTCAGTCAGCATGTTTTAGTTGTGCTGAGATGAATATGATGTGAAAGTTGTGCTGACACTAAACTGCAGACATCAGGCTGATATTATACTGATCCACACTGAGGATCTTCATGGTAAAGTCTGTTTTCTTCTTCTCTGGTTTAGTCCATTGACTGCAGCAGAACAATGTTCACATTTCAAACAGTGATACTCAACGTATGGCCCGCGGCCCACACGCGGCCTGCCCACCTTTCCTGATTCAGAGAGAGGGGACCCTGATTAACTGTGTAGCTTCTTCCTCACAGTTCTAAGTATCAGACACAACAATGAATAATCCACAGCTGACTGTCTTTAGCAGGTCAAAGGTCACAGCACACAGCACTCTGTGAAACAGTTTGGAGCAGGAATTCTTGCACATTTACAAACTGACACTGCTGCACGGCATGCTGGGTAATGCTAGCTGCTCAGGTATGGGCGTGCTAACGGCTGTGAGGCTCCGTGGCTGCAGAACACTGAAGAAGAGAAAAGAGAGGTGGAGGATGAAGAAAAGAGGCGGAGATGAAGCAGAAGTTTAGCTCCAGGGAGGAGCTGTCACTGTGTGGGTGGGGCTCAGTCAGCTCCGCCCACACAGTGACAGTGAAGCAGGTGATATATATACAGTGTTGGGAAGGTTACTTTTAAAATGTATTCCATTACAGATTACAGAATACATGTCCCAAAATGTATTCTGTAACATATTCCGTTACGTTACTCGATGAGAGTAACGTATTCTGAATACTTTGGATTACTTAATATATTATCATGCTGTTTACAACTACATGAATGTACTATTGCTGTGATTTATTACTGTTACTGAAGGTCCGCGGCTCCGAACCGTAGTAAAGGGACCTCTGGCTAATACGGTGGGTTCTGTGTCGGGCTCGTAGCCGAAAACTAGCTTTACTTTGTTGTCTGGGTCACTTTGCTAGCAGAGACAGAGAGAGGCGTTGAAAGGCTGCTCCAACGGGACTTATTGTTTCAGAGGAAAACACGAACATGGTGTACAGTCGAGTCTTAATAGCTTACTTACAACTGGGCTCGTCAGGCTCTCTTCTTGGCTGCAGTGGTTATTATTATATTTACATGCTTCCAGCTCCCGTTTTTGCTCGATGACAGCTCGTACTTTTCCTTTTTCTCCCTCCCTCGCTCACAGACACATAACGGGTATGGCAGTCCATTCTCCCTGCAGCACGGACTACACTGCCTATGATGCTACATTCTTTAGAGCTATACCTGTAGCATTCTGCCTATTAGCTTAGCACAACAACAACAGGGCGCTCCTCTCACCCAGGAAACACGCAGAGAGAGCGTCACCCTGTAACCATGGCAACCGTAACGCTGCCTGGAACAACAGAACGTAGCTGTCAAACAAAACCCAAACAGTCCTGACCCACCACAATATGAAACAGGGAAAGTACCGCCGGTAATCCATTTATTTCAACAAAGTAACTGTATTCTAAATACCACCTTTTTAAACGGTAACTGTAACAGAATACAGTTACTCATATTTTGTATTTTAAATACGTAATGGCAGTACATGTATTCCGTTACTCCCCAACACTGTATATATATACATATGCAAGGGATGCTTTTCATCGACTACAGCTCGGCATTTAACACCATCATCCCCTCAAAACTTGCCACGAAGCTCGTCGACCTTGGGCTGGGAACACCAATCTGCAGATGGATTCTAAACTTCCTCACAAACAGGCCCCAGGTGGTGAGAGTTGGTAAGCACACCTCCTCACCACTCATCCTAAACACAGGTACGCCACAGGGTTGTGTGCTTAGCCCCCTCCTATATTCCCTGTTCACACACGACTGTGTTGCTAAACACGAGTGCAACATCATCAAGTTTTGCTGATGACAACAACCATCATAGGCCTCATCACAGACAATGATGAGGACGGCCTATAGAGAGGGAGGTGATGGCGCTGTACGAGTGGTGTCTGGAAAATAACCTGACTCTCAACATCAGCAAAACTAGAGAAATGATAGTGGACTACCGGAAACGACCAGTCTAGGGACACCAGCCCATCCACATCAACGGTGTCAAGGTCGAAAGGGTCAGCAGCTTCAAATTCCTTCGAGTCAACATCACAGAGGACTTCTCCTGGACCCTTCACACAGACACTACTATCAGGAAAGCTCGCCAGCGGCTTTACTTCCTGAGGAGGCTGAGGAAGTTTAGCATGAACGCCAACATCACCTCAAATTTTTACAGGTGTGCAATTGAGAGCTTGCTGACAAGCTGCATCACAGTTTGGTACGGAAGCTGCTCTGCCAGCAGCCGTAAATCACTACAGAGGGTGGTGAAGGCAGCAGAGCACATCACTGGCACGAGGCTTCCTGCCATCCAGGACATTTACCTCCAGCGATGCCACCGTAAAGCACACAGCATCATCAAGGACCACAGCAGCCCATCAGCTGTTCTCCTTGTTACCATCTGGCAGACGTTACAGGAGTCTGTCTGCTCCGACTACAAGACTTAAAAACAGTTTCTACCATCAAGCCGTACGACACCTCAACCACAACACTTAAACACACACACACTGCACAGGACGCACTCAGAAGCTACCTTGCAGCTTCACAAGTACTCTGTTTAATCTGCACTGGTCACTTCACTTTATTGTTATTGATATTTATATTTAAAAAGTGCAATACTGTAATTTTCTGCTGCTCATTTCTGTGCAATATCCCATCTGCCCCCCCTGAGTGCTGAGTGACTGCTGCTCATCAAACACATTTCATTGCAATGTTGACCCTGTGCTAACTTGCATATGACAAATAAAACTGAAAACTGAAAACTGAAGTGTAATAAATGAAGACAGCAGACAGGATTTGATAAGCTGATGTACAAACATGTAGAATGATGGTGGCAGCTACAGAAACAGGTCCATACAGACTGAAGCGTGTCTCAGTCTGAATGTACACTGCTGTTATAAGAGCTGTGGAAACTCAGGTCAAAAGGACGTAACCACACTGCTGACAGTTCCAGGACAGTCACAGAGTTACAGCATCATTTGTGAACATAAAGACAGAAAGCTCATCCAAATCCTGGGATTAAAAGTCTCTCCTGGTGGTGTCCAGTCAAACACGTCTCTGTGAAAGCTTCAATCCAACAGGCTCCAAAGTCCTTCTGCTCATTTCCTCGCCGGGTTCTTGATGCTCCTGTACCATCTCTCTGTCATCCTCCTCGCTCCCTCTTTGCACTCAGTCTTTGTGCATCATTAACACTCACATGAGGAAAACCAAAGTTTTACTGAGCAGAAGATGATCATCAGTGACGCTGTCTTTAAAATACTCTTGTTAGAAATGTACGACTTTAATGTGAAACATTCAGAGTTTTTTCTCATGTTGTGTTTGTTTGAAGCTGCTTCCTGTTGGCTTCAGCTGTTTGGAGTTTCCATTTTCTAAACTTCTACATTCTGAACCTTCTTCAGCTCTGAACAGATGATGAAACACTGAATGATTTCAAGCACTTTGTCTAATAAACTTACATCTTTCATTCTTTATACAGATTGGAGCGCTGTGATTTGTCAGAGATCAGCTGTGATTATCTGGAAGCAGTGCTGAAGCTCAACCCTTCGTATCCCAGAGAGGTGGACCTGAGCTCCAACAAGCTTCAGAATTCAGGAGTGAAGCAGCTGTGTGTTCTTCTGGAGAATCCACAACATCAAATTGAAACTCTGAGGTCAGTCTCCACGTTTTAGTTGTGCTGACACTGTCAATCTGTGGAACTAAAACCTTTATACAGGAAGTCTGGTTCAGCTCTTTGTAGACCTTCTAATCTCTGATCCTCTGAGTCTTACTCAGTAGATGATGCAGAGTTGTGAAGCCGATGTGCGCCCAGCTCTAACTACTTTGACGTCCAGGTGTCTTCCCTGCTTGTCCTGATACAAAACAAACCTGAGTAACCTTGCAGGTCAGATCTCATCAGTCACACCTGTTATGGCAGCTCTCCTCTAGATTGTAGTTCTTGTTAACCTGGGATGGTTTTAGAAGCCTGGACCACAGACTCCAAGGGAAGATTACTGTGAAAGGCCAAAGCAACCTATTAGACCCATTAAACACTAACATAGATGAATACTCAGATTTCAACCTTTATTGTTTCACAAAGAGTTAAAAAGGGAACGTCCACAGTTTAGACTGCAGCAGATTTTATTAAAGCAGTTTGACAGGAGCAAAGCAAAAACAGAAAGAATAAGTGTTTCACATATTAATACATATAACATAATAATAAAAGAAAAGCAAAAGAATGATAAAAAGAATGAAAAAGTTGTCCAGAGCAGCAGGATGTCTGAGGTCTGCAGAAACACAAAAACACAGCAGCTAAAAATAGTTGTTGAAAGAAAACGAGGTGGGAGCTGCTGATTCCTGAGCTTTGATACTGGATTAGCTTCAGTAGTTATTCCCATCACTGCTGTAGGAGATACATTTAGTCACGGCTGATTGTCTTCTTTGACTAATCAGAAGACTGTTGTAAAAACAAGCAGACAAAGAACCAATGAGAGTGAAGAACAGGATAAAGAGCTCGTGTGATGGAGGCAAAGCAATAATCAGCAGACTGTAGCAGTTTCTATCTGGATGAAAGTAGAAGGAGCTCAGCGGAGCTCAGTCCCATATCTTTGGTTAGAAACAACATCAGTGATTTCCTGCTGCTCGAGATGATTCCAGCAGCTCTCATTACAGCAGCTGATGAGAGAAACAGCTGATGGCTCACAGCTCGTGCACTGTTGGATCTCCAGATGTTCACGTGGCTGAAGTCTGTGAAGAAACTGTGGTCCACGTAGTTCACACGGCCTCAGATTGGACCGAGCTCCCTGGATCACTGCAGCATCCTCAGCTGGTACATGGACGTCTCTGCTCCTCAGTCTTGGAGCCCCTGCAGGTCCGTCCACACCACCAGGGTCTTCTCACTCACCTTTCCTTTGTCCTTCATCGGCCGTGCTGTGTCTTTGTTCCTGCGGTGTTGTTCCCACGATGCAGTGCTGATGTTCCCTCCTTGAATGCACAACAAGTACGGTGCTGGTCTTTCTCGGGTGGAGCAGAGACAGGTTGAAGTCTTTCAGGTTTTAGTGCGACTTCCCTGACAGAGGCTGGACTCCATGGTCTGCACAGGAGGCTTCTACACTGTGTGGAGGTGACTCCTGGACTTGAAGACAGGCTGCAGGTACATGTGTGATGAAGAGGACCTACAGCAGTGTGATGGAGCTGCAGGTCTGAAGGAAGTCCTGCTGTCCTCTCCGACCCTCATCTTTACTTCCTCTGTCTTCTCTGGACTTGTCCTCCTGTTTCAGAAACAGCACTGCTTCATGCCGAGGGTGGACGGGAGCGTTGGCTCTGATTCTTTTACCGTCCACCACAAGGAGACACTGATGCTGACCTCCTGATTCATCTGCATGTGTTCTGCTTCACACTGCTCACCTCCACCAAAGACTTCACAAACATCTTCTTTCTTTGAGTCCAGTTTGTCCCACAAACACTTCCAGATCTCCTCCTTTGAGATTCTGCAGCTTCTTGCAGTGTGACTCAGCTGACTTCTGACAGAACACAGACTGGAACAACATCCACATGTGTCTCCTTTCAAACAGGCTCTTGATGTTTCCTCCCACATCATTCTGGCCTCTCAGTCTCCTTTGTTCTCCAGCTCTGTAGCTCCAGCTGATGAAGCTTCAGTTTTCCATGTTGGTAACAGTAAACTACAGCCTCTGCTGTCAGCTGGGTAACTAAACAGAGCTGCAGCACGTCTCTGCGGTGGTGCTACATCCAGCCTGCAGACGGCCGTCTACATGTTGTAGTGGTTTACAGTCACCAGGGGGCGCTGTCCCAGCCATGCAGGCAGTGGGCTGCTCTGCTTGTGCTGTTGTCGGTGAAGCTGAAGTGAAAGCGAGAGTTAAAACACTGAACAGTGTCCACTGAGCTTCTCATGCTATTCTCATGCTCAAAGAAGTTTAACAGGAAGGACGACTCGTCCATCAGGCGTCCAGCTGTCCGTGACTGTGTCCACAGCAGAGTGTGACCGAGGCTTCATGCTAACACGCACACATGAAGCTAATACCACCACGAGCAGCTGCTCAGTGGATTTGGAGGACAAATGTCTGCAGCTTCTCACAGGCAGTATGCAGAATGTGGATCTCCACAAAGACTGTGGAGAGCTCGTCCCACACTCTAAATCCACACTTGTCTGCACAAAACTTCTCACACGTTCCCGTCACAAGTGTCTTCTAAGTGAAGCTACCAGGTTCAGGTCCAGCTTGTTTATCTGGAGCTGCAGTAGATGATCCATCCTCACAAAGCAACACAGACAGCAGATATGCAAACACACAACACAACCAAAGGATTCTCTCTGCATGTCTGTGGCTGATGCTGCTGGAACGAAGCTGTTTGAAACCTTGTTGTTCTGCACTTTGGGACCAGAAGAGGAAACTGAAGCTCTGTGCAGAGGGTTCAATGGAAGCAGCCAAGCGCTGTAAGTGTCTGCTGTGCAGGGATGCTGGTTCAGCTGTGGCTCAGTTTCACAGTGTGACTCAATAAAAGCAGCAGGAAATCAAAGCTTGATGCTTTCATCAGTGTGGAAGTAAGAAAGTTTCCTGTGACAGACGCTGGAGCTCTTTCACTCTCAGCTTCAGTTTCAGCTTCAAACTTCTTCCAACATGTTTCTAACACGGCCACATTCCACCTTAATGGAGCTGATATCTTGTGCATCAGCACATTTTCTAAAGGCAGCGATCACATCTTTAGTTTTGGATGTTTAACTGCAGATTGTTTATGTGTTTATAGCACATTAATTACAACAGCAGCATTGACCACAGTGCTGTACAAGAATCCAAAATAACTATTAAAATAACTCATAATATTAATATCACACATCAAATATCAAATAACTCTCCTGCTGTATTAAAAGCCAGTGAATACAAATGTGTTTTAAGAGCAGATTTACAGAGACTGACAGCAGGAGCTGGGGCTGTTCGATAGAACGATGTATATATGATGACCATATGAAAACGTCTATCGTTTCATATCACGCTCTTTGTTTCCTGGTTATGTGTTTGTGTGTTTTCCAGATAAACCTTTCAAAATAAATCTGAAGATCCTGTGAGAGTTTTCAAAATAAACACAATAATTACTGCGGTCGCTCGTTTATCGAGTTACGTTCTAAAAATAAGTCTCAGAATGATGTAGCAGCTTTATGTTTTACAATTATTATAGAAGTTTTAAGGCAGTTAAACCCTCACTGCACACTTTCTACACTTTTCTCAGACAGGCATGAACATTTTCACACTTTTCTCTCTTGTTTAAACAAAGTTCAAACCATCATAGAAAAATAAGTTCATTATTAAAGAATGAAAGCAAAGTGTTTCTGAAATGTGTCAAATCAGCCTTTGCTGGCATTAAATGAGCTTGGTTCTATGTGAGGAGCACTCGTCCATGGCCTGGGCTCCTCGCTGTCAGGTAAAGTTTCATAAAGCTTTTGAGTTTTTATGCAGATAATGTTGGTGTCCAGCACGATGTTCTTTTTCCTGCGGTCACTGATCCACAAAGCCAAAGCTGACTCCATCCTTACGATGTTCTTGTTGTGGACAGTTACAACCTTTTTGCCTCCTTGTTGAAACTATGATGGTCAGCATCTTCCTCTGCCTTTGGCTGCGACCACAGGTGCAAAACGTCTCGTCATCATTGTTGTTTGTTGGGGACAAAACGTACAAACATACAGTGCAGCACTGCAGAGTCACACTGCTGTAAATTTGAACACATTCTGTACTGTACAGGAGACACGGCACGAGATTGGCTGACAATGGTCTACAGCCAATCCGGACGCAGAACACAACGCGCTGTAAAAAACAAAAGCATGCAAAATTGCACAAAAAAGATCAGCGAAACAGCGAGGCCGCCAAAGGTGAACTGTGTTACAGCGAGGGACCAGCGTATATATGGTTGTTGGGACGATAAATGTCTTTGAGCTTGTGTCAGAAGACGAGCTTCAGCTTTCTGGACCAGCTGCAGTCTTGCCAGGCAGGTCCCACTAACTCCAACATATAAGGAGTTACAATAATCCAGCTGGGATGTCATGAAAACGTGGATCGCCCGTTCAAGGTTTTTAAAAGATATAAATGATCTCACCTTAGATAAAAGCCTCAGTTTGAAGAAAGACCGCTGTACAACTGAGCTCAGCTGTTTTTCAAAGGTCACATTGCCGTCAAATATAAGCCCCAAATGTAATAATGCGATTTAATAAAAGAGCTGAACCAGTCTAATAGAGCGCCCTTGATGCCGCCATGCGCCAATGGTGACATCAAGATGCTGTGGTCAACAGTGTCAAAGGCAGCGGTCAGATCCAAAAGCACAGCTGAGTCTCCTGATCAGTGGCTGATAAAAGATCATTAAGAACTTTTCAAAGTGCAGTTTCAGTGCTGTGAAGAGCTTTAAAACCAGACTGAAACCTTTACAACAGATTGCAGCTGAACAAATATAATCTTTTACAAAATCTTCGACAGGAAGGGAAGCTTTGAAATAGGCCTGAAGTTTGAGCGGACAGAGGATCCAGATCAGGTTTTTAGTACAGGCTGTACAACAGCATGTTTAAAACAGGCTGTACAACACCTGAACTAAGACTGCTGTTAAAAATCGCTAAGATGTTGGAACCAACAACCTTTAAAATCTTTTTAAACACGTGTTGGAACAACATCATTTGGACAAGATGATGTCTTTATAGCATCACATCGTTCCTCCACCTGATCAAACCACACAGGCTCAAACTGATCAAAAACAGCTGAGCAGGTGAATATTTTAGCCCCGGTGCGATCTCGGGCGAGAGTATCGATGATGGCCAAAGGGCAGCGTCCAGCTCTACGGCCGCTGAAGAGCAGACTCAACAGACGCGCGTGATGTGGATCCTACTGCTCTAAAATTGGAGCTTCTTCAATCCATTAAAGAGGACATTAGTACGCTGTTAAAAGAAGAACTCAGAAATGCATTGAAAGAAGATTTTGACAATATAAGGGCTGACGTGCAAGGACTGAGAAATGAGATCGCTAACAGCATGGCGGCGACGTGCGGCGAAGTTGATGGAGTAAAGGTTAGAGTGAAAGAAGCTGAGGATGGGCTGTCAATGTGGAGCGATGAGGTGACCACCCTGCAGTCTACAGTAGAGAGTATGAAGGAGGAGCTGTCTGACCTGAAGGATAAATGTGATGAAGGCAGGAAGCGGAGAGCTAACATCCACATCATAGGGATCCCAGAGGGCCTGGACTCGAGCTCCTCCACGGCCGTATCCGTGCTACTACGTGAAGTGCTGGGTATGGATAAAGACGTTATTGTCGACCGCTCACACAGGAGCCCTATCCTGAGAAAGCCAGCTGGTAACCCGCACGCCGTCATAGCCGAGCGTCACTACTACCAGGATTGTGTGGCTACGCCGTGCCAGGGCCCAAGCCCCGCTTGAGTTTAACGGACAACCTATTGCAATATTACGACTGGGCGATATGACCCAAAGTTCATATCTCGATATTCTTTAGCTGGATGGCGATATACGATATATATCTCGATATTTTTAAAGCCAGAAAGTACGAACAAAAAGAGAGTTCTTAGTCAAAGCTGTGTCCCAAATCTCAAGTAGACACTTTTATTAACATACAGCGTAGATGTACATGAAACAGTTACTCAGAAATAAATGATCAGCATTTATTAAATAATAATGCTCCATAAATAAAAGAAAACAATGTTGTTTTTGTGCATAACAAAAAGCTCACAATCGTGCAGTCAAAATGTAAACTAACAGACGCTGAGCATAATAACAAGCAGCTGCTCTGTTCCCAGGTTCTACTGCGTGACTGACAGCCTGGAGTTTGAAATCCTCTTTGTAACCGTGTCTCTTACAGGTGCCATTTATGGTCCTTATACACACTCAATACAGTAATATTACGTTGAAGCAGAGTACGTATCACTCCGCGAGGCTCCTCGTAGCTGTAATGCTCCAACAATCCATCAAGCGGTGCGGCCTCGTAGCTGAGCAAAGTCGTACCAAAACATTTTTTGAAAGTTTTCTGAGCGCCGTGTAGCACATAAAATCGGTTCGAGGTCAGTAAGCACAACCAGAATTTATCCATAAGGCGCACTGTCGATTTATGAGAAAATTACAGGATTTTAAGTGCAGAAAATATAGTTTATGGTTTTCCTTTGATCTTAGCAAATATCTACTCCTCTAATTGGGATGATCACAGATTTTTCACTAATGTCTTTGCGCGGCTCCCCAATATGTCATCACACAATATCATCTTTGAGGGAGACCTAAACTGCTCATTATCTGCTATGGACCACAGTTCACACAAAAGTACACTTAGCCCAAAGTCAGCATGCGTCATTCAGAGCTTTCTTGATAATTATGGGCTGGATGATGTATGGAGATTTCATAATCCTGCTTCACGTCAATACTCTTTTTTTCTAATGTCCATAAAACATATATTTGTATAGAAAAACGTCTCCCTTTAGTTACAGAATGTGATTATAAGACTCTGGTGATTTCTCCTCTTGTTTTTTCAATGTGTATTCCTGATGCCTGCTCCAACTATCAGCCATGGAGATTCAACTCAGTGTTGTTAGCAGATGAAGAGTTTGTCAGTTACAAAAGGTCTCAAAGAGATTTTTTTCTATCAATCAGACCCCAGAGATGTCATCATCAGTCATTTGGGAATCTCTAAAAGCATCTGAGAGGCCAAATAATTTCATTTTGTGCCAAACAGAATAAAATAGCGACCGAGCGCCTCTCTCAGTTAGCTGATGAAATGACTAAACTACATGCTGTGTACAGCCACTCTCCTGAGCCTGTATTATATACACAGCGGTTACAATGACAAACTGAATACAATCTCATATCTACAAAACAGGCTGAGTCAAAGTTGCAGCTACACTTATGAACATGGAGAAAAAACAGGCGAGTTATCAGCTCACCAGCTACGACTAAGAACAGCTAACCAACTATCCTTGAGATCTACAATGACCAGGGAATAAGGTCTACAGACAACAAACTATCCTTGAGATCCACAATGATTTCAATAAGTTTTTTGATATTCCCTCCTTGGGAGAAGATGCGATCGCTAGTCTGGAGGAACCTGTCTCTAATGTTGAAATTGAAACGGCCGTACGGAGCATGCAGTCTGGAAAATCTGCTGCCCTGATGGGTATCCATCTGATTTTTTCATAAAGTTTTCTGACCGACTGAATTCACTGTTAAAATCAACTTTTGAAGAATCCTTCCTCTCACAGTCGTTGCCTCCAACAATGCATCAAGCAGTGATGTGTTTAATTGTAAAACAGGAAAAAGACCATTTAGATTGTCGTTCATGTCGTTTAATATCTTTGTTCAACACAGACACCAAGATCCTGGCTCAAGTGTTGGCCCGTCGCTTACACAAGTATTTGTCCTCCATTATTTCACCAGACCAGACGGGCTTTATTAGGCACTCTTTTTTAACATTAGAGCTCTATTAAATATCATTTATACCCATGTTAAAGGTGATACATTGGAAACCGTAATTTGGCTTGACGCAGAAAAGGCGTTGGATCGGGTGAGATGGGATTTTTTTTTATACGCTTAAAAAATGTGTCTTTAATTTTGTATCTTGGATAAAAGTACTTTATTGCTCCCCTCTAACAGCCGTCCGGACTAACAATAATCTGCCCCCCAGGACAGGGATGCCCTCTGTCTCCTTTTTGCCATTGAACCGCTAGCTGTTGCTCTGAGACAATGTGTTGGTGTTGAGGGAAAACATCGAGGGGGTATCGAACATGAAGTCTCTCTTTATGCCGACGACATGATTTTAGTTATTTCCAACCCATCGAACAGCCTCCACAAACTTTTGGATAGACTTACAATAATAATAATAATACATTTTATTTATAGGCGCCTTTAAGAGCCTCAAGGTCACCTTAATGCATACTTAAGGAATTTGGGAGAATTTCTGGATATAAAGTGAATTTTGGGAAGAGCGAGGCAAAGTCTATCTGTACGACAACTGGGGAGTTTTGTGTTTTTTAGCCCCTTTTAAACCCAGCGATAACAAGTTTAAGTACTCGGGCATCTGGGTGACAAGAAAACCACAAAGACTTGTATAAAACTATCTTCCTTTATTGTCGAAGCTTAAAGAGGATTTTGGAAAATGTGAGTTTTGCCTCCTTATATTTATGGTGGGGATGCAGAACAAGGAGCAAAGATGAATGTGATGCTGAATCAGCAGAAGACTTGGACTCATTTGATTCCAGCTTTGATATCATTGATTTCAATATGTCCATTTCTTTCACACTTCACCTTTAAAAGTGAAGCCATGTGGTTCCTGGAAGGAAAAACACGACTTTTCCAAGTCTTTTTCCTGTTTTTATGAGAAATGTACGACTTTAATGTGAAACATTCAGAGTTTTTTCTCTTGTTGTGTTTGTTTGAAGCTGCTTCCTGTTGGCTTCAGCTGTTTGGAGTTTCCATTTTCTAAACTTCTACATTCTGAACCTTCTTCAGCTCTGAACAGATGATGAAACACTGAATGATTTCAAGCACTTTGTCTAATAAACTTACATCTTTCATTCTTTATACAGATTGTGGGAATGTGGTTTGTCAGAGATCAGCTGTGATTATCTGGCAGCAGCACTGAAGTCCAACCCCTCCCATCTGAGACAGCTGAGCCTGAGCAACAACAGCAAGCTGCAGGATCCAGGAGTGAAGCATCTGTGTGGTTTCCTGGAGAGTCCAGGATGTAAACTTGAAACTCTGGGGTCAGTCAGCATGTTTTAGTTGTGCTGAGATGAATGTGATGTGAAAGTTGTGCTGACACTAAACTGCAGACATCAGGCTGATATTATACTGATCCACACTGAGGATCTTCATGGTAAAGTCTGTTTTCTTCTTCTCTGGTTTAGTCAATTGACTGCAGCAGAACAATGTTCACATTTCAAACCTTCAAAGAAGAAGAAAAATCCTCCACTGGAAAATTCACTGTGAAACTCTCAAACTCTTCGTTCCACCTTAAAGTCTGTCTGACACTGAGATCCAAAGCAAAATGTGCGTTTGCTTTACAGACAGCAGTCCAACACAAACATACACACATCATCCAAAACACAGTCCAACATCCAAATCTCCTCCACTGCCAGCATGAATGATGGGAAAGAGAAGGAGGAACACTCTGACATTCAGGGTTAGAATGAGTTTCATAAAGCAGACTGTGAAGATCAAAGCTGCATTAGAAAGCTTACATGAATGAATGAGTGGACAGAAGTGGACAGAGATCATCTGAAGCACTTCAAAGGCTTTAAATCAGCACATTTCTCTTTATTCTTTATCAACTCTGTTAGTTTCTCTCAGTTTTCTGTGGAATGAAGCTAACAGCAGGCTAATAAGATGCTGACCAATAGGTTTCTATTAAAGGTTGTAATTTGTATATGAAAAAGTGCTTTGGCTCAGCAGGGATCAGCTTACAGGTAGAATACAGCTGCTGGATGGGATTAGCATGTCATAGCTATCTACCAAACTGCTAACTGGGGAATTTCAGGCCATCTATGGATCATTTTTACTAACTGTTTATTCAGCTTAGGCTCACAGGGCTACAGCCTGTGCCCTAGCTGTCATAGGGCAAGAGGCGTGGTCCACCTGCACAGGTGAGCAGTCCATCACAGGGCCAACAGAGAGAGACAGAGAAGCACTCTCTCACATCCACACCTACAGCCAATTTAGAAGCACCAATGAACCTAAGCAGCATTTCATTGGACTGTGGGAGAACATCCAACCTCCACAGAAAGGCCCAGCTGACCAACAAGCTTCAACCTACAACCTTCTTGCTTTAAGGCACTAGTGCTAACCACTTTTCCCCATTTCAGCCCAAATCCTGCATCTTCCTGTTTCTGACTCCAGGCCAGCTCCACTAACACTTTCTCATCAGACACTGCCACCTAGTGGAGGAAGTGTTAGTTCCATTTGAAGCTTCAAATTACAGTTAGTTCCTTTACAAAGAGGTGGAGGTGGTGGGGCCACAGCACCATCATCACTGCGTGCCATAGGACACTTAACCTTTGTTTCCATATGCTGGGAACTTCCTGTTGTTCCAAGGAGGACTGGAAAATGTGTGAAAATCTCCCAGTCAGTTCCTCACAGCACACTTCAATCATTTCCCTCCCACAGCATCAGGACCAGGGCTTTTTCTCTCTTTGGTCCCACTAAGAGATTTCCACACAAACACCTCATCAGTGGGACTCTCAGAGCTACCAGCCCTTTGCTACAATCACAAAGCTCTTCATTGAAATCAATGATATCAAAGCTGGAATCAAATGAGTCCAAGTCTTCTGCTGATTCAGCATCACATTCATCTTTGCTCCTTGTTCTGCATCCCCACCATGGACTTCATTCCTTTCCAAGCCAGCCTTGAGTGTCCTTTATTCAGCTCATCCTCTGCTTTACTTTTACACCTGATTTTAGCTGCTTTATCTCTCTTTCAACAAGTTTCTGTGCCTCAATATTTTTCTTCTCTCCCTCATAACAAGACAGCTTCTTCTGCCTGAGAACATGTTGGAGTGATTTACTAATCCAGGGCTGCTTATTGTGGAAAATACTTCCTGTTTCCAAAGTAATCCCCATTTTTCCCAGAAAGAAATGTCAGTAGAAATCGATGATCTAAGTGAGAACATGAGCCTTTAAAAAGTCCCAGTGGGTGCAGTCAAAGCAGTCCCTCAGTCCCAGTATAGAGTCTTTGGTCCAGACTGGAACAACTGTGTGCCCAGTTTGAGCTCTCTTCAGTGCTGTGACCTGACAGACCCAGAGGGGCCATCACATCACATTTAGAAGCTCCCCTAATGGAGCCACAACACATGTCCAATACTTAGTCTGTCTTGTTGGACCAACTGGAAGAAATGATTCAAGGACTTAGTCACAGAACAGAGATTCAAATCTCCAAAATCCAACTGGCTGCATCAGGACATATAGTCTGAAACTCTGCACAGTTTCCTGTTTGAAGCTGCTTCCTGTTGGCTTCAGCTGTTTGGAGTTTCCATTTTCTAAACTTCTACATTCTGAACCTTCTTCAGCTCTGAACAGATGATGAAACACTGAATGATTTCAAGCACTTTGTCTAATAAACTTACATCTTTCATTCTTTATACAGATTGGAGAGCTGTGGTTTGTCAAAGATCAGCTGTGATTATCTGGCAGCAGCACTGAAGTCCAACCCCTCCCATCTGAGAGAGCTGCACCTGATCTGGAACAACCTGAAGGATCCAGATGTGAAGCAGCTGTCTGATCTTCAGCAGAGTCCAGACTACAGACTGGAGACTCTGAGGTCAGTAGAGTGATGGAGTGAGTGGGTGGTGCTGTCAGCAGTATTGTACTAAACACAGTCAGTATGAAACAAAGATCCAGTGTTTCCTGTAAAGCTGCAGCTTCTCAGTGACGCTGTGAGAGGAGAACGATGACAGGCTTCAGGATTGGACACAAACACTTCCTGTTTCTCACCTTTATGGTCACCATAGTAACGGCTGACACGCTCTGATCAAACACTGTCAACAGCCAATCAGCTCTCTGAACAAAGCAGCACGCAGACCAATGACTGCATTGATTTCCAAGTTTAAAGCAGTGAAGAACACAGTCTGTAGGTGAGGAAGAATTTAGTGAGAGCAGATGTTTGGATGGAATTCCTCCAGTTAACAGCTGGAACCGTCCATCTGGATTGTTGGGCTTGTTGTTGGGGTTCCTACAGAGCTCAGAGTGGACACACCAAGGTTCTTCTAATGAATGAAAGTCCAAACTCAAACTAGGAGGGAAAAACATTTTCAGCAACTTCAATAAAAATCCAAAGATTAGAAAAAGTGAAGCAACAATGAGTCCTAGTACAGTCCCAGCACTGAAGTCCCTGCTGCTCTTTATACTGGATGTGCTGCATCACTGACTGACAGCTGATGAAGAGCCTCTGGAAACACTCGTTTATCTCCTCTGCTCTTCCTCCTTCTCTCTGCAGGTGGTGGTGATGATGGTAAACAGGACGGTGTGTGTGCTGAGAGAGGAGCAGCTGTGTCCTGATGATCCAGAGATGTTGAAGCAGCAGCAGCTTGTGTGTAGAGACGCTCTGACTGGGCCATGTTACTGGGAGGTGGAGAGGAGAGCTTCATCCAGCAGTGACTGACAGAGGAATGAAGTGCAGATGACTGTCAGTGCTGCAGAGTGAACTGCTCTGAGAACAGCTCCACTGTCAGACACAATGTAGAGTCCAGCATCACCCCTGTGTGTCCCTCTGGATCTGACAGAGGATCATCAGTGTATCTGGACTGCTCTGCTGCTGCTCTGTCCTTCTACAGTCTCTGCACAGTCTCTGTCTCACTCTGGAAAGATTTTACAACTTGTTGTAATTACAGAACATTAATATAATATTCAAACATGTGATCTTCTCTTTATTTCTGAATCTTTACCAAATAAAGAAAAACCAAACGAACAAACAGAACCTGTCGTGTCCTTTTTCACCACATCTGTGAATCTTTTCTGTGTTTTTCCTCTTTTGCTCCTTCCTGCAGCTCCATCTTCATCATTCTGTGTCCAGTATATGTGAACATGTCCAAAGCATCTGAGCCTCATGTTACCCGTTTGTGTGAGTTACGCCTGTCGTTGTGTTGTGGTGTATAAATAAGGGGCAGGAGACAGCGCTGGATCTCTGAGTTCTTTACTGTCAATTTCTGCAACATCTGCAATATATAGAAATGCAAACCTGTGAGCTGTGTGTGTTGTGCATCTGCTCGGCCACCTCTCCTCCGGCCATGCTGGAAGCAGCTGTGCGTTTGACAGTTTTATCGACTCGACAATAATCGAACAAATTAAATGTTCAAAAATATCAACTTAAGCACTTCAAAGTCAACAAAAAGCTTAAAACAATTAAATAATATTTCACTGAAAAAACAACAGCTCATAAGAACGATACACAAAATAATACAGAAACAAACAAATAAAACTTATTAACCAGGATCCAATGTTTTTGTCACAAACACTGAATCAGCTGATTCACTCTTTATGTTTCTGAGTTTGTTTTGTGATTATAGTTCTGGTTTCTGTTTCTGTGTCTTCACTGTGTCCCACGTCTCCTTACTTTGGACTCTGTGTTATATTTCCTGTTTTACTTTGACAGTCCTGTGTTACTGTTTCCTGTCTCGTGTGTGTAATTGGTCCCAGCTGTGTTTCCCTCCTGTCTCCCGTTCCCTGATTACTAAACTGCGTCCACGCCGCCGGCGCTCCTCTCCACAGCTGGATTCCAGGATTTCAGAGCATCCAGCTGTGGTGAGTGATGGAGACACTTTCTCTGCTCCCTCAGTAATCAGGACAGTTTATTGAACATCAGAGAACATAAAGGACTGTTTTTCACCTGCCCGTTCTGAACCTGGACATTAAAGACTGCTGGCTTCAAGGACATTAATCCCAGTGTCAGCCAGCCAATAACAGCCTGTGTTTTTCAGCTCTTTAGGAGTCAGAAATGAGAAAGACACAGACTGCTAACCTCTCCCTGCAGGAAATAAGCTCCGCCTCTTCCTTTCCTGTATATGAGTGATTTGATTCTGACATGAGACACAATGAGTTTTCTGTTTATTGTGACTTAAAGCGAGCAGCAAAGACACTAAACTGTGTGTTTCCAGCTGAAGCTGCTTTTTGTGTTGCTCCCAAAACGTCAAACAGAAAACTGATTAAACAGAAGTGTGAGACGGTCGAGAGTTTCCTCCAGTGTCCTGTTATATTTTAGATAGCAAGGAGCAGACGGCTGAGTTTATTAAACTCCACCGAGACAGCGGTGACGCGGATCTGAAGGCCAGACCGTCACAGCCGCTCACTTCCCGCCTACCCGACCTTTGGAGGACCCGGCCCACGTAGACCTCGAAGGCCGGGTCCTCAGGAGGATGCAGCCTGTGAATTTGGACACGCCATGACACATGATGTTCTACAGCTGATGTGTTTAAATGAGCTCTACAGGTGAACAGACTTATTAACGTTAGCAGCATAATAAACTGTCCTGTCACTGAAGGTGTCTGCCCAACAAGGACGTGGTGCTGAATGCATCCAGACCCCTGCTGACTGTCTTTGCAGCTTCGGTCAAAGGTACAGTGTCCACTGTGACCCTGAGAGCAGGATACAGCCAGAGGTGAGTCAGCAGTTACAAACTAAATGCTGCTGACATGAATCAAACTGCTGGATAAGCCACTGGTCATGAAAATGGCACCTTTCTGTTGCTTTTTGAGATTACTGAGAATATTTGAATTGTGACTCAGATGGCAGATCCAGGCTCTCAGCCTCCAGCTGAAACTTCCAGTCCTCCCCCAGCCAGAAGCTCTGATGCTGGGCTGAGAGACTTTGATCCTTCCCTGGATCCAGAAATCCAGGAGGGAGAAGGAGAACAGGACCTCCTTCCTGATCTGGAGAGGCCTGAGGGAAAGAAAGATGGAGCAGACAGAGCTTTGAACAAATCCAAACCTCCTGAGCTTCACCTCCACAAAGGTGCAGACACTGATGCACAGATTCACATGTGACACCTGCAGCGTCCAGCTTGTGCCGCTGACATTATCTCCACTCTGATACAAGCCTCATTCACTCGCTCACACACGTTCATACAATCAGCTTTTCCTCACAGTCACACACATGAATGTAATGAGGGGAACTCGGGGTTCACTGTCATTCCTCAGGATACTTTGATATGCAGACTGGAGGCTCTGTGGATGAAACCACCGACTGTCTGAACCACTCTGAAGTGTTCATGATGGACTTCATCCTGATGAACACTACAATACTTGTTAGAGGCCTTTTATATGGAATAATATTCTTTTCCATTAAAGCTCTGAACATTCTCACTCTTTCTTGACCAGGTGTGACAGGTGAAGGACACCGGCCAATAGGAGGACAGAACCTGAGAGCCATTAGTCACATGACTTCAGCTGCTGCTGCCTCACCAACCACTGGCCCCTCGGTGAGTCTAGAGTTACAGCAGTGACCACAGGAAGTGCACACGTGTGATCTAAAGCTACATGTGGGCCTGTGACGATCAGTCTTCTCACTGTGGTAGACGGGTTTGTGAGTCCCTGTGATGCTGGGAGTGTCCAGGACAGTCGCTCCTGATCGGGTCTCTCATGGAAAGCTGGTCCCAGGAATTCCTGGAAAATTCCTCCACAAAAGAGAACTGGGAACATAAGTGCAGAGTGACAGAGGTGCTCAGCAACCCTGCTGTTATATGGGAATATAACCAGAATAGTCGGCAACCACTTAAGTTAAGTTAGCCAAAGAGATGCGACTCAGACTGACTTCATCATGTTGGCAACGTGTCTGCATTGATAAATTCCAGTTATTCACAAATCAGAGAATAATTCCAGTCATTCAGAGACAGATTGTGATTGTTTGGAGGATGTAATCGTTTCCCTTCAGGGAGCGTGTTGGACGCTCAGTGTCCGGGTGATTAGCTGGCTGATGCAACTACTTAGAATCAGTTTGTGAATATGAAGAAAATCAGTGCAGTCACTGGACAAACTCTGATTCTTCCTAGTTTCACTCTTGTTTCAGTCCAGTGTGACTGAGGTGGTAAAAAATGATGGGAGGAGGTGATCTGACTTTTAGCCACACAGCTGTCTGCTAGAGAAAAAGCCTTTGTGCACAACTTTCTTAAAGGCAAACGGCACCATGTTCACTGCAGCTGCAGCAAACGCAGCAAAGAGTGAAAGTTGGACTGAGAATGTTGTGACTGTTTGATGAGAAAGAGCAGGGAAAACAACCATCACACACCCAGACACAGTGCTGGGATTAGAATTAGACTTTAGAGCCAAATGTAGGACAAAAGCTTTAATATGAAAGAGGAAAACCCAACAACAGCCAGAGCATGAAGCTCAAAACTATACCAATCACCAAGAAAGCTGACAGGCCTGTGACACGTCAGAGACGCCGTTCAAATCATAAAGAAGTTGGTTTATTGACAAAATGTAAAAAACCAAAATAATCAAGTCAACCTTCAGTTTAGAGCGAGTCGACCAATCAGGCACAGCAGCAGCTCTAGAATAAGCAACAATTTTATGTATTACAAACAACCTTTCATATACACACATACATATGGCTCATATGCTGTTTAAAAAGGGCTCAAAGACCCAACAGATTACACAAAGTATAAAAATACTTTCATTCAGACAACAGTCAGCTGTGCATGAGACAGAGAGCCGACTACAGTTAGTAACATGGACTCACTTTGTTTCAGACACGACACAAAGTAACACAAAGCCACAAAGAGCAGAAACATCAAAAAGGAGGCAGAGCAGCAGCAACTCTCCATGAGCTGTGAGGCTAACAGCCACCCACACTTCCTGTGATGCATAATGAAAACAACATTAACCTGAAGGATGATAACAACAGAAATAAGTCTAAGCTAACGTTACACAGCGCTCACACAGCGCTGACTGTACAGGCCTCACACAGCTACGACCTGCATCCACAACACCTGATTCTACTGAACACAAACAAGTTAATGATATATGAGCAATCCAGGGAAGGCTTCCAGGAACGTGAGGATCCAAAGACAGCTCTACAACAGCATCAGTCAGCAACAATGTTACTAATCACTGACTCTTTCATCCTTTTATACTCAATCAAAAAGTGCTGTGTTCACATTTGTTTCTGCTGAAATCCAGAGACTGAAAATGCGTCTTTTTAAAGTTTGAATAAACTGACTGAACTTCTCACGAGTCCAACCGTGAGGAACACTTCCCCCCATGACACATCACAGGAGAACGTCTCAGTGGAGGGGGGACAGTAGCTCAGTTTAGGCAGTCACACTCAGAATCGATGCCTCCAGTCAGGGTCAAACGTGGTCCTCAGAAACCTGCAGATGTTTGGGCCAAGCTCTCACTGGTCTCTGCGTCTGTAGACTGAGCTGATGTTTCTCCAGGTGTCTGGTAAAAGGACGATGCTGCTGTCCAATGAGGCGAGGAGAGAAGTAGCCAAACAGGCGAGAGCCGTGAAGGAGGAACGGCGGGCAGCTCTGGATGCCCGACATAAATACCTGATGAGCAGGCTGGCAGACGCCGGCAGCCTGGAGGAGGCAGCGGTGGAAGACGCCATGGTCTCTGATGACAGAGTAAGTTCAGAGACGTGATCCTTCCTCAGAGTTGAACCTTTGAGTCATTAATGTCTGATTCTTCCAGTTCAGTCTGATCCATGAATTCTTTGCTGCAAACGGATCCAAGAAGCTGATTTTCTTCTATCAGGATGTCAAACAGGTAACTTTGATCACATTTCAATGACTGACACATGAAGGTCTAACCGCTCTTCATAATCTGCTGTTTGTTGCACCGTACTTTGTATTTATATCTTTTAATATCTGCCTTTCTCCCAGAGTCTGTCCTCCCGTCAGTCTTCCTTTGTGGACGCATCAAACTCAGCTGTGGCTCAGAGGAAACTCTTCCTCACTACGGGGAACTCTGAGGTTGTCTTCAGCTTTTTATGTTTAGTTAATGTGAGAATCACAGAAAAATGCTGATATGAGTGGAAGGTTCTGCTGGGAAATTGGCAAAGAGCAGATTATTGAACAGCGAGGCAGACAGTTCATTTCAGTGATGCCAGTTTATTAGAAACGAGGACTGTGGGGCTGCTGGAAGTCAGGACGGCCGTTCTCTGGATAAACCTGACAGCTGAGGTGGAGAGCAGGATTTATCCACAGACGGCTTCTTCCAAGCAAATGTCCTGAACACACCTGAGCTGAGTGTTACACAGAAACGTGTCTTAAAGCACGAGCCTGGATCAGACTCGAGGACTCAGAGCTGTGTGACGTCACATTGATCCACCTCTCGGGGTTTTTTTGTTCTGATGTATCTGATTTCTCTTTAAGCTCCAAACAATCCCGAGCCTACGATTCATCATTGTCCTGTTCAGAGATGATGAGCCTGAGCGTGTTTGTGTTTCCATGGATCAAACTGTGCTGCTTTGTTTGGTTAACGAGGTGATTAAAGTCTTTGAGCAAACACTGGATGACTGACAGCTGCAGGCTGAACATCAGGAGGTCGAGAGGCCGAAGTCTGAGGAGCTCAAAGCTCCACAAACACTTATTCACAGAAAAAAGGACTACAAACATGGAGGAGCAGCAATCTGAACATGGGCTAAAGGCTACATGCTAATAACATTTCCCCTGGATGTGGTTTTAACAGGATCATGAATGATGAAGGATTTAAAGTCAGTTCCAGCCTGAGTCGGTGCCGTGTTGGCAGCTCTGATATGCAGAAACTTTCAAACATGGGACAGGAATAAAAACACTCCTGTGACGTCAGAGTTTATGAATGATGACAAACTGTTGCTTGTTTTTAGAAACTTTGTTGATGCTTAAAATGATCAGGAAATAAAAGCTGAATAGATCCACTTCAAACAGGAGAAGCTTTCCAGTTTGCATCAGCTGGGAAACTCGCTCATATCCAGTGTTGGGCAAGTTACTTTCAAATAGTCATTCAACATTAATCAAGTAATTAATTATAGTTACTAATTACTTCTTCAAAAAAGTAACTTAGTAACTGAGTGAAAGGTTCTAGATGTAATTAATTACTAGGAAAAGTAACTATTGTGTTACTTTAAAAATACCCTCTGGGCTCCAGGGTATAATCGGCCATTGTGAACTCCTTTTGTCAGGGTCCTGGGTCGCAGCGTTTTGTGTTTCCTTTTGGTTTCATCTTGTGTTTGGTGTTTATTCTGATTTTGTTTTAGTTCTTAGGGTTTGGTTCTTATGTTTAGTGCTTCCGTGTTTTCTCAGCCCTGCCTGTGTCTGTCCTCTGTGCTCTGTTCGTGTCCTTGTGTTGTAAAACAGTCTGTGTGTTTCCTGTTTTACTTTGAAGGTTTGTGTCTCGTCTTGTGGTTCAGCTGTGCTCCCCTCCTGTGTGTCATCCCCTCATTACCTCGTGTGTATTTATAGTGTGTGTCTGCCTGTGTTGCTTGTGGCGTCGTCTGCATGACTCTGTGTGTCTCCGTGTCCATCGGTGTGTCTCCACGTCTCTCTGCCTTCTTCGTGTCATCTCTGTGTTTCCCTGCTGCCCTCATGTTTTCTGCTTTGTCTGTTAGTTTTTCCCAGTTTAGCTTGATGTTCGCTTCTTCCCTCACCTTTGTTATTTTCACTGTAAATAAATCTCCACTCGCATCTCCACCGCCGTCTGCATCTCGGGTCCTCATTCATTCCACCACACGACTGCTGCCCCAGCCGTGACAACTTTTGATGTTTCCTCTACATTTACCTTTAAAAATTATTTACTTTGCCTTGTTTGGTCTCATTCTTTTCAGCACAACCTCACGTGTCTGAATCTACAGTTATGTTTTCATTTTGACAAACTGTATTAACACAATTGATCTAAAATCAGACAGAAAACAAAAAAGTTATATTTTTTACTGTAACAACCATGAACATGTTTAACGAATCATTTTCATAACTTTAAATGTAAATATAAATTTGAAAATTATACACACAAGTTTTGCAAACAACAAAGTTATTTGCAGCCATTTACCTTTTACCCTTTTTTAAATAACATTAAACTATTTCCAGAACAATCAGCTGTTCTTCAATAAGACGCCACACAAATTATTTGAGCCTCTGCAAAATAATAATTAGTGTCCAGTATAAAGGAGAAGATCACAGCCTGATACCTGCAGGTCTGACAGCAGCTCATAAGCAGAGAGTGCTCGCTGCTGTCCTTAGACAGTAAACATGAAACTATTGAGGAACAAACACGCGTATATATTGTTTATCATGACTCTGGTTTTACTGGCCTATCAACACAGTTTATAAACTGGTATATATCACCTTGTTGCTTTGTCTGTAAGTGGTCATGTGATTGACCACGACTCCTTTATTCTTCCTCAGTCAAACAGCAGCACTCATGCGATTGTTTTGCCCCCTGAGCTCCAGCTGTTGTGCCAAAAAGTGATGGTCTGTCTGCGGGAGCACAGCTGCTTAAAGCTGCAGCGCCCAGATTACTTACAGCTACTTCCTGCAGCTGATATAAGCTGCTGGAAGCTGAACACAGCTTCAACCGTCTGTTTGTTGAAACATAGTAACGGACCGCCCCACATTTTCTTGTTAGTAACTGTAACGGCGTTGTAACGATAGGAATAGTAATTAGATTACTCTTTACTGAAAAAAGTAGCGCCGTTACTCCCATCACTGGTAACGAGCAGCCTGCAGAGCTCTCCAACCACCCCGTCTTTAAAGCCCATGAAAGGTTTTCCTTTGCATGGTGAACTTTGGTGACAGAGTGCAGAGGAAGTGCTCTGTCTGCGTCACGTTAAAGGAACCTGAACTCCATCACGTTCTGTATTTCCAGCCTTTACTGGGGAAATGTCTGTTCTTCCTGAGAACCACTGAGAAGGCCATAACCACCGCTAACGTGCAGCAGGTCAGTAACTGGTCTGGGTCACCTGCTCACCTGCAAATTTAACAAACTGCACAGACCTCATTGGTTGACTGTGACATGGATGCAGCCAATCATTCTGATCTTCTCGTGCAACCTGATGTTTCCAGGAAGTGAACTTTGGCGTGTTGGACTGCAGCGGCGGCGTCCTGAACAGTCTGGAAACTCTGCTGACTCACATCATGTTACCTGCTCTCAGGTCGCAGCAGGTAAAACACCTCCATCCATTCAGGCTTTCACTGAGCACAAAAAGGGAGATGTTTTAAGCTTCCAGTGATCACATGACGCCATATATGAAGACTTTGTTGATGGTGGGAAGGAAGAACTCTCTTTAAACAGGAAGAGACTGAAAGCAAAGAAAGGGGCAGGGAGGGGCAGCCATGAGGGGTCAATCCTGTGAAGAGAAGCCAGTGTAGGAGAAATCTGCTGTTTCTAGTCCCTGTCAGGACTCTTGCTGCAGCATTTTGGATCAACTGAAGGCTTTTCAGGGAGTTTTTAGGACTTCCTGATAATAATGAATTACAGTCGTCCAGCCTGGAAGTAATAAATGCAGGAACTAGTTTTTCAGCGTCACTCTGAGACAGGATATTTCTAACTTTAGAGATGTTGCACAAATGGAAGAAAGCAGTCTTACATATGTGTTTAATATGTGCGTTGAAGGACATGTCCTGGTCAAACATGACTCCAAGGTTCCTCACAGTGTTACTGGAGGCCACACCTTGGGCTTATCTGTACCTGCTGGTTTCTCTTTGTGGGCTTTGACTGTAGAGCAGCTGTTACATAATGATCCATGAAAAGTCTGATTTGTGTGCAGTGCTCCTCCTGATGCTTTTGGCTGTGAATAAGGTAAAAAGTGAAACAGGAAACACATTAACCTTTGTTGTTATTGCTGACCTTTGACCCAGTGCCCAGTCGTGGGGCTCTGTGCAGGACGGCGCCTCGTGTCCACACGTCCGGTCCTTCCTGTCCTCGGTGGATCAGTTTGTCAGTAATCTGAGCTCAGCCCGACTGAACATGGAGAGAAAGTTGCAGCTGCAGCACGTGGAGCTTCCTGACGCCATCAGCCAGCTGAGCAGCCCTGCAGACTACAGAGCAGCAGGTATGAAGCTCAAGCTGTTCACATCTCACACAAACAATAAGACTGTTGGAAATACAGGAAACATCATTTAAAGCTTTAAAAATCAACTCTCAGCTAAATCAAAGCAGTTTATCTGTGGAAGCTGAAGGAAGCATCTGACCTGAGACGATGGCTTCTTTGAAATAATGAGTCCGTGTTCACGTGTGTTTAGAGGAACTCGTGTGTTTCGCTCTCAGCCAATAACAGTGAGCTGGTGGAGCGTCTGGAGGAGGTGTCGACCCTGTGGACCAATCAAATCAAGCAGGTGCTGACGGAGAGCGAGCAGATGAGGAAAGAGGCCGACGACGTCGGGCCGTCGGCCGAGCCGGAGCTCTGGAAGAGCCGCACGGTGACCTTCAACAGGTAGACGCGTCCTCTCAGCTGGATCTCCTGTAGCGTCAGCATTTACAGGTTTCACTTTAAACTCAGTTTATCAAACATGATCTGACGTCTGTGGACAGAAGCTCCTCAGACCTGCAACAGTTTAGTCTCCACTCTGAGACTTCAGGACAAAATCACTTTTACACAATATAACTTTCTGTTCTTTCTCTTTCTGCTCTTTAAAGTTGAAATGTTCCAAAATATTCACGTGTTTGTTTGTTTGTAGAATAGTTTTTAACCCTTTCATGCAGGAATTATGACGACATCAATCAGGATTTATTCTTTAGTATTTTTATTCATCTTTAGGGATGAAAAAAGATTTTTGAACTTCATTTTTTTAAACATGTATTTTTCCATCTTGGTTTGAAGAAATGTTTTGTGCACTTACACTGGCTGACCAGTAGGTGGCAGGTATGGCGCGACACATCAGAGTCCAATGTAGAGGTTTATGTGCAAGTACAACATCAACACTGTGTGTGTGTGTGTGTGTGTGTGTGTGTGTGTGTGTGTGTGTGTGTGTGTGTGTGTGTGTGTGTATCAGTGAAGCTTCCACAGCGTCAGAGACAAACTGAGAGAAAACCCTGAGAACAGACAGTTTGACTTCAGCTGATCAGTAACTGACTCTGAGTCAGAGCGTGTCAGCAGCGTCACGCTAACCTTTACACACGTGTGTGCGTGTTTTCAGTGAGAACTACATCTTCGGGAAGTTTGACTCTTTCTGCCGCCGTCTGGAGAAGATGGCCGACATGGCGTCCACGCTGGAGAGCCTGGCTGCTCTGCAGAGCATGAAGGTGGATGATTGTCAGATTAGAAACAAGTGACTCCATCAGATATTCATCAATGCACAATAATAATTAGAATAAGACATTTATAATATAAAAATGGTCGAATTAAAGTCGATGCAAAGCTACAGTGATGAATGGACATTTGTAATGATTTTGTATAAATGTATTTCCTCCTTTTATTATTTATTAATCGTGTCAAAAGTCTATTTTCCAGAAATGAGACGGATTCAAACTGAGCTCAGGTGTGTTTCAGGTGGAGGGCGTGGAGAAGATCTGTGTTCGCTACCAGACCATCGTCTCCACAACTGAATCCAAGACCTGTGACGTCCTGGATCAGCGCAAACTGGAGGAGATTTCAAGGGGAAACAATAGAATCAGATAAACAGAATAACATACGATACAAAATAGAAAAATACTATCTGTCATTTAGCCTGTATGACAATAATCATTTAATTATACTTTGAATCTCAGTGTTTACGTGAATCCTAGTTTGGTCTTCACAGTATTGGCCAACAATAACAATGATTGATTGGATCATTACTCACATTTCTTTTTTAAAATCAGCTGAGAAAAGATCTCATTTCACTTTTTCATCAGAGGTGAAGGTCACCGACTGCCAGACAGTCACAGGACTTACAAAGATACAGAAGACTTGATTTTCACTCTCATGTGCATCCCTGTGCTCTGCTGCCAAAACTGAATCTTGATTTATTTGAAAGTTCTGAAATGATTCTGATCATTCTCCACTTTTATTATTATGGTCTGTGTGTCAGATTGGGCCTGAATATTATTCCAGATATGCTTCCTGACAGAAATCTTCTTCTTTTCTTAATCCTGTGTTTGTGGAGCAGCTTTGTGCTTTCAGTTTCTGTCAAAGTGTGTTAAGAAAACAAAAAAGGCTCCACAGTGTGTTTGTGCTTTGGTGTTTTAATGGTTTCTTCTTCTTTGTAATAATAGAAAAGCTGGTGCTCAGAGGAAGAGGGCGGCTTTACTTGGTGTCAGTGACAGAAATGAAAAGAAGCTGAAATGAGTGAGAAGGACGATGAAGGAAACATCTGTGCTGTGTCTGCTCTGTAAGGAGAATCTCTGTGTTTCTTTGAATTCTTGCACTTTGACTGTCTGCTCTCCTGATAACTGATGATGGAGGAGAAGACATGAAAAACAAAACAGCTGAATAGAAACTACTGACTCTGCAGGACCCGTTGTCCTCAGTCACCATGTTGACCTCAAAAGGTCTCAATCACAAATGTGGTGTTACAGATGTCACCAATTACAAGCCAAATGTTGTGTATTACAAATGTGTTATTATCATGTAATTGTAAGTTTGTGTGCTGTCTTATCATCACATCCTAAAAGAAGAGCTCTTTAACAGCTCAGCAGAGATCAGGTGCTGTTGTTCTTTTGAACACTTCACCTTTTAAAACACTGAAAATGATAAGAAATGAGAGGCAGAGTGAAGAGAAGGGGCTCGACACACATCCTTGGGGAGCCTGTGTTCAGTGTTCTTGTGCTGGAGGTGTTGCTGCCGACCTGTCTGCCGTCTTCCTCTCAGGACATCCAGCAGCCAGTTACACAGCGAGGTGCTGATGCCCAGCAGATCCAGTTTGTGAATGAGTTGCTGGGGAAAGATGGTGTTGAACGCTGAAGTCTGTGAACATCATTCTAACGTATGAGTGTCCAGATGTGTGAGGGCTGAATAAGAGGGCAGTTGAAATGGCATCATCGGTCGAGCGGTTTGAGCGGTATGTGACTGACATGGATCCAGGTTGGAGGGAAGTTTTGATTTGATGCATGACGAACTGTTCAAAGCTCTTCATAATGATGGAGGTGAGTGGGACCGGACAGTCGTCCTTCATGCAGGAGGGACACGACTACTTCAGCACAGGAATGATGGTGGAGAGTTTGAGGCTTGTGAGAACAACAGCCTGACTCAGTGAAGGATTAAAGATGTCTGTGAAGTATGATTGGACTACAAATGTTCCAACCAACATTCATCAGTCCTATAAATGAGATGCTGATATTCACACAGGTCACTTTTTGATGGGCGGAGCAATGTAATCACGCACTGACTGATTTTTCACGTTTGGTTTTTAAATGCTTTTCTTGTTTGTTTCACTACTAATATAGCTACTTTTGGATTATTTCTGTATTTATTTATGTGAGATGTTCTTTTTTTTATTTTGTATTTGTTATTTGGTCGAGTGTGTGAGACAGATAAAGACTGGAACGGCCTGTAAACACAGTTATAGTGGAAAAAAGAAGCCAGTTTCTCTGTTTCCCTCCCACTGTGGTGTTTTTGTTCTAAATTTGAATCAAATGTTTTGCACAAGTGCATAGGCAGCAGGATCCAAGGCTGTTACTAAACGAGATGCGCAGATGTGGCCATACATCATTCTCCATATGTGATCCTCTCGGGCACCTGCTTTAGGCACTTGTAGCATCAAATTAATGATGCTGTGCTGAGCACCCAGAGAGCTGCCCAGCCAGCCAAGATACACTTTACTCGTCACAATGAGACTTCTTCCCCGTCTCTGTCGGTCCCTGCATCCTCCCTGTCCTCATCGTCTGTCGTCTTCGTCTCCTTTATCAGTCATCATAATTTTACCATCTCTGTGCAAGTCTGCAAATTTCTTTATAAATCATAAGATTCTTAAATTCATCAAGTCTCTCTGTGCCTGGGTCCTCGTCACAAAACATGACATCACTGTTTTGTACATTTTAACAATTTAATCCCACATTTGTGAAAGAAAAGCAAAACACTTTTTTGAAAAGTCTGTAACAAAACCATCAAATCTGATAAAGGTTATTTAAATGCTGCAAAAGAAGAATGGACGGCTTCAGAAACAGCCTTTTTATACATGCTGTGATGACACAGTCATGCTTACGTGTTTATGTCCTGTATATAAGTTGAATTTTCCAAACCACAAAAATGTTGGACTTCCAAATGGTCCTAACACACTGTGTGCTCTCTGTCACTTTAACACTGTGCTGTGAGAAACGAACATGTGTTATTATGGTGACGTTACGGCGGGAAAAGCATTTTTGCAGCTCAGTGTTGAAGCTGCAGTTCACAAGAAAGGTTTGCATGTTTTGGCTGTAACATGTGAAGCTTAGCACAATGCTATATTTGAAAGTGTGTGACATTTGCCAAGTATAAAAGGTCTTTTATAGCGGGCTTCCCTCGCTTACGGCCATACCACCCTGAACACGCCCGATCTCGTCTGATCTCGGAAGCTAAGCAGGGACGGGCCTGGTCAGTACTTGGATGGGAGACCGCCTGGGAATACCAGGTGCTGTAAGCTTTTGCACTTCCACACACAAACTGCAGAGGGCGCTGCTCACTCAGTGGAGGCAGCATCAGGAAAAGCTTCGTGACAACGCTCCTGATTGCATTTCGCTTTTGTGCAAAACAAAACAAAAAAAACAACAAGAACGAAATATTTAGGAAATACACAAACTGATTTATTCTGTAAATGTAGAAAATGTCTATGGCTAGTCCGTCTGGGCTCAGTAGAGAGGAACTTGTTAACCTTGTAGCGTGCAGCGGGCACAGTGTCAACCTGACACCCATGTTCACTATTGTAATCTGTTCAGAGAGCTACGCTTCCACTGCTGTAGATATATTCATAGCACTCTGTAGATCTGTTTACCTCACACCGATACATCTGTATATATGTAGTACATTTGTATATTTGCTCTTATTTCACTTACTGATAAGATGCAAACTGTATTTTGTTACCCTGTATTTAGACATGTGTAATGACAGTAAAGTTGAATTCTAAATGCTATCCTAAACATTTAAACAAAAGCAGCTACAGGAGAAGTTTTTAGAAGTGATTTTTAGAAGGCCAGTAAAGAGAGCATGGAGACAGATGGAGGACGCCAAATCCACTGAATCTACACACTTCCTGTTTCCACCTCATCCTTCCAGTGCTCTACTATACTCCCTGCTCTCTCTACCACAACTGTCTTTGAACTTGCCTGGGCCAGGTCTGAGTCCAGCTTTGCAACTCCAGCCAGGTCACATGACACAGGGGTTTGCTCTGATGTCAACAGGCAGGTCAGTGGAGCCCTCTGGTGATGGATTTATGCCAGTGAAACAGGAGGAGGCCTGAGAACAGACAGCAGGCTTAACTAGCAGGACAAAGTAGCATGTAGTACTTGAAGGAGTCATCACAGCCAATCAGTTCTCAGGAAAATGGAACATCACATACATTTTCTCTTCTTTGATGTTCATCAATGTATTTCCTTTGAAATTTAAAAAAATTATTTTATTTGTTTTTTATTTTGAAATATTTCCTTCTGTCAATATTTCTGCCTGATTAGAAACTCATAGGCACTTCCTGTCACTCTACAATAAAATAATGTAAAGGCTGCCCTCTCTGCCCTCCCACTAGCTGACCTAACTGACACAAGTAAACTGTGTTAAGATACCCTACATGGACTAAGGTTCTTGGTCACATACATATAGATTTGTGTGGCTGTAGAAATCATGCCATGAAGCTCCCAGCGCACATTTTTGATGCTTCTGTCTGTGGCAGAGGTGGTTTGGAGCTCGGCAGAGCCTTGGTGGCTTTTACTGACTATACACCCCTACCCATTTATTATGAACAAACAGCACAACTGTTTGTGTTTTTTTCTATATTACACTTGCATGATTTAGATTTATACTTATGTGGCAGCTGCTCACTGGCCTGACAAAGTTATTTTAAATGATATCATGTCATGAATAACACAAGTTATTTTCCATGAAATCGAAAAGTGGTGAAATTCTCAAAAAATGAATGAGACGTGCATGTAATTTGACATATTTTGTTGTTTTGTGTGTGTGTTTGTCTGTATGAAATTTTGACGTATCTGAAAAACACAATTTTGAAAACACTGGAAAGACCTCAAGACATTTTTTCTTTTGCTTACTATGTAAACAAAAATTCCCACCAATGCTTTTCAGTGTGAAATTTAGTGTGTAGAGAAAATACCTGTGCCAGGTTGTCTCCATCTAGTGGTGAATAACGCATTACCACTACATCAGGTGAGTTTTTCTCTGTGCACAGTGACACAAAACTCATTTAACAACATAAACTATTTAAAAAATGATGTAGGCAGATCAAGGCAATGTTACAGATTCAGTAAGAACAGAAGTTTATTGCAATCCTTCAAATATGCAGGGCGTCACACTAACACAGCTGCTTATGTCCAGCATCGCTCTGTTATTATCAATTTGATTCAAACGTGTCCAGTTTATTGTCTTAAACTGGCATTAAAGCTTCAATGAACTAAAGTGGTCCCTCTGAGTCAGCACCCAGAAAGCTCGTCTCTTTTAAAAATGTGGCCATAAATACGAGCGCTGCTGGGATCTTACAACACTGGGGCTAAATCCACACCTGAAATCTTTGGAAGTTTCACTCAGTAACAGCACCTTTTTAATATTATTGACTATATTTTATAGTCACATTTATATAAAATGTCAAACATTATATGTTAGCTAAAGGTTGAAGTCACAGAATTATACTGAACAACAATGCAGTTTGAGTTTTTCTTGTTTGTACTATATATTTGATTTATTGTAAGCAGCGGGAGTAAAACCTAAAGAAAAAAATAGTAAAAATATGAATGAATCTCTGCTCTTACAACTTGTGCTTTTATTGTGCCGTGATGTCTCCTTTGAAACTGTCCTCTTGCTCGTCTTTTGGATGCTCACCTCTTCTTCACCTTTCCTGTTCCTTTCACCAAACTGCTGCACTCTTGTTCTCTGCTCTCGCCTCCTGTTCTGGTTACAATTAGAATGCAGTCAGCATGTGCCAAATAAACCTGCTCCAAATCTATCATGTTTGATATGATGATGAAGTTTTTAACATCTTATTTATCAACTTATTTGATGCACTGTATCAATCAATTATTAAACAAATATCAGACTGTAGAAAAGCCAATAATAATGCACTGAGCAAGTTCATGCCATAAGAGCTAAATGGCCATAAAAGAAAATCCTGAATGCCTAATACAGGACAGGCCAACATTGAATGCAGCCACAGATGGACATCAGTCAGCTTTCTGCACTTTCCACCCGATCACATCTGTCCTCAAAGTCATGTGATTTCCTCTGTGGTTCATTTATGTTTACTTTTACATTTGCAGTGACAATAAATTTAGTGACATAGTGCACACATTATTTCCTATGGACTGCTGGGTTATCTTGGTTTATTTAAGTTAGTATTTTTAAAGGTGCAGTCAGTCATTTTTTAGGTTATTTGATAGAAAAAAAAAAGGATCTTGTACTCATAAATAAACATAGAATAGCGGATAAAAATGACACATTGTTAAATGTGTCATTGGTCACTGCTTAATTTCCTCATTATTTAAGCATTACTCATCCTTAGTATGTCATTTATAAATACAGATATACGTTCTTAGAAAGAACCACTTCTGAGCCTGATCTCTTTACTCCAAGGAGCTTTTGTGAGTTATCATTGTGCCAGAGGAGGAGGGCATCCAATACTTCTTTCATGTCACCTGAGTTCGCCTGTGGGAAAGCACAGCGCTGAATACCCTGACTATTTCTTTGAATTCAGGAGTACTAGTGAACTAATCTTGAGTGATTACTGAATTATCTGAATAAAGCTAATGAACCAGAGAAATTCTAAACTCCTAAACATCCAGAGATATCTGAATTTATGTCTGCACCTTCACACTCCAGATATTCAATTCAATTCAATTTTATTTATATATGAAGGATCATACCTGTTTTACCTCCGGTGTTGTGCCAAAAAGTGATCGTCTGACATAAACTGATTTCAAATGTCTTTACTTATATTGGTAAATAGACTTTAGTGAACATGATTTACAAAAAGGTATATATCAAGTTTAATAACGACCCATTTACAAAGAAAATTGTAAAATAATCAATGCCAGTGTTTCTGACACTTTTGGATGAGTAAATTTGCCCCGGGTCAAATTAACCCAGAAGCATAATTGGTGTTCCTGGAAACCAACATAACAGGAGGGTTAAATATGATCAACTGGTTTTTGACAAATACCGAAAATTAGTTTATGGCAGATATGACTTTTTGACACAACACCAGCTAACTGACAAGACCTAGTTAAAAGCTAATATTACAGTTGAATATTATTGCACCTAACCTTAGGCTCCAGTATTCTAAAACTCGCACTTCCCCTCTGATAAACCACATGATTATGTAACAAATATGTCAGCTTACCAAAGAACAGAGGACAATTTATTCAGGGTGTGACAGCACTTTACCACCTGTGTCCAACATATAATACAAATTTCTGGACTGGAGAACGTACATCGTTAAAAACTCCAGGACTTCATCACAGCCTCTCTCACATCCGCTTTACATGTGTAGTTTACAGGAAACTTAAATAACACTGGGTGAATATGTTTGTAGGAGGATAACATTAGGGATACCGAATACCAGGTGCTGTAAGCTTTTGCACTTCCAAACACAAACTGCAGAGGGCGCCGCTGCTCACTCAGTGGAGGCAGCTTCAGGAAAAGCTTCGTGACAACGCTCCTGATTGCATTTCCTTTTGTGCAAAACAAAACAAAAAAAACAACAAGAACGAAATATTTAGGAAATACACAAACTGATTTATTCTGTAAATGTAGAAAATGTCTATGTGTAACGCTTCCAGCTCTTCAAAAATCACAGACGCTCAGAAAGGTTGGCTTTTCACAATTTATTCCTGCAGAAGACACAAAACACACTCAACAGGTGTCTTCTGATCGTACTAGCAATTGTAGCTCCCTCACAGTGCAAGCGCGCGCTGTCTCGACAGACTTACAATTAACTTTTTAATAAAGAAAAGATGGAAAATAATAATTTCTCCCATTTTTCAGTCTGCCACACTGAACTTGTATACAAAAACGAAATCTTATGACTAATAAAATACATTTCACAATTGTATAAAACAAAATAACAGGATAACAGAAGTATCACCGGCTAAACATTTTCCTCTAGTGGACAAATTAACAGTAGCGCATTACATTTCCACTTGCTTATGCTTTACAGACAAAATGACTGTTAACAAACTCACGTACCTGCAGAAGACACAAAACACACTCAACAGGTGTCTTCTGATCGTACTAGCAATTGTAGCTCCTACAATGTAAAACAACATCACAAAAAGCACAGAAAAACAGTAAATCAAACACATTTCCTGCTATGCGCAGCAACCACTAGAGGGCTGACAAAAGCTTACTGCCAAAGAGCATAAATACGGCAGAAACACTGTTTAACAGCAACCAGCCTTTGTTTCGGTTACACAGAAACTTTCTAATATCAATATGAACCTATATACATCGACATGTACAACTTATGTAACAACATTCACACCAGAAACCATAAAAATGCCAGAGCCTTTCATTACAGAACTTACCCTCACAGTGCAAGCACGCGCTGTGAGGAGCGGAAGCCGTAGCAGCTTCTAAACGTTAGAGTGAGATCCGGTTTCTGGGTTTTCAAAATAAAATATAATAAAAAAAATGATAAAATTCACACTTAAAATAATAATTAAGAACAGGTAAGTGCATGTTTTTCTGATGTATTTTTAACTCCGTTACACTCACCCCCACTGAATTTTATCAAATTTGAGCCTCAAGTACCCACACTGGTACGCACCAACCAAACAGAGGTCAAAAATCACAGACACCAACTAAACGTATCCCTAAGGATGAAGTGGGATGGGAGCAGCACTAACCTCCCAACCCAGCAACTGGCAGCAGGGTGCCCAAAATACACCCTACTAATAACCCCTTACAAGGTGTGTACCATGGCTCAACAGAAAGGAAAAAAAACAAAAACAAAAATGTAGAGTACATAACAGCAAGTACAAATCACATCACTCAGGTAGGCATATAAACAGAACATTTAGTCAGAGAAGGACGGGATCAAGGACTTACAAACTGACTTCACATCAAACCTGTCACGAACCACGACTTGATTTGACATTGTCTGGATCAGTCTATTCACAGGTTTGACAAGTCGCCCAAGTCTGGTTCTGATCTGGGAACCATTCCCGGTTTGGCTATAGTCAACCATTGGGGACTGAGCAGGAGCAACTACATCCACCACTACGTCAGGTGTAGTAGAGCATACTTGTACACCCTCCCCACAGCTCGTAGCAATATTGACCTCCTGGGACGCCATGCTAGACCCAGTTCGGTCAAAGTCCACTTCAACAGACAAGCCCGATGCAGCTGGCAAGACTGAATCCACGCTTGAAACATCAGTAACATCTCCCTGAGACTGGCTGGACTCCGTCAACTGCGACACCCATGCAACTGTCCTCTCTCCAGGGTCCAAAGGTTCAGAGATAACCTCCAGGCCAGCTGTCCCATCCATGGCATCGGGTGAGCGGTTATCATGAGCACCAACACAGCTCACAGCAGGGGCATTCAAATCCCCCTCCCCAGACGCAGCCCCATCATCATCTTCAGGCGCCGTGTTCACATCCCACGTAGAGGAGACGTGATCCGAGGTTCCAGCATCATCCTCCAGGGGCAGGAAATTCGCCACCAACAGTAGATTCCGGTGGACCACTCTCTCTCGTCCGGAAACAGAATCACGGATCTTGAATGTGTGAGTATCATGGTTCACATCGATCACGGTGTAGACCGTTGACTCCCACCGATCAGCAACCTTCTTCTTTCCCCTCTCTTTCCTGTTAGCAACCAGGACTCTGTCACCAACCTCAATCCTGGAACCCTTCACTCTCCTGTTATAGAGTTGCGAGTGACGACGCTTCTCCTGCGCAGCTCGGGCGCGTGCAATGACCATTGCTTCCTTCACATCTTCCCTGAGGGAAACCACATACCTGTCATAACAGGTAACAGCAGGGTCGCTCAGGACAGAGCGGAACAAAATGTCAACAGGCAACCGGGGCGTGCGACCAAACATCAGGTAAAAGGGTGCAAATCCAGTTGTCTCATGTGCGGTGCAGTTGTACATGAACGTCAGAGTCTGTAGCCGACGTGGCCAGTCCACTTTCGAGTCTGGTGGTAGGGCACGAATCATTCCACCCAGAGTCCGGTTGAAGCGCTCCACACTGCCGTTTCCCATCGGGTGGTAAGGTGTCGTGTGTGTCTTCTTCACACCAGAGACTCTGAGGAGCTCACCTATCAATTGGCTCTCAAAATTAGCACCCTGGTCGCTGTGTATCCTTTCCGGAAACCCGAATACACAGAAGTACCTGTCCCAGAGAAGCCTTGCAACCTGTTTAGCCGACTGGTCCTTGCATGGGAAGGCCTGTGCCCAGCCAGTGAAGTGGTCTGTGATGACCAAGACGTCGACGGACTTGTTGTGTGAGGCCTCAGCCGACCAAAAGTCGATGCAGACCAACTCCAACGGTCTGGACGAGGACACGCTGACCAAAGGAGCACGCCCCTCTGGTTCGATAGTCTTACTGACTACACAGCGCTGGCATCCCCGTACATGGTCTCTCACGTCACGCCCAAGGTTCAACCAGAAAAATCTCTTTCTAGCCAGGTCTAAACTCCTGAACTGGCCCTGGTGACCGGCATCATCATGGATCCCTCGGAGGACCTCAGCCTTCAACGAGTCAGGAACCACGAACTGCAGTCGTCTGTTACCTGATATCTGGTCTCTGGAGACTCTGTACAGCACACCGTTGTTGAGGACCAGCTTCTCCCAGTGGCTCAGGTATCTTTTAACAAGGACCGGGTCCCCTACCCGCTCTCTCCTTGAGGGTCTCCTGTGTCTCTCAACGTAGAGGACGACGCGGGAAAGCACTGCATCCTGCAGCTGTGCGTCCCTAAGTTCTCTCTCTGAATAGGCAGGTAAGGCCTCCAGACCGGGGGACACCATCTGTGGCAGGTGATGTAAAGCCTCTATCGCTCTCCCTCTTGGGCCGACATCCCACTCGACATGTGACTGCAAAACAGCTGTGACAGCATCTTCAGCCAGAACCAGGGGATTCAGACTCTGCGTGCCTTGGGTGTCGGTGGACGACCGAAACGCCCTCTGGATTGATGCATGTGAAACATCTTTCGCCTCATCAAGGAATTCTGCATATCTCTCAGCCAGCAGTCTGCCACTTACATTATCCTTCACAAAAGGTAATCGGCTCAGGGCATCTGCCACAATGTTCTGACGGCCTGGGACATATTTAATGTCAAAGTCATAGCTTGCAAGTTTAGCCACCCAACGTTGTTCACAACAGTCCAGCTTTGGCTTGGTTAAAATGTGGGTCAAGGGGTTGTTATCAGTCCAGACGGTGAACTTGTGACCTTTGAGCCAATGACTGAACTTGTCGCAGACCGACCACTTTAACGCCAGAAACTCCAACCTGTGTGCTGGATAGTTTCCTTGAGACTGAGACAGGGATTTGCTGGCAAAAGCAATCGGTCTGGGCTTAGTTCCACCGTCCTGGATTTGAGCCAACACTGCTCCAATGCCATCCAGTGATGCGTCTGTCGACAGCAAGAAGGGGCGAGAGAAGTCTGGGTGAGCCAAAACGACTGTATTTAACATCAAGCTCTTGAGCTTCTCAAAAGCCTCCTCTTCTCTGGATGTCCAATCCGAAGCACTCAACTTCCTGCATGGCCGCCTCACCTTAGTTGTTCCCTTGCCCTTCTTCACAGCACCTCTCAGGAGCTCAAACAAAGGTCTGGCAACAGCAGAGTACATGGGAACAAAGTGTTGGTAGTAATTAATCATCCCCAAGAATGATCTGACCTTTCGTTGGGAAGGAGTCACTCCATCAGTGTCCATGAGGTCCACGCTCCTCATGCTCGCGATAACTTCGACTTTGGATGGGTCTGTTGATACCCCATTTTGATCGATGATGTGACCGAGGAACTTCACGGATTTCCTCAGGAAGAAGCACTTTCTGGGAGCCAGCTTCAAGTTATGCCCGCGCAGCCTCTCAAACACCATTTCCAGGCGCTGCAAGGCAGTGTCCTCGTCTGGAGCAAACACTAGGAGATCGTCCAGGTAACACAACAGGCTCAAATAATTCTGGTCACCAAAGATGCTGGTCATCATGCGCATGAAGCTCGCAGGGCTGTTGCACAGACCCTGCGGCAGCCGATTATACTCATATAGACCCATGGGCGTGGTGAAGGCAGAATATTTCCTGTCATCTTCATGTAGCGTCATGTTGTAGAAGCCAGACGTCAAGTCCATGGTACTGAACAGGCTGTTTCCCCCCAAAGCAGCCAGACAATCTGCTTGATGTGGAAGAGGATGGGCATCCTTCAGGGTTCTCTTGTTGAGCCAGCGGAAATCATTGCAAATGCGTAGATCGCCATTCTTCTTCCACACAAGCACCAATGGTGATGCATACTCACTGGTCGATTTCCTGATGATGTCCCTCTCCTCCATCTCAGTCAAGACTTGTCTCAGCTTCTGGTACTGACTCGGGGGCACACGCCTGTAGGGAAGTCTGAAAGGTCTGTTATCTGAGAGGCGGATGCGATGCACAAAGTTTTTGGCTTCCCCACAGTCGAGATGATGGCGGGAAAAGACATCCTCGTACTGCAAAACCAGGTCAGCCATCCTCTCTTTACACTGTCCCGATGTCTCACAGGACTCTATGTCAACATCACCAAGCCCAACAAGTTTGAGTTTCTCCTTCATGGAGGTGGGCGTGACTTGTGGTGACATGGCCGACTGATGGCTGCTAGCCAGAGTTGTCTCATGGAGTGCTGAAGCATCAAAGTCCTCAAGCGCCACACAGGAGTACACGTCTGCTAGTTTGGCGTTACGTCGCAGATGTACAGGCTGCTCAGACATATTGATCAGTTTCAATGGGACCCATCTGTCACCCCACAAGGGAGTAACCAATCTAGCAACCAAGATCCCTCTGGGTGCTGAGCGGGATGACGAGGGCTCTGTCATCACTGTGCTGCCAGGGGAGACATTGATGTTCTTTGGTAGTTTTCCCCATACCAGATATTCGCGACCCGGTTCAAGGGACACAGCTGAGTTACACCTAACCGTGCCTACTCTGTCCGGGACGTCCGAATCTTTCCATGGGGTCAAACCAGAAAGCATAGACAGAAAATTTTCAGTCTCAAGGTTGGTCTTAGAGCAATTACTGGAGACCGTGTTCCAGTAGGGCTCACAACGTTTAGACTGGTGTAATATGTGCTTTATGACGTTCGTCCCCAGTATCAGGTCATCAAGCTGCCCTTGAACCACCAGGATGGGAACTATCATTCTGCAGCCATACACCTCCATCTCCACATTGAGGGCATACTTAGGCTTCACACGTAGTCCTCCACACCCAACAAGAGTCACATCCACTTTGATAACATCTTGATCAGATATCAGTCCAGACTCACGTAGCGTCACCTCGGCTGCTTCATTCATGCTGCAGGCCATGGATCCACTGTCCAGCATACCACCCATTTTCAAAAGCCCACCGAAAGTGACCGGAGTGTAGAAAAGACTGTCACTATTGCCGACTTTGTGAACGTTTTGAAAAATAACTTCAGAATCTTTGCATTTTTGTCTTGCCTCTTCATACACTGACTCCGCATCACAGGTATCAACAGTTTGGGAGTTTCCTGTAAGACCTGCACTGCCTCCCACCGAATACAGGTCGGCTAGTTTCCCTCCGGCTGGACCTGGGTAGACATACTAGCCGGGCAGGACAACCGAACATGGCCAGGAGCAAAGCATGAAAAGCACAGTTTATCAGATAGGCAGTGTGATGCTGTGGTATGTCTTGGATCACTGCAGACTTTGCAGGCATCCTCCCTCCTCCGTCTATTTCGTGAGAACTGATTAAACACCCCTCTCCTTGGTGTCTGAGTGTTGTGGTGCTGCATTCTCTCCATCATGGCCTGAAACATATCCACCATCTGACCCATGAGCCTTTCCTCTGACTGTTGAAGATTTTGACTCACCGCAGTCGAAGGGGAGAAACACGGACTTCCGATGAGAGGCTCTCGTGTTGCAGCAGTGGAGGGGAACGAGTCCACCAACCCCTGAAAACCTGAGGATGGGGGTGAGAAGCTTCGGGAGCATCCCTCCGGCACAGCAGCCGCAGGTGAGGCGTTCGGGTGCACGGCAGTGATCGTAGAATTACAGCCCTTCAACTGTGCAGCGCCGCTGGCTCTACCATTAGCTCTCACCTCCCTTTGATAATCATCAATCCTTTGTTGTACGTCTCGAGCAGTCCACTCATGGACAGGCTTGCACTTGAAGACATAAGACAGCTCAGGGTCAGGGCAATGTTTCACGAACATACATGCTACTTCATGGGTTAAAGGGGTCGCTGTCTGCCCCTGTCTGCGTAGCCCCTCTATGGCTAGTTCAGCAGCCTTGTTCAGTCTTATCCAATAATCTACTGGGTTTTCACCTCTGGTAGGGAGTGTTGCATAGAAGTCAGCAAGAGGGAGGCACGACGAAGAATCACTAAAATAATGGCGAAGGACACCAAAGATCAGATCAGGTTTCTGTTTGACATCAAGACCTGGGTCACTACGAAGAGCCACTCTGACCACATCTCTGGCCTTCCCCATTAAGTGGCTAATAATTTCATCAGCCTGGCCATGAATGGGGACCTCTTGCTTCCATAGATAGGTTGTTGCCATGTCAATCCAGTCCTGAACCGAACATCTGTCTGTGCCATCACCCCTAAAAATTTGAAGCTCCCTATTGGGCTTAACATGAACAGTTACATGCGGTACATCTCGAGCGGTACTGTTACATTGCTCAGTTTGAGTCTTAGAGTCACCAGTCAGATTCACAACACCAGCTGACAACAGTTTAGTAACAATGGATTCACCTATCTGGGCTCCTATTTGCTCAACCATGTCAGTAAAACTGTGTACAGCATCGCTGTCTCTAATTGGAGTGGAAACCTGGGGCATATCAGCCATGCCCCTACCGATGGGAATAAAACTCGGGCTTTGGCCTAGCCCAGTGTCACTGCCCACAGGACCAAACTGTGTGACATTACTGGCGTCGACTGCATGAACTAGTCCGGCACCTCTACCCTTAGGTAGTACTGGAGTGACAAATTTATCCATCGTCACGTCACACACTTAAGATAATAACTGCATGTGCACTCCGTTAGGGAGAGAAAAAAAAAACAGAGATAAAAATAAGAAAAATAACAGTATAATAGCAGCAAAACGAGGGAAAGAAAAGTTTTTTTCTAATAACAATGTCCAAATAATTTGAGCGTATAACCACACGTTGTATATCAAAACACAGACACTTTCACCCTTGTCTTATTTCAATCACACCCCTCACCTTTTTGTTAGTTTTTGGGTTTTTGTTTTTTTTAAAATCTAAACTCACTTGGTTACAACAACCCAAATTCAACTTGTGAACAGCAGGGGAGCAGAACAGCAGCCACGGCGATGAGCATCAAGCTGATCTGAAGATCCGAATGGTCACGGCACCAGTGTAACGCTTCCAGCTCTTCAAAAATCACAGACGCTCAGAAAGGTTGGCTTTTCACAATTTATTCCTGCAGAAGACACAAAACACACTCAACAGGTGTCTTCTGATCGTACTAGCAATTGTAGCTCCCTCACAGTGCAAGCGCGCGCTGTCTCGACAGACTTACAATTAACTTTTTAATAAAGAAAAGATGGAAAATAATAATTTCTCCCATTTTTCAGTCTGCCACACTGAACTTGTATACAAAAACGAAATCTTATGACTAATAAAATACATTTCACAATCGTATAAAACAAAATAACAGGATAACAGAAGTATCACCGGCTAAACATTTTCCTCTAGTGGACAAATTAACAGTAGCGCATTACATTTCCACTTGCTTATGCTTTACAGACAAAATGACTGTTAACAAACTCACGTACCTGCAGAAGACACAAAACACACTCAACAGGTGTCTTCTGATCGTACTAGCAATTGTAGCTCCTACAATGTAAAACAACATCACAAAAAGCACAGAAAAACAGTAAATCAAACACATTTCCTGCTATGCGCAGCAACCACTAGAGGGCTGACAAAAGCTTACTGCCAAAGAGCATAAATACGGCAGAAACACTGTTTAACAGCAACCAGCCTTTGTTTCGGTTACACAGAAACTTTCTAATATCAATATGAACCTATATACATCGACATGTACAACTTATGTAACAACATTCACACCAGAAACCATAAAAATGCCAGAGCCTTTCATTACAGAACTTACCCTCACAGTGCAAGCGCGCGCTGTGAGGAGCGGAAGCCGTAGCAGCTTCTAAACGTTAGAGTGAGATCAGGTTTCTGGGTTTTCAAAATAAAATATAATAAAAAAAATGATAAAATTCACACTTAAAATAATAATTAAGAACAGGTAAGTGCATGTTTTTCTGATGTATTTTTAACTCCGTTACATATGGCTAGTCCGTCTGGGCTCAGTAGTGAGGAACTTGTTAACCTTGTAGTGTGCAGCTGGCACAGTGTCAACCTGACACCCATGTGCAACGAGTTTGAACTCTCATTGGCTGCCGACTGCGCTCCCGAAGAATACTGAATAAATGCGCATCAGTGTGCTACCCTGAGCAGGGAACACGATATCATGGAGTTTCTAACATGGAGCAAGGTGAAGGTGACGCTACTATGCAGGACCGCCCCTGCTTAGCTTCAGAGATCAGATGAGAACAGGCGTGGTATGGCCGTAAGTGAGAGGCTTCCTCGATAACGGGGTTCATGTAGATACTGTAACCCATTTATTGGGATTTAAAAAAACAATTTAGAGTGAAGGATATTGATTACTTTCTACTTTTTTTAATAATACCTGCACATGACAGCACAGTCATAATGCATACTTAATGCTGCAATATTCACGTCATAAACAATTGTGAGTGTTTGCACAAAAACATCTACAGGTGCTCTGTGCATGTACAGTGATATTGATGTAACGCTTGAAGAATTTGACATTACTACATCAGTGGAAGAGCTCTTTGAGCAAGACTCACTAACCATCCTATTAGAAAATGAGCTTAAAGGGTGCCGCCTCAGATCCGTTTCAATATTTAAACTGTCATTTGTGTGTTGAAGTGCAAAAGCTTACAGCACCTGGTATTCCCAGGCGGTCTCCCATCCAAGTACTGACCAGGCCGACCCTGCTTAGCTTCCGAGATGAGACGAGATCGGACGTGTTCAGGGTGGTGTGGCCGTAAGCGAGGGACGGCTTCAGAAACAGCCTTTTTATACATGCTGGGCGCTGTCACTTGGTGTTCGCTCGCTCTGTGGTATAGTATCGCTTCCTGTTCCTGCTCAAACACAGTGGTGTTTCTGAGTAGTTTATTTGCTTAGCAGTTTAATTAACAACTTTTAAATACATTCTTTTTTTTCACAGTATAATCTTCACGTGCTTCATCCGAAGCACACTTTCTGTGTACTCACTACCTAATTTATAGCCAAAGTATTCACTCACTGTCTCTGTACTGTTTCGCTAGCTTAGCTCGTAGCCGACCCGTTAGCACCATGGCTACTTCACCTGTCCCTTCTGCACTTTCTTGCTCATTGTGTCAGATGTTTAGTTACTCCTCGGCCTCCTTTAGCAGTAATGATATCTGTAACAAATGTAGCATATTTGCAGCTCTGGAGGCCAGGATTACTGATCTGGAGACTCGGCTTTGCACCCTGCTCTCACCCTTAGCTAGCCAGGCCCCTGTAGTTGGTGCAGCCGAAGATAGCGTAGGCCCCGCTAGCTGTTCCCCGGCAGACCCCAAGCAGCTGGGGAAAGGCTGGGTAACGGTGAGGAGGAAGCGTAGTCCTAAACAGAAGCCCCAGGTACACCACCAACCCGTTCATGTGTCTAACCGTTTTTCCCCACTCGGCGACACACCCGCCGGGGGTCAAACTCTGGTAATTGGTGATTCTGTTCTCAGACATGTGAAGCTAGAGACACCGGCAACCATAGTCAATTGTCTTCCAGGGGCCAGAGCAGGCGACATTGAAGGAAATTTAAAACTGCTGGCTAAGGGTAAACGTAAATTCAGTAAAATCATAATTCACGTCGGCAGTAATGACACCCGGTTACGCCAATCGGAGGTCACTAAAATCAATATTGAATCGGTGTGCAACTTTGCCAAAACAATGTCGGACTCTGTAGTTTTCTCTGGTCCCCTCCCCAATCAGACCAGGAGTGACATGTTTAGCCGCATGTTCTCCTTAAATTGCTGGCTGTCTGAGTGGTGTCCCAGAAATGATGTGGGCTTCATAGATAATTGGCAAACCTTCTGGAGGAAACCTGGTCTTGTTAGGAGAGATGGCATCCATCCCACTTTGGATGGAGCAGCTCTCATTTCTAGAAATATCGACAAATTTATTAAACCCCTCAAAACATGACTGTCCAGAGTTGGGACCAGGAAGCAGAGTTGCAGTCTTACACGCCTCTCTGCAGCTTCTCTCCCCCTGCTACCCCCCCAAAAACCCATCTCCATAGAGACTGTGTCTGCTTCCAAAAAGACAAAAAACAAACTAAAAACCAGCAACAAACAACTTAAACAATCACAAAGAAAGAACAATACAGTATCCACATCTGAACCAAAGAGTAAAACAGTGAAATGTGGATTATTAAATATTAGGTCTCTCTCCTCCAAGTCTCTGTTAGTACATGACTTAATAATTGATCAACAAATTGATTTACTCTGCCTTACAGAAACCTGGTTGCAGCAGGATGATGTTAGTTTAAATGAATCAACACCCCCGAGTCATTCTAACTACCAGAAATCTCGAAGCACAGGTCGAGGGGGCGGTGTGGCTGCAATTTTTCACACCAGTCTATTAATTAATGAAAGACCAAGACAGACTTTTAATTCATTTGAAAGCCTGATGCTTAACATTGTCCACCCCAGCTGTGAAACTCAGAAACCAGTCTTACTTGTTATCATCTATCGTCCACCTGGGCCTTACACAGAGTTTCTGTCTGATTTCTCAGACTTTATATCTGATTTAGTTCTGAGCTCAGATAAAATAATTATTGTGGGTGATTTTAACATCCATGTTGATGCTAAAAATGACAGCCTCAACATGGCATTTAATCTGTTGTTAGACTCAATTGGTTTCTCTCAAAATGTAAAAGAACCCACCCACCACTTTAATCACACTCTAGATCTTGTTTTAACATATGGCATAGAAACTGAACATTTAACAGTGTTTCCTGAAAACCCTCTCCTGTCTGATCATTTCTTGATAACATTTACATTTACAATAATTGATTACGCAGCAGTGGAGAGTGGACTTTATCAAAGTAGATGTCTTTCTGAAAACGCTGTAACTAAGTTTAAGAATATAATCCAGCCACTGTTATCATCGTCAATGCCCTGTACCAACACAGAGCAGAGCAGCTATCTGAACGCTACCCCAACAGAGGTCGATTATCTTGTTAATAATTTCACCTCCTCACTACGTACGACTCTGGATACTGTAGCTCCAGTGAAAACTAAGGTCTCTAATCAGAAGTACCTGACCCCGTGGTATAATTCTCAAACACGTACCCTAAAGCAGATGACTCGTAATCTGGAGAGGAAATGGCGTGTCACAAATTTAGAGGATCATCATTTAGCCTGGAGAAATAGTTTGTTGCTTTATAAGAAAGCCCTCCGCAAAGCCAGAACAGCTTACTACTCATCACTAATTGAAGAAAATAAGAACAACCCCAGGTTTCTCTTCAGCACTGTAGCCAGGCTGACAAAAAGTCAGAGCTCTTTTGAGCCAACCATCCCTTTAACGTTAACTAGTGATGACTTCATGAACTTCTTCACAAATAAAATTTTTATCATTAGAGAAAAAATTACCAATAATCATCCCACAGATGTAATATTATCTACAGCTACTCTTAGTTCCATTGATGTTAAGTTAGACTCTTTTTTTCCAATCGATCTTTCTGAGTTAACGTCAATAATTACTTCCTCCAAACCATCAACGTGTCTTTTAGACCCCATTCCTACAAAACTGCTCAAAGAAGTCCTGCCATTGATTAATTCTTCGATCTTATATATGATCAACCTATCTCTAATAATCGGCTATGTACCACAGGCCTTCAAGGTGGCTGCAGTTAAACCTTTACTCAAAAAGCCATCTCTAGACCCAGCAGTCTTAGCTAATTATAGGCCAATCTCCAACCTTCCTTTCATATCAAAAATCCTTGAAAGAGTAGTTGTCAAACAGCTAACAGATCATCTGCAGAGGAATGGTTTATTTGAAGAGTTTCAGTCAGGTTTCAGAGTTCATCACAGCACAGAAACAGCTTTAGTGAAGGTTACAAATGATCTTCTTATGGCCTCTGACAGTGGACTCATCTCTGTGCTTGTCCTTCTTGACCTTAGTGCAGCATTCGATACTGTTGACCATAATATCCTATTAGAGCGATTAGAACATGCTGTGGGTATTACAGGTATTGCACTGCAGTGGTTTGTATCATATCTATCTAATAGACTCCAGTTTGTGCATGTAAATGGAGAGTCCTCTTCACACACTGAGGTTAATTATGGAGTTCCACAGGGTTCAGTGCTAGGACCAATTCTGTTTACATTATACATGCTTCCCCTAGGCAGCATCATTAGAAGACATAGCATACATTTTCACTGCTATGCAGATGACACCCAGCTCTATCTGTCCATGAAGCCAGATAACACACACCAATTAGTTAAACTGCAGGAATGTCTTAAAGACATAAAGACTTGGATGGCCACTAACTTTCTGCTTCTTAACTCAGATAAAACTGAGGTCATTGTACTCGGCGCTGAAAAGCTTAGAAATATGGTATCTAACCAGATTCTTACTCTGGATGGCATTACCTTGGCCTCCAGTAACACTGTGAGGAACCTTGGAGTCATTTTTGACCAGGATATGTCCTTCAACGCACATATTAAACAAATATGTAAGACTGCGTTCCTCCATTTGCGCAACATCTCTAAAATTAGAAATATCCTGTCTCAGAGTGACGCTGAAAAACTAGTTCATGCATTTATTACTTCCAGGCTGGACTACTGCAATTCATTATTATCAGGATGTCCAAAAAACTCACTGAAAAACCTTCAGTTAATCCAAAATGCTGCAGCAAGAGTACTGACAGGGACTAGAAAGAGAGAGCATATTTCTCCTGTTTTGGCTTCCCTTCATTGGCTTCCTGTTAAATCCAGAATTGAATTCAAAATCCTGCTCCTCACATACAAGGTCTTAAATAATCAGGCCCCATCTTATCTTAATGACCTTGTAGTACCATATCACCCTATTAGAGCACTTCGCTCCCGCTCTGCAGGCCTACTTGTTGTTCCTAGAGTATTTAAAAGTAGAATGGGAGGGAGAGCCTTCAGTTTTCAGGCCCCTCTTCTGTGGAACCAGCTTCCAGTTTGGATTCGGGAGACAGACACTATCTCTACTTTTAAGATTAGGCTTAAAACTTTCCTTTTTGCTAAGGCATATAGTTAGGGCTGGACCAGGTGACCCTGAATCCTCCCTTAGTTATGCTGCAATAGATGTAGGCTGCCGGGGGATTCCCATGATGCATTGAGTTTTTCCTTTCCAGTCACCTTCTCACTCACTATGTGTTAATAGACCTCTCTGTATTGAATCGTATCTGTTATTAATCTCTGTCTCTCTTCCACAGCATGTCTTTCATCCTGTCTTCCTTCTCTCACCCCAACCGGTCGCAGCAGATGGCCGCCCCTCCCTGAGCCTGGTTCTCCTGGAGGTTTCTTCCTGTTAAAAGGGAGTTTTTCCTTCCCACTGTCGCCAAAGTGCTTGCTCATAGGGGGTCATATGATTGTTGGGTTTTTCTCTGTATCTATGAAGCGCCTTGAGGCGACTTTTGTTGTGATTTGGCGCTATATAAATAAAATTGAATTGAATTGAATTGAATGACACAGTCATGCTTACGTTTTGATGTCCTGTATATAAGTTGAATTGTCCAAACTGGAAAATGTTGCACTTCCAAATGGTCCTAACACACTGTGTGCTCTCTGTCACTTTAACACTGTGCTGTGAGAAACGAACATGTGTTATTATGGTGACGTTACGGCGGGAAAAGCATTTTTGCAGCTCAGTGTTGAAGCTGCAGTTCACAAGAAAGGTTTGCATGTTTTGGCTGTAACATGTGACGCTTAGCACAATCCTATATTTGAAAGTGTGTGACATTTGCCAAGTATAAAAGTCTGGAGGTAAAACAACAGTAAACAAGGAGCGAATATCACACACTCTGATGTATTTTTATTTCTTCATTTGAACACAATAACACACTTTAGTTTGCAGTCAGATTCTTGATTAGTTTAAGTACATTTGTTCTATTTGTAAGGCTGCACATTTAGTGTACTTATGTATTTATACCAATTCTTTATTTTTGGTTTGATTTTGACTAATCTTTGTTTGTTCTGCCTGTATCTTACGTACCAATGGTAGGTACTAGTCAGGGTCTAAAGCACTTATATACATAGAGGGGATGACTGGACCACACCACTTCCTGCTGAAGGGGGAGAATGTGTATTTTCTTTAATTAAAAGAGCTTTTGTATTTAAAAAATATTTGAGTTTAGTGGTTTTGATTTTCTTCTTTGGTGTTTAGTTTATTACAAACTGGAATGTAGATTTCTTTGGTTTCTCAGCTGGCCTGGGAACACCTCAGTATTACTCTGAATGCACTGGAGGAAAAGGCTGGAGGTCTGGGCCTCTCTGCTCAGCCGATAAGTAGAAGAAATTAGATGGATGGATTAAAGTGTTGGTGAATGTCATGTTTGCCTGCAAAGATGCAAATAAATATTGAGTTTTTTCAAGTAAAGGAAAACAATACCGTAAGAATACCTCCAATCTCTCAACTAACATCTCAAAGCAGCATGTTTCTAATAAAGTGTCCTCTAGTGGTCCGAGTGCTTAAAAACAAAGTAGAAAGAATGGCTAACAAAATGGGTTTTAAAACTTAAGAAAGCATTTTGAAACCCAGACATCAAAACTTAAAGGTTTCATAGAGAGGAACAGTTTTCTCACTTCTGGCTTTGCCTTCACTGACCCTCGTATTGTAAATCTGTGTACTTCAGTGAACTAGACTTCTATTGTTGTCAGTCACCACTTACACTGTCAGGGATCAACCTTCAGTGACTATTAAAGCATGAACTTAACTCTGAATGTTTCAGGACCGTGTTGAATCTATTCCAGGAAGAATTAAGACCGTTTTGAAGGAAAATCTAAGAAAGTGGCCAGTTAGTATATGCCCTGCACATCACTGACATCGCTCATTAAAAGACAACAGCCAGTAGGGGGCAGCAGAGGAGCGTCAGTTTGCCCAACACAGATGGTTTTCATCTGACCTTAAATGTCACAGGAGGACAAAAACTGTAGATACGATGTTAGAAGTGAAAACAAACTCCAAAATCACTGCCGTCAATCTAATATCATCTAATTTCTTTTAAAAAGATCATGAACACTGATATATCTGAGATCATGAACATGTAGGTTTAGTGGAGCTTTAACAAAACTGTTTGTGATGCAGTTGAGTCAAACATCATTTCACTGACATCACTTTAACATGAGATTTGAAAGAAGGACGTCTCATTTTGACTCCTGTCTCTTCGTGTCTCTTCCTCACCTCGTCTGCTCTCATATGTGGTGGGACACGAGGAGAAGGGTGGAAAAACTCAATAGCATGAAGCCTTTTGAGAAATACTTGTCGTATTCAGAGCCATAACCTTGATCTTTTATTCATTTTCATTCATTATCTCCACTGGAGAAATTATCTCCACGAAAAGGAACAGGTTCGGCCATCGCACAGTGGAACAAATTCTCTTCTTAAATAAAAATGAAAAAGGGCTACTTTAAATGCATCATGTTTTTAATTTGCAAGTTCATAAGCATTTTCCCTTCCCAGTTCACAATCAATTCTGCCCCCAGGTCCAAAATATGTCTTGGAAAATTTCCCTAATATAATATTGTTTATAAATATACCCGTCTAGCAGTTAATTGCATAAGTGCATGGAGGCAGGACCTCACAGCAGAAGGCTACTCCATTATGTGTTGTACATTATTATATGTATGTTATTGGTATTTTTCAATTATTGTATTTACCAACATCAAGAAGTCACAAGCAAAGAAAGACCAAACCATGGTGCATGTTTAAACAAGGAGAGTTTACTGGTCAAAACTATTTATTAAACAAATAAACCACATTTTTTTAAACCACCAAAGCACCACGTTCAAAGCAACACAGCGGTGGCCCAATATCAGACACAATTCCACTCTGTAGAGTGAGCAGTCATAATGAAGCAGTTGGTTTTATTTTGTGGATTCAAGCTGCTCTTCATATTTCTGGCCACCAGATGTCACCAGAAAGGACTGTGTTGAAAAGCTTCGAGTAATGAACCGTTTTTCAATACAAGCTTCATTTGGCCATCACTAGTCTCCGGGGAATCACAGGCGCGGGGAGGGAAACACAAGCGGGCTATTTACAGCGATCCTCCTCCAAACGCTCTGGCTTCGCTCTTTCACACTGGCCTTACGCTCACAGTAGCGGCGATCCTCAAGCTGGCAGGTCGAGTCTGGCACAGGGAGAAGAGAGCAGGTTAAGTCACGGCACGACGGAAACTCAGGAAGACGCGTGAGACTAGTGACGACACTGACGAGTGTTTACACAAGAATCCAGCGACGAAACATTCCCAGCGGCCGCCTTAAGTAGCGAGAGCGTTGATTAGATGATCGTTCGCAGGTGCTGGAGCCACGGGCAGGAGTCACGTGACTCCGCCCCGGTAGAGTGCGGGAGGAGAGCGAGAGGAGCAAAACATAAAGAAAACACTTGTGGCCATACCGAGTCAGCTGAGCAGGCACAGGGACCATGACAGATAGGGTCTCTGGTCAGAAAGTTTGTTCCAGATTCATCTTAACTGGGTGAACAAAACTCCAGTAGCACTCTGACTTTATTTACTCCCTTTATTCAACCTGTATAAACTCTGTGCTGCTGTTATCAAAACTTTGAAAAAAAAAGCTATTAGACTCTATTATATTCCAGCACACAGGTCTACCATGTTGTTGACGTCAGGCTGTCATAATGTGCTTCTAAGCACAGAGTGGGCGTGTCTTCTAAGCACAGAGTGGGCGTGTCTTCTAAGCACAGAGTGGGCGTGTCTCGTAGATAGTTTGATGCTGCATTGGTTGGAGATGACACCACAGAACAGGACAAAAGGAAGTTATGCATGAATTTAACTGAGAAAAGAGATTGTGGCCAAATAGTTCAAAATATGTTGGTGTAACTCTTGGAGCTCCGTCAGTCTGATTCAAATCATTTTGTGTTTTCTTAACAAAGACGAGGTTTGTGGTTCTGGGCAGAAAGCAGCTTCCTGATTTCTAGTTTGGCAAGAAACCACAATAAATCTATGAACTAGATTTGTCTGACAGGGACAGGCCCTAAACTCTCGGAGTACAAATGATTCAGTGCTTTCTTAACAAATACGACGTTTTTGGTCCTGGGTAGAACTCATGATTCCAGTCAATATGTGAGACCGTCAAACCACAAACCGATCATGATATGTGTGTCACGGCTCGTAGGATGAGCCATGTGGAATTATTAAAGGAGCCAAAACAGGCATTTCTGATGTGAGGAAGCTTTATTAATGGAGGTGGTAAATACACAAGGCGAGGGCGGCGAAAAACAGAACTGAGTAAACCTAAAGTGGGAAAACAAACCTGAAATGACCAAACGGGGTGAAGGACAGAGAGACGCAGACAGGTGCAGGAAACCACTCAGGATGATGGAGGGGATTAACACAGACACACAGAGAAGAGAACACACAGGGCTTAAATACACACAGCAGTAATCAAGGAATGAAAGACAGGAGGGGAATGTTTCTACGACACGCTGTCCTCCTGTGATCTGAGTGAAGCTCAGACTCACATGTTGTCACTGTTTTGTGTTTGCTCGTCATCTACGTTGATGTGTCACATGTTCAGCCTTAGAGTTTGTCTCTGTGTGCAGACCATCAAACCAGCAGACATCTCCACGGTGAGGAAGCTGCAGAAGCCTCCTCATCTCATCATGAGGATCATGGACGCCGTGCTGCTGCTGTTCCAGAGAAAGGTCACAGTCGGGAGGCTGAAACGTTCCCTCTGAGTGTTCACGACATGCTTTTATAAATCTCTTTCATCTTTCTCAGGTCGACGCCGTGACCTCTGACCCCGAAAGACCTTGTTCCAGACCGTCGTGGGCCGAGGCGATGAAGCTGAAGCAGAACTTGGCCTTCCTCAGTACCCTGCTCAACTTCAGCAAGGTCACACACACACACACACACACACACACACACACACAAACACACACACACACACACACACACACACACACACGTTCACTGACGCTCGATCTGACTCGTGTTTCCTCCGTTGCAGGGACCATCATCCTGTCTGAAGACCTGCGCGACGCCCTCGACAGCATGTTCGATGCTCGGATCCCGCGCCTGTGGCTGAGGCTCAGCTGGCCGTCGGCCACGCTCGGCTTCTGGTTCAGCAGCTCAGCGCGTGGATCAGCGCCGGCCGGTTCAACCAGTTCTGGCTCACCGGCTTCTTCAACCCGCAGGTTGGTTCATTGTTCTGGAAATCTGGAGTTTTGGAATTCTTCAGTTTTCTTTCCAAATGTTTTTTGTTTCTTTAGGGTTTCCTGACCGCCATGCGCCAGGAGACGACGCGCTCCAACCTGTCCAGGGGCTGGGCCTTGGACACGGTCACCCTTAGCAACGATGTCACCAAGATGATGAGGGAGGTCGTCTGAGCTCCGCCCCCTGAAGATGTGGGTGGAGTCTATATCTCGCCTCTTTCTGGATGGAGCGGGATGGGACAGACGTGGCGCCAAACTCGCTGAGGCTCCGCCCAAAGTTTGTCTTTTTAAAATCAGAGTTTTTTAACTTAGATTAAAATAATAAACTGAAGCGTTAAAAAAAACTTCAATGTTCAAAAGTCCAACGTTCACTGACGCTCGATCTGACGGATCTGACAGTTTTCAATCATAACGAGCACATAATAAAACCATGATCCCCCCTGATCGACTCTTTTAGCCTGTTTCCTCTGGATCGAACAGGATCTAACAAACCCCAGCTTCTGCTGGGACACTGGTCATCATGGGAGGAAAAAGATGGCTGCCGTGTTGCTGTTTCATTTCTTACACCAGGGTTATACTTCCTGTATCTGTGGGTCTGAGTTTTTAATCAGAGGATGAACTTAAAGCTTTCAGTCTGCTCTACAACCCACCACCTATCCACACGTCTTCTCAGTGGACTGGAAATCAGTAAAACTTCTACCAGACTTTAGTAAATATTGCATTAAGATGAGCAGACAGATTTTAATCTCAGCATCGTGCACACAGATTTTTCAGGACACTGGAAGAGTTCCTGCCGTGGATTTAGATGTTAGTGTTGTGTGGATGATCCCATTCTGTGATCTTTGTGTTACTAACACTGATGCTTTTACACTTTAGGACCCTCGAGACCTCTGCTGCTCAGCCGTCCTGATCGCTGCCTCCACTTTAACCAGTGCCAGAGGCTGTAACCTCTGATCATTTCACCTGCACCGACAGTAAAACTCTTCTCCAGAACCAAACGTGCCATAAACCCATCACAGCTTCATCATCAGCTCAGTCTCAGCAACATGCAGACGACCGAGCAGCAGAAACTCTGCAGGGAACGTCTGAAGTCTGTTCTTCAGTTTTCCCAGCTCACTGTTTATTGAACAGGAGACAGAAAAATAACTTCACCTTTAATGTGAAACTTTTATCACCTGTGACATATTTGCAGGAAGTTTTCATGCTGTGATTTAGTGTCACAGCCATAAATATCACACAAGGTAAAAACTACAAGTCCCAGCATCCTCTGTGTTTAGGGAGGAGCAGTGAAAGTGAAAGTGTTGATCCTCCGTTCAGAGCAGCAGGAGGAGGAAGGTGGTGCTGAGGCAGGTGAGTGTTAACATGAATATGTTTCTTCTTATGACATAAAATAATTCCACGCTGTTCGTGTCTGTGGGTGAAACGTGAGGCCGGTCGGCTCACGTTTCACCCACTCACTCACTTCCTCTCTACTTTCCTGTAAGTAGAGAGGAAGTGAGTTTAGCTGAGAGAGCAGGAGGAGAGTGAGAGCTGTGCTGAGGCAGGTGAGTGTTAACACCGCTCTGACATTACTGTGTCTCTGTGGCGGGAACAACAGGCTCCGTCAGTGGAGGCAAAAATAATCAGACTTTGGTTTTTCAAAGGAAACTACTTTATGTCGGAAGAAGCCGCGCGCTCATTGGATAACGGCTTGTCAATCTCAAGTTATTAGCCAATGAGCGCGCAGGTTCACAGTAAGACCCGCCCTTATCACTGCTTTTTTAAAAACTAAAATGGCGACAGAAACTCTGGTCGTGTCCAAATTCATCGGCTGCCTCTCCTGAGGACCCGGCCTTCGCGGTCTCCGTGGGCAGGGTCCTCAGAAGGTCGGGTATGCCGGAAGTAAACGGCTGGGGAAATTGAACGGTCTAGCCTTCTGATTAGCGTCACCGCTGTCTCGGTGGAGTTTAATAAACTCGGCTTTCTGCTCCTTGCTATCTGCAATATAACAGGACACTGGAGAAAATTCTCGACCGTATCATACTTCTGTTTAATCAGTTTTCTGTTTGATGTTTATTCAGCTGTGTAAAAACCAAGGAGGAACCCACCCGCGGGATTAATAAAGTTTTATTTTATCTAATCTAATCTAATAACTTTAATCTCAGCCAAACCGATTTACTCACGAACAAAGAAAACACTGAAAAAAGCCAAACAATAACATTTTAAGGTTGTCGAAGTGACTTATACAGGCACGTGCGGGGGGGGGGGGGGCTTGAGCACCCGCCCCTTTCCTGATGGGTGCCCAAAGTGCTCTTTTGTTGAGGCAACTTTTAAATTTTTTTTATTTATTTATTTTTATGTGTGTGGGCGTGCGGAGTCCTGTCTGTGCCCCTCAACAATAATTTATACTATTAATCACAGTTTTGCTAAATAAAAGGATCTGGCTTGCATCAGTCACATGATCACATTTAACCAATGATCGCCCTTCACGGCAGAACGCGCTGGTTACGAGCCGGGAACGAGCTCATAAAGAGCACGCGCATTTTTTGCAGTCCGGAGCTGTAGGAGAAACACAAATTAACTCAGAGACACAGACTTACTATATTTCTTCCGTACAGACTGATGCGACAAAACCAGTAAGTCGGTGTACAGCGTACACTGTAGTGTACAGCACACAGGAGTATTGGCTTATTACGTACACGTTGGTAAGTTGTCTTGTGGCAATTTGATGAACTGAAACAAATGAGCGTGCTGTGTGTGCAACAGCGTGACAAACATTACCTGTCCTTTTATTAACTGCACATGTAGTGCTGGTCATAGCTGCTGGCTACCTGTGTAAGGCTGTCATGGGTCTGTAGCTCTGTCCACCGTTTTAGTGAACATATTTAGTTTTAAAGTAAGTTACAGAGCATTTCCTGCCTTTCTGGGGGGATTATATTTCACTAAAAAACTATCTAATATGCATGTCCACATAATTATGCATTATTATAATATTTAAAAAAAACACACGCTGTATTTTAAAGAACATACTTTAAGAAGCTGATTATATTAGATTTATATTTTAAATAAGACAAAATTTGGATTTTACAGCAGTAAAATGATTGTATCTCTACAGTTTAAAAATGTAATAAGCTTTGCCCTGCACAGAGTGGATAGTGAAACAAATGGAATCATCATAAATACATTATTTCATATTTATTACTTCCCCCTCCTCATTGCTTTATTATTGTAGCTCTAGTAATAAATAATAATGTAAGGATTCTGGATCAGCACCTTGATGCCCATAGTATATACAGTATTCTGAAGAAGGTCTAAAATGTCACTGTGTGTGCGTGCATGTGTTTGTTTTATGTATATGGATTTTTTTTAATTATTACTCATGATATAACATTGTCCAGACATGCCTGGTAAGGACATGAGGAGGAAACAGTAGGAGCTGTGTGAGGCTACTAAAGGCAGAGCTATAACATTTTTCTGTCATCATTTTATTATAGATTAAGTGCAAGAGTTGTTAGGTGTGGATAATTAGATTATAGTTTATTGCAATAGCAAGTTGTGCCTTGTTCTCACATAGACAGCAAGTGGAGAGTGATATATGAAATGATGGGATGGAAGGAAGAAGAGAAGCAAAGAGTGATTCACAGGCAGAGCCGAGTTTATTTCTCACAGTTTTTTGTTGCCTTATGGTTCCAAGTGCTGTCACCAATCTTTGCATTTTGTTATTATCTCATGACACTTGTTTAATCAGCTACCATCTCTCCTATGGACTTTTAAATGTCTACAGTCGCAGATCAACACAGCCCTGCGTTGTCGCCACCTCACAACAGTTATATAGTATGATGCGATCCCATATTAGATTCTTGATGAATGTGTGTTGTTGTTATTCAGCCTGCTTCAATGTGCCCCTTTTTAACTTTGAGCACCCGCCCCTTTAAATGTCTCTGCACGGCCCTGGACTTATATATCACGTTTAACCTGAGTAGCGAAAGTCCGCGGTGATCTGAAAATGATGTGCCGGGAGTTGTGCCGTTCTCGGCAGCTTCAGTGACCCTCGAGCTCCCGGCTGGCTATCGAGCTGGTGGGTAGCAGACGTCTCCGAAAACGTCGAAGCACTTTTGCAAATATGCGGTATCTTGATAAACCGAGCAGATATTTGATGTTTACACAGCTACTTTCTCACCTGAAAAAATGTTAAAAGTTTATTTTGTGACCCAGAAAGATTAGTAAGAGTAATTTTAAAACTTAGTAGCGGCCGCCAAATTGAGGAACTGGATTTGGTGGTCATGAAAATGGCATTAAACAAGTCCCCAGGGACAGATGGACTCACTACTAGTTTTTATCAATTCTTCTGGAAGGACCTAAGAACTTTATTGTTTGATGCATTAAAGGAATCGATAGAGAAAAAAGAACTGATGCCAAGCATGAAACAAGGGCTGATAACCCTGATCCCTAAATCGGGTAAGGATAAAAGAAGTTTAGACAATTTAAGACCCATCACCTTACTAAACACTGACTATAAGATCCTGTCTGGAGCTGTAGCTGAGAGGCTAAAGAAAGGCATCTCAAACATTATCAGTGAAACACAATCAGGTTTTTTGAAAAGAAGACTAATTCATAACAATATTAGGCTGGTTTTGGACCTCCTTGAGTACAGTGAAATAATCCAAGAGAGAGGATACATCCTGTTCTTGGATTTTTACAAAGCATTTGACTCAGTTGAACATACGTTCATATTAAAAACTCTGCAGTCTTTTGGTTTTGGACAGGAATTTATCAATGTTATAGAGATGCTATATAATGACATTAACAGCTCTGTTTTGCTAGAACATGGTACATGTTCAAGGTTTGAGGTTAATAGAGGGATAAGGCAGGGATGTAGCAGCTCACCACTTCTGTTCATCATGGTTGCTGAGTTGTCTATTTTGATTAAAAACAGTCACACTGAGGGGTTAACTGTGATGGGTGAACAGATAATAATCAGTCAGCTCGCAGATGATACCACCCTGTTTTTAAAAAATGAGGACCAGATTCCTTTATTCTTACAGGTGATCAACCACTTCTCCAAAGCTTCTGGCCTACAGCTGAATATTAATAAATGCAAAATTCTAGCTCTGCATGAGTGTCCCCTGCAAGTAATAAATAATATACAGATAGAAAAAAGAGGTGAAGTATCTGGGCTTTGTAATTTGCAAGGATAAGACATCAACAGAAAATAAGAATATCTGTGCCAAAATCTTTGGCAAAATGGGTGGAATAGACTTTTTGTTACGTTGTGACTTTGATTGCAGTTCGTTACCTGTTAAACTCTCAGCTTTCCATCAGCAGGTCCTTCTCTACTGGAAATTAATCTATAAACATAACTTTACTCCTCACAATACCCCTGTATGGAACAACAGGTATATCCGTTTGTGTAGGAAATCTGTGTACATGGATGAATGGAGATCTAAAGGGATTTGGGCTGTAGCTCATTTTATGGATGATAATGGGGTCTTATTAAAACATGAGACGTGTTGTGAGAAATTTGATGTAAGATGTACTGCTAAGAGATATAAATCCCTAGTGAAAGCCATCCCAGTCCCTTTGAGATCAATGATAAAAGAAGATATTGTGCACTCTAAAATTTCTCCTGGACTGAGGCAGCTCTGCATAGCTGGAGTTGAATTTGGTGACAGCAGGTTTACAAACAAAGTGATCAGGAATATTTTGATAAATGAAATTTGCCCTAATCCGGTTAAAAGAAATTATATCCTTAAAGAATTTGAGACCATGGAGGTTAAGGCGATAAAAAAAAAGTATACTTCACTTTCTCTTTCCCCTAAAGTAAAAGCGGTTCACTTTAAAATCATTAATGAGGTTTATCCAACCAATGAATTCTTAAGACAGAAATTTAACTTAGACGTGAACGCCTGCACATTTTGTGAAAATGATATTGAAAGTCTGGATCACTTGTTTTTCTACTGTGAATCAGTGCACTCCTTCTGGACTGACATGTGGAGCTGGCTACAGTCCAGGAGAATTCAGTTACCACATTTGACGGTGACAGTAATAAAATTTGGAATACTTGCTGAGAATGCAGATTTTGACCTGTTGATTAGGACGTTTTTGTTAATGGGAAAATTTTTTCTTCACAAATGCAGATACTTTAAAGCTAAACCATGTATAAACAGATGGCTGAATGACTTTAAACTCTGGGCTAAATCGCTGAAACTTGTGAATAACAAGAAAGCTCATAAACTTGTTGTTTTATTTAACGAGTTTAATCTATGTTAAAAAAAGAAACCTCCCTATTTTATAATCATGACTGCCCTTTTTTGCTCGTTATTTTTGCCTTTGGTTCAAATCCTTCAATGACTGTTCTTTCTTTTTGTACTAACTCTTTTAGCTTTGTGTTTATTGTTTTTTTGTTTTTTTGCTATAATGCTCAACCGAGGATGTTACATATTCGGATTAATGATGGTGCCTTATATTTTATACTGTTGTTTGTAAATAAAGTTTAAAAAACAAACAAACAAAAAAAACTTAGTAGTGGCCACCATTGTTGGAAACTGGAGTTTGGCTGGGCCGCGCTATGAATTCTGGGATATGGTAGGCCACGAAGGACACACCGAACCCATCCTTCAAATTCGGGGAAAAGGAGGACGCATTTGTCGGCTGCATTCGGAGGAGTCTACGGCTGTGTCCCAATTCAGGGTCTGCACGCTTGAAGTACGCGCACTACACGTACTACGTACAGTGTGTACTATAAGTACGAGAAGTGCGGAAGTGCGAGGCTTGTGAAATGGGACGGTCTAGCCTGCATCGCGCTGTTCAGGTTGCCTAGCAACCATGATACTAACCGCGAGAAACGTTACATACAGCTTTGTGTGACAGAAGTGAAGGTGAAAAATGTTTTGTTGGTCATTCATTTTTGTCATGACATCACTTTGATTAGTTGAGTATCTGAGGCTGAGACCACAGGACTGGAAATATACGTATATGTGTGTGTGTGTGTGTGTGTGTGTGTGTGTGTGTGTGTGTGTGTGTGTATATATATATATATATATATATATATATATATATATATATATATATATATATATCGGGGTGCAACGATACACAAAATTCACGGTTCGGTTTGGTAAATTATAAATATATATTAATTATTATATATATTTTAATATATATTATATAAATATATAATCAGGGTCTCCTGATCTAGTGTTTTCAGTTCTTTGTGATTTTTGTGTTATGTCAGTTTTGTTTGTGAGTTATTCTATGCTTCCTAGGTTTTGATTCCCTGCCCCCCTTGTTTCTCTGTGCACTCTGTTCTGTGTTTAGTCTTCTCTGTCCATTTGTTCTGCCCTTTGTTGTTGCCTTCTGTGTCTCCCTCTGTGTAACTGTCTATATAGTGATGTGTTGTGGTGCTTTGCTCCCACCCCTTGTGTTCCGTGTTTTCGTCTTCCCTTCGTGTACTTCTTCATATTCGTGTACTGTTAGTTTTCCCAGTTTAGGTTTTTGCTTAGTTTCCATGCTCACCTTCGCCATTTCTGTTTGTATCACCATGTGATGAATAAACTCACTTGCATCTGAGCTGCCTGCATAAAGGGTCCTTTAATAATTTACACACGGCTCACAAACCGTGACAAAAACACTGGAAAAATTGGGCTGTTCTAAAACGTTTGACGGGTAGTGTATATATTTAGTTCATATATTTTCTTTATTTATATAGTTTGTTTTATATTGTAGCAAAGTGTTACTTGGATACTTCTCTATGTGCTTCTTTATGTGCAATTTTGTTGCATTCTGAGCCTTAGAAATTTATTGGTGGTAGTGATGAACTGCTGTTAGAATCAAGTTAAATTCTGATAAATCAGACAATTACCTCTCCAGCTGTTGTTACAGTCTTTGTTTATCGGATCCTTACAGGGTAAAAGATGACGACACCTAAAGAAATCCTTCTGGGGACTTTGAAGGACTTGGGACGTGATGACTTTGAAGAATTTAAGTGGCATCTGAAGAACGGGTCTGTAGAAGGTTTACCAGCAATCCCAGAGAGTGAACTGGAGAATGCAGAGAGGACGAACATAGTGGATCTGATGTTTGATACCTACTCTAGCAACACTTTTGAAGTCACTAAAAATCTTTTGGGGAGGATAAACAGGAATGATCTGTTGGAGAATTTAAATAAAACCGTCCCAGAAACCAAAGGTAAGCAGGGAATGACTGAACAAAAAACACATAAACAATAAAAACATTAGCTAACATTACACAGGTGCCATAAGCATCCATATAAATAATAAATCCAAAACACTTGCCAACACTTTGAGGAGTGAGAGACTGCAGAAAGCCAACAGTTTGTGTTTTATGCATCTGCACAAATAACCTCCTGTGTACACATGAATATCTGCTCTTTGGGTTGGTTTGATTAAAATGGGACCAGCAGCAGGTTTTCTGCCCATTTTACAGATTTATATTGTCCGATTGGTTTTAGAGCTGTTTTATCAACATAAATGAGGCGACAACAACGGTTTGGGACATGTCACAAATATGATCAAAGTGCTTTTTCTTAAATCTATTTACCAGTTGAAGGTAAAGTTAAAAAAAATGGCTGCCATTTCTTTCTGCTGTTTGGAGACCCAAACAAAAAAATGCCCAGACAGTAAATGCTTTTTATTATGGTTGATAAACAGGACACTAAGGTGATTGGTCAAAGGTTGGAGGAAAGCCACAGTTCTCCTTATATGACTGAAATCCACCATTTCAGCTCATGTTTTTTCATCTGCAGCTTTCTGGGAGATTCCACTTCAGCCTTCTGCTGGCAACGCTCCCATTACCATGCTTCCCTTAGGCAGCATCATTAGAAGACATAGCATACATTTACACTGCTATGCAGATGACACCCAGCTCGATCTGTCCATTAAGTCAGTTAACACACACCAATGAGTTAAACTGCAGGAATGTCTTAAAGACATAAAGACCTGGATGGCCGCTAACTTTCTGCTTCTTAATTCAGATCAAACTGAGGTTATTGTACTCGGCCCTGAAAATCTTAGAAATATGGTATCTAACCAGATTCTTACTCCGAATGGCATTACCTTGGCCTCCAGTAACGCTGTGAGGAACCTTGGAGTCATTTTTGACCAGGACATGTCCTTCAATGCACATATTAAACAAATATGTAAGACTGCTTTCTTCCATTTGTGCAACATCTCTAAAGTTAGAAATATCCTGTCTCAGAGTGACGCTGAAAAATTAGTTCATGCATTCATTACTTCCAGGCTGGACTACTGCAATTCATTATTATCAGGATGTCCAAAAAACTCACTGAAAAGCCTTCAGTTAATCCAAAATGCTGCAGCAAGAGTCCTGACTGGGACTAGAAAGAGAGAGCATATTTCTCCTGTTTTGGCTTCCCTTCATTGGCTTCCTGTTAAATCCAGAATTCAAAATCCTGCTCCTCACATACAAGGTCTTAAATAATCAGGCCCCATCTTATCTTAATGACCTCGTAGTACCATATCACCCTATTAGAGCACTTCGCTCTCGCTCTGCAGGCCTACTTGTTGTTCACAGAGTATTTAAAAGTAGAATGGGAGGCAGAGCCTTCAGTTTTTAGGACCCAAAAAGATAGTTGGGTTTTTTTCTGTTGTATTATTGTAGGTTCTTTATCTTACAATATAAAGCACATTGGGGTGACTGTTGTTGTTATTTGGAGGAATTAAAAAAAAACTTTTATACTTGAAATTCTTTCATTTATTCATTACTGGCTCCATAGTGTTGTTTATATAATATGTGAAATGTTGCTAGTATTGATTTGGTGCTGTATAAATAAACATAATTAAATCGAATGTGTCTCTATAAAACCTGCCCTCAGTTATAACCCAAGTGTCAGGGCTCAATGGCTCATGAAAAGGAATGGAGTCGAGCACAGAACCAAAAAACGGAGGCTGAGTGACTTTTAAAAGAAATGTATTTTACTAGATTTCTTGACGGAGAAAGCTGAATCACGGCTAAATTCAACAGCAAGCGAGGTATTATGAGAAGTGCAGAGCTGAGGCCAGAACATAAGCTGAGGCAGGTCAAAGGAACAACAGGGACAGAAACGGGCGAATAGAAACTATCCAGGATCACTGGAACAAAGGAGATAATAATCAGAGTGGTCCACAGTGTAGTGAATGAGTCCAAGATTTAAAAACTAAGAGGTGTTGGCTGCAGGTGGGGATCAGCTGGAGGAGGAGATGAATTAAATCTGGGTACAGAGTGAGATGTGGGTGCACAGGGAGGCAGGCAGGTGAGGATGGCAGTTTGCAAGAGTGAGTTTTCCCAGCAGTGGCAGCCCAGAATCCTGAGGCGTGACTTATGGCGAGAGTTGGAAGATATATCCAGGTGCCGACTAGGGAACAGGAAAAGAGGGTTACGCGAAACATGCTGAGAAACACAAGACAAAATGTGAGGCAGAGAACTGACTGTGGTAAGCAGACAATCTGGAGAAGGTTCATTGTGAGTGCTGCTCATAAATACTGCCGGAGTAATTGGCAACAGGTGAGGAGCAGGGAGGAGTGAGGAGGGCTCCACCCAGGGGAGGAGAGCTGATGCTGTGGAAAGTTACTCAGACTCACCTGGATCATGACACCAAGAGTCCAGTGAACTGAACACATAACCACAGTAACCAGAATACAGTTTTCTCATTTGTGTCATTTGCTGTTTATTCATGCAGAGATTCTCACTGAGTGTCAGCTCAAATTCAAGTCAGACCTGAAGCAGAAGTTCCAGTGTGTGCTTGAGGGGATTTCTACAACAGAAAACCAGACCCTCCTGAGTCAGATCTACACAGAGCTCTACATCACACGGGGAGGGACTGCAGAGGTCAATGATGAACATGAGGTCAGACAGATTGAAACAGCATCCAGGAAACCAGACAGACCAGAAACAACCATCAGACAAGAAGACATCTTTAAACTCCCACCTGGAAGAGATAAACCAATCAGAACAGTGCTGACAATGGGAGTGGCTGGCATTGGGAAAACAGTCCTAACACAGAAGTTCACTCTGGACTGGGCTGAAGGCAAAGCCAACCAGGACATCGAGTTCATGTTTCCATTCACTTTCAGAGAGCTGAATGTGCTGAAAGAGGAAAAGTTCAGCTTGGTGGAACTTGTTCATCACTTCTTTACTGAAACCAAAGAAGCAGGAATCTGCATCTTTGAAGACTTCCAGGTTGTGTTCATCTTTGATGGTCTGGATGAGTGTCGACCTCCTCTGGACTTCCACAAAACTACAATCCTGACTGACCCTAGAAAGTCCACCTCAGTGGATGTGCTGCTGATAAACCTCATCAGGGGGAAACTGCTTCCCTCTGCTCGCCTCTGGATAACCACACGACCTGCAGCAGCCAATCAGATCCCTCCTGACTGTGTTGGCGTGGTGACAGAGGTCAGAGGGTTCACTGACCCACAGAAGGAGGAGTACTTCAGGAAGAGATTCAGAGATGAGGAGCAGGCGAGCAGCATCATCTCACACATCAAGACATCACGAAGCCTCCACATCATGTGCCACATCCCAGTCTTCTGCTGGATCACTGCTACAGTTCTGGAGTTTGTCATGAAGAACAAAGAGAGCGAAGATCTGCCTAAGACTCTCACAGAGCTCTACCTACGCCTTGTGCTATTTCACCTAAAAACGAAGGACATCAAGTATGATGGAGGAGCTGAGACAGAGTCATGCAGGAGGATCATTGAGTCTCTGGGAAAACTGGCCTTTGATCAGCTGCAGAAAGGAAACCTGATCTTCTATGAATCAGACCTGACAGATTGTGGCATTGATATCAGAGCAGCCTCAGTGTACTCAGGAGTGTTCACACAGATCTTTAAAGCTGATGAGTGCCACATGTTCAACAACGTTGTTTACTGTTTCGTCCATCTGAGCATTCAGGAGTTCTTTGCTGCTCTTCATGTCTATCTGACCTTCATCAACTCTGGAGTCAACCTGCTTAAGAAACATTCTCCTCTCTCTAAAATTTTCCAGAAAACACTTACTGTAAAAGACTTCTACCAGAGTGCTGTGGACAAAGCCTTAGAGAGTCCAAATGGACACCTGGACTTGTTCCTCCGCTTCCTCCTGGGTCTTTCACTGCAGACTAATCAGAATCTCCTATGCATACTGACACAAACAGGAAGTAGCTCAGAGACCAATCAGGAAACAGTTCAGTACATCAAGAAGAAGCTCAGTGGGAAACTGTCTGCAGAGAAAAGCATCAATCTGTTCCACTGTCTGAATGAACTGGATGATCGTTCTCTAGTGGAGGAGATCCAACAGTCCCTGAGTTCAGGACGTCTCTCCACAGATCAACTGTCTCCTGCTCAGTGGTCGGCTCTGGTCTTCATCTTACTGTCATCAGATCTGGATGAGTTCGACCTGAAGAAATACTCCCGTTCAGAGAAGGCATTTTTGAAGCTGCTGCCAGTGGTCAAAGCATCCAAGAAAGTGCTGTAAGTGAATCTATGAACAAATATGTTTAATAATGCTAGATGAATAAAAGAATATGTCTCCATTGTTATTCTTCCTCAGGCTGAGAGATTGTAAACTCTCAAAAAGAAGCTTTGAAGCTTTGTCTGAAATTCTCAGCTCCCCATCCAATCATCTGAGAGAGCTGGACCTGAGCTCGAACAAGCTGCAGGATTCAGAATTGGATTTGCTGTGTGTTGGACTAAAGAGTCCCGACTGTGAACTTGAAACTCTCGGGTAAGGATACAGACTTTTTGACACTTTTTGACTCTTAAATCTGTAAGTTTATCTTGATGCGGACGTTCAAAGTCAGCACAATTTTCCTTTTAAGTTCCTGAGTTTATATTTTTGACTGTCAGGTTGTCTGGACAGATGTTTTTATTTTTTATTTTTTACTTGTCCCTAAAGTCAGAACTAAACTCACATGTAGATGACTTTCTGTTACTGGAGCAGCCTTCCTGAAGACAGCAGTGTGTTTTCATGCTTTTAAAGCCAAACTCACCTTTCTGACCTGGCTTTCATTTATTATCTATTTTTGTTTGTTTATTATATATTTATTTCTACTGTTTAACTACTGCTCACATCTTTTATCCTCCTTTTTAATTGTTCATTTCTTTTTACCCAGTGTTTCTATATTGCACTTTGTATTTGTCATCTATATTTATCATGCACTACTTTGCTCATTTATTGTTTAGTTTTAATGTTATTAAATTCCGGTTCTTTTGGTATTCTTTACGGCCAAAAAGACACGGCTCAAAAGTGGTCTTTTTACTTTAAAAAATGATCTTTATTTTACATATCCGGATATGGAGACCTGAACACACAACACACAACCCCAGGTCTGAAGCACAAAACAGGAAGCCTAGTCATTTATATAGACGTCACACACACTTTAAGTTTCGATCAAACACTCTGCTTAGTTTCACTTTTCGCCTGCAATAGCATGTAATTTCCTGTCAGTCCTGTCAGCACAGAGTGTACTTAGAGTTGGGCCTTTCTTATAAAGCAATATAATCAGCATATAAGTATTTAAGATTATAAATTTAAACCTCAACAATGTTCTTACCTGGTCTCTGGTTTGTTTGTTTGTTTGTTTGTTTGTTTGTTTGTTTGTTTGTTTGTTTTGCTCAGTTCTGTTTTTCTGAGGTTTTTTAAGTTATTAAATTTGTAACTGTAGTGATTTGTGTGTGTGACAGGGAGGCACTGCTAGGGATTTTTGACACAGGTTGTTCTTGTAAAATCAGTCTGTGAAGGTTCTCAGACATCCAGGTCACCGTAGTCTAAGGAGCTTGGAAAGAAAAGCGTCTGGACTTCTTTAAGTTTCCTTGAAGATGTTTCACCTCTTATGAGAGAAGCGTCTTCAGTTCTAAGGGTCAAATGGTGGAGTGGGGCAGTCAGTGAAGGGGCAATGGTGGTGGCTCAGGGTTTGTATGTTTGGGGGGGTTCAGAGGGAAAGATGAATGCAGGTCTGGAGTTGGTGTGTGAGAGCAGGGAGTGATTTCAGCATCCTGACAGCCTGGATGAAGCTGTCTCTCAGTCTCCTGGTTCTGGCCCGGAGGCTCTTCAGTCTCCTCCCTGATGGCAGCAGGTCCTGACAAGCATGTTGTCAGGACCTGGGGCTTTGCGTGTGTTGATCCTGGCAAGGGATCTCCACACACTGTCTGGGGATAGTGTCACCACCACCCGGGGGGTGGATTCTTCTGTGCTGGGGTGTCTTTCTGTGTCTCAAAGCAAGAGAAAATTTCACTTAGCTCTTACGGTAATGTGGTGGACCCGACAGTGGTCTGAGGAGTGGGTTTGTAGTCTGTGATGGTCTGTATCCCTTGCCACAGCATCTGAGTGTCTCTGCTGTCACTGAAGCTTTGCAAAATCCTCCTGGAGCACTGCATTTCCACCTCTCTGATGCACATGACAGGTTTGCCCTTGCTGTTGTTAGGCTCACCTCATCCCCAGCTTTCAAGGCTGCATTTCTCACCCTCAGGAGCCTGTGGACCTCACCTGTGAGCCATGGTTTCTGATTGTCCCGGACAGTGGTCTCTATGACCTCATCGATGCCTTTTGAGATGTAGCCAATGACAGTTTCTGTATATTCCTGCAGGTCTGTGGTGTTGTCATGTGTGGCGGCCTGTTTAAGGATCTCCCAGTCTGTGGTGGAAAAGCATTGCAGGTCCTTCTGGCCACACACGTACCTGCTTACGAACTGGTTTACTGACTTTGACCAGGGGCCTGTATGCTGGCATTAGCATAAAAGTGATGTGATCAGAGGCACCAAAGTGGGTGGGTGGGGGGCTTTGTAATCTCCTCTCTTGGTGGTGAAAACACTGTCCAAAATGTCGTTTCCTTGTGTTGGAAATTCAATGTGTCTATGCAGTAGTAAACATAGGGGGTGTCCAAATTCATGGGCTGCATCCTCCTGAGGACGCATTTGTAGACCGATTACGCCACAGCGACACGATGAAGGCTGTCCAAATTCATAGACTCCTCCGAATGCAGCCGACCAATGCGTCCTCCTTTTCCCCGAATTTAAAGGATGGGTCGGGTGTGTCCTTCGTGAACCACCATATCCCAGAATTCATAGCATGGCCCAGCCAATTCCACTTTCCGGCAATGGCGGTCGCTACTACGTTTTTAATATAGTTTAATTTAGCTCGATAGCTAGCTGGGAGCTCGAGGGTCACTAGAGCCGCCGAGAACAGCAAACTCATCAGCACATCATGTTCAGATCACTGCGGTCTTTCGCTACTCAGGTTAAACGTAATATATAAGTGACTTAGACAACCTAAAAGTGTTATTGTTTGACTTTTTTCAGTGTTTTATTTGTTCCTGAGTAAATCAGTTTGGCTCAGATTAAAGTTATTAGATTAGATTAGACAAAATAAACCTTTACAGTGGCTTGCAAAAGTATTCGGGTCCCCTTAAACTTTACCACATTTTGTCACATTACAGCCACAAACATGAATCAATTTTATTGGAATTCTACATGAAAGACCAACACAAAGTGGTGTAAATGTGAGAAGTGGAACGAAAATCATACATGACTCCAAACATTTTTTACAAATAAATAACTGCAAAGTGGGGTGTGTGTAATTATTCAGCCCCCTTTGGTCTGAGTGCAGTCAGTTGGACATAGACATTGCCTGATGAGTGCTAATGACTAAATAGAGTGCACCTGTGTGTAATCTAATGTCAGTACAAATACAGCTGCTCTGTGACGGCCTCAGAGGTTGTCTAAGAGAATATTGGGAGCAACAACACCATGAATTCCAAAGAACACACCAGACAGGTCAGGGATAAAGTTATTGAGAAATTTAAAGCAGGCTTAGGCTACACAAAGATTTCCCAAGCCTTGAACATCCCACGGAGCACTGTTCAAGCCATCATTCAGAAATGGAAGGAGTATGACACAACTGTAAACCTACCAAGACAAGGCCGTCCACCTAAACTCACAGCAGAACAAGGAGAGATCAGAAATACAGCCAAGAGGCCCATGGTGACTCTGGACGAGCTGCAGAGATCTACAGCTCAGGTGGGGGAATCTGTCCATGGGACAACTATTAGTGGTGCACTGCACAAACTTGGCCTTTATGAAAGAGTGGCAAGAAGAAAGCCATTGTTAACAGAAAACCATAAGAAGTCCCGTTTGAAGTTTGCCACAAGCCATGTGGGGGCACAGCAAACATGTGGAAGAAGGTGCTCTGGTCAGATGAGACCAAAATGGAACTTTTTGGCCAAAATGCAAAACGCTATGTGTGGAAAACTAACACTGCACATCAGTCTGAACACACCATCCCCACTGTCAAATATGGTGGTGGCAGCATCATGCTCTGGGGGTGCTTCTCTTCAGCAGGGACAGGGAAGCTGGTCAGAGTTGATGGGAAGATGGATGGAGCCAAATACAGGGCAATCTAGGAAGAAAACCTCTTGGAGTCTGCAAAAGACTTGAGACTGGGGCGGAGGTTCACCTTCCAGCAGGACAACGACCCTAAACATAAAGCCAGGGCAACAATGGAATGATTTAAAACAAAACATATCCATGTGTTAGAATGGCCCAGTCAAAGTCCAGATCTAAATCCAATCGAGAATCTGTGGCAAGATCTGAAAACTGCTGTTCACAAACGCTGCCCATCTAATCTGACTGAGCTGGAGCTGTTTTGGAAAGAAGAATGGGCAAGGATTTCAGTCTGTAGATGTGCAAAGCTGGTAGAGACAGACCCTAAAAGACTGGCAGCTGTAACTGCAGCAAAAGCTGGTTCTACAAAGTATTGACTCAGGGGGCTGAATAATTACACACACCCCACTTTGCAGTTATTTATTTATAAAAAATGTTTGGAATCATGTATGATTTTCGTTCCACTTCTCACGTGTACACCACTTTGTGTTGGTCTTTCACCTGGAATTCCAATAAACTTGATTCATGTTTGTGGCTGTAATGTGACAAAATGTGGGAAAGTTCAAGGGAACCGAATACTTTTGCAAGCCACTTTATTAATCCCCCGGGTGGTTTTCACACAGCTGAATAAACGTCAAACAGAAAACTGATTAAACAGAAGTGTGAGATGGTCGAGAGTTTACTCCAGTGTCCTGTTATATTTGAGATAGCAAGGAGCAGACAGCTGAGTTTATTAAACACCACCGAGACAGCGGTGATGCTAATCTGAAGGCTAGACCGTCCCATTTCATAGCCGTTTACTTCTGGACTACCCGACCTTCTGAGGACCCGGCCCACATAGACCACGAAGGCCGGGTCCTCAGGAGGATGCAGCCCATGAGTTTGGACATGACCATAGTAAAAGTTAATGGAGTCTGACCAATGACTGCAGAAAATATGAACGACGTGACAGCTCCCCAAAAATGAATCCAAAACGTCTCTATCGCCCCCCGGTGTCTGGCTGCAGTATAGGTCATAAACCCCGCCTCCTCCATGTTAGCGGATGGGACTGGGGTCAGACTAAAATAAATTTATTCTCCTCAGATATTTCTCCAAAGATTCTTTCTTTTCTTATCAATAGTTCTCATCACGCTGATTTATGTCCAAGTTTGATTCTAATTCCGACAGCGGTGATGTTAAAATGGGGTGTAACGTCATCATAGCAGCTTTGACTGGCAGCTGCAGTCACGGAGAAACTTGCGTATCTCTGTTCGGGAATAGCAGATAGAGCGTAGGCTCTGAGAGGACGGCCAGCGTTTACGCTACGAAGACACGACCGAGTGTTTTAACCTGACAGCCTGAGGTGTTCTTCAGTAAACTGGACTACCCGACAGAAGGACCCGAGGCCCCGCTGCACTTTTTCGGTAAGTTAAATGTGTTTGTAAGCTACTCCGTAACTACCGTCCTTAGCTCGGTCCTGAGACCTAGCTAGCTAAGATGAGCACTCGGCTGTCAGGGTTTGTTTAGCTAACCCGTGCAGGTGAATGAATTTACCCTGACTAAAGAAATCAAGAGAAACGCCCCGGTCTACTCAGTCACTAATTACCGTTACTGTACTTTTATTACAAGTATTATACTGTAAAGGCAACAGGCTGCACCCTGCTGCTGCTCCTGTGCAGAGCTGAATATTAAATATCTTATTAAACAGCACCATGTTTTCAGTCTCCACATGTGTAAAGACAGTAACACCAACTTTAAAAACCTGGCACTTCAGTAACTCCTCATTAATCATTAAAAACTGATCAAATAGCAAAGCCCAATATTTACTGAAACCAACGACTTCCTCTTGGCAGCTTAAGTTAAAATGTTTGTTTAATTTTTCCACTGATTAATTTTTTAGCACTGACTGTATTTTTTATACTGAGTTTGTTGCAAATATTCAGGTTAAAAAACTGTCTGAAATATTGTTAATGAGGTATGTTCACAAAGACACATGTGCAGAACTCTGTACAGCTTCCATCCTTTAAGACAAATAGTTTGAAGCATTAATATTTCTTGTTCAATACCAGTGCTGATACCAGTGCTGATACCAGTGCTGATACCAGTGCTGATACCACCTCTGTATGTTGTGAACAGGATGCAGCAGCAGACTGAACCAGGACTGAAACCTGCTCCATCATCTCATCTTTGCAGATGTCCATTTACAAAGCTCCAACAACTCAAAGGTGAACATGATATAGGAACATCTGTTAGTATATAAGGCTTTTTTAAATAAACAGCTCATATGTCAGCTGTCAGCAGAACTGTAGGACTGAAAAAATGTAAGAGAAGAGAAGAACACTCCCGAGTGTGTGAGGACAGAAGGATCAGCTTTATTTCAGATTTGAGAGATAAACTTTATATTTCAGTTTGTGATGATTGTTTTCTCGTTGTGATTACAGGAGCCGTCCTCAGATTCAGACCTCAGCACCACCCAGTGACAGCAGACAGATCATCCTATAGCTTCACTCTTTGTAGTAACTCCATAATTAACAGATGAAAACAGTCCAAAGGTTAAAGTACCACATGTGCTGTCAGTGAAAGCTGCAGCTGTTTAAAGATAAAGTTAAAAGGATGAATCACCCATGTAACTGTGTCACTGTATATCAGCATCAACAGGACCTGAGTTTGGTGTTTCAGAGAGCTGTTGTCTACGTCTGTGTGCTGTCATTGCTCAGTCTGACCGAACGATGGACAGACTCAAGTTTGACTTTGAAACAAACTGTGTTGTTAAACAGTTTCATGGTTCAAAAAACAAAACAATCAAAAACACTTTTTTCATACTTGTGTTAAGTTTTGTATAGAAATGAGACCAAATTGATTGTTAGGTTAAATGTGATAGAAACAGCTCACACTGACATCCATCCTGATCAAACATGAGTGTCATGAAGCCTGTTTGCAGTTATTTGCATTGTTTTCCACTCTGCATGTTGTTTCTGTTCAGCTGTAAGTATAAAAGGCTCCATTCTACAACCTGTTTGTGTTAGTTGTTCAATAGAAACATTATTTTGTGCTGATGTTGCACTTCTTTTATTCACAACCAAAGAGTTTTTGAAGTCTGCATCAAATTGCATTTAAATGACTTTTGAATATTACTTTAAATACTTAGATTTAAAGTTCTGATAAAAGTTTAAATACAAAGATCAGTATTGTCTAATGTTTTGGCTGCAGTGTGTTTTTGCAGACAGGTATAACAGAACAGCTTTAATGTTTAGATTTTTTTAAAGTTGAGTATGAACTTATACAAAATGCAGCAAGATATTAAAAAAACGTTTGATTATAAAATCGACTATATTGGATTCATATCGATATCGGACATAAAAAGTGGCATCGTTCCATCTCTGCTTTGATTAGAGACACAGCTCTGTGTTTTCCAATCTGTCATCATTTTAAAAATTTACATTTCTTCAGTGTTGAACAGCAGAAATGAGACTTTCCTGTCAGAGGTCATTTTTTAAAATATGAGGTGAATCAACCATGAAAACCATGAATCAACATGTGAACATGAGCTGATGCTGCTGAAGTGAAGCAAAGTTACAGAGGTTTGATTACAGACACAGCTGAGAGTTTGTAATCTGTCATCATTTTAAAAAGTTTCCATGGAACAGCAGAAATGAGGCTTTACTGTCAGAGGCCGACAGCACTGAACACAACAGCAGACTGGTGGCTAATAAACAGTGAATGATGCAGAAACAGATGTTTGAAGCTGTTCTTGGAGTACACTGAGAGAGAGAGAGCTGTGCAGGCAGGAACAGCCAAAGTCAGAGAGAATTCATGAGCATATTTATCAAACGTGAAGCAGAGTTTGGATCTTCTTTTGCTGCTGGTTCACTCAGTTTTGGTTGGAGACAGATGAAACCTGCAGCTTCAGGATCTGTGAGCTGTCCACTTTCAGCCCCGACGGCGTGTCCGTGTACGTGGCGTCGAGTGAACGATCCACGCTCTGTGTTTCCATCTTTGTGTGTTTAGCTGCTCTCATTTACTGTTTTAGCTGTTTGCTGCTTGTTGAAATAGTTTGTGAGCTTTAACCTGAGATTCTGGCAAAATACATTTATATTAAACATCGATTCAGGATTGAATGAATCAACATCGTTTTATTCAAATTAAAACCATTTAAATGGGAACATTAATTTTTTACAGCCGCCTCTAATGCTGGGTAATGTCAGCTGGTCCATGTGCAGCTGGCTGTGAGGCTCAGGGAGCGTCTACAAAGTGCAACACTGAAAGAGCATCATCCATAAATATTGAGTAATAACTGGACTCTCATACAGCGAGACTCAAATGCCTTTAAACATCAGCTTATCCTGCTGATCCAAGTCCAACACTGAGTTTGTAAAAACATGTTTGTCAATCATTTTGTTTGGTTTCTGGTGAAAATGATTCAATAACTTGCTGCTAATACACAACATTTCATCATATTTCCTCATAACCCTCTTTTGTCTGACCATTTGATCCCATTTGAATTTGCAATAAAGGATCCACAGAGTTTGGTGACAATGATGACAGTAGATGTTTGTGTGAAAGTGCTGGAAGCAAATGAGTGTGTGATGTTCTTTCAGTGTTGCACTTTGTAGACGCTCCCTGAGCACTGATCTCACAGCCAGCTGCACATAGAGACCAGTGTTGTTAGTGCAGGTCAGAAGATGACTTGTTGGAATGAAAATGAGCTTGTAGTTTGTCTGCTTTAATAATGTGACTGAAAAAAGGTGTTGGACTTCAAATATGTCCATTTCTTTCACACTTCACCTTTAAAAGTGAAGCCATGTGGTTCCTGGAAGGAAAAACACGACTTTTTCAAGTCTTTGTCATGTTTTTATGAGAAATGTACGACTTTAATGTGAAACATTCAGATTTTTTTCTCTTGTTGTGTTTGTTTGAAGCTGCTTCCTGTTGGCTTCAGCTGTTTGGAGTTTCCTTTTTCTAAACTTCTACATTCTGAACCTTCTTTAGCTCTGAACAGATGATGAAACACTGAATGATTTCAAGCACTTTGTCTAATAAACTTACATCTTTCATTCTTTATACAGATTGAAGGACTGTGGTTTGTCAGATATTGGCCTTGATTATCTGGCAGCAGCACTGAAGTCCAACCCCTCGTATCCCACAGAGGTGGACCTGAGTGGAACCTACAGCAACCTGCAGGATCCAGGAGTGAAGCATCTGTGTGGTTTCCTGGAGAATCCACGATGTCGATTTGAAACTCTGAGGTCAGTCAGCATGTTTTAGTTGTGCTGAGATGATTATGATGTGAAAGTTGTGCTGACACTAAACTGCAGACATCAGGCTGATATTATACTGATCCACACTGAGGATCTTCATGGTAAAGTCTGTTTTCTTCTTCTCTGGTTTAGTCCATTGACTGCAGCAGAACAATGTTCACATTTCAAACAGTGATACATAACGTGTGGCCCACGGCCCACACGCGGCCTGCCCACCTTTCCTAATTCAGAGAGAGGGGACCCTGATTAACTGTGTAGCTTCTTCCTCACAGTTCTAAGTATCAGACACAACAGTGAATAATCCACAGCTGACTGTCTTTAGCAGGTCAAAGGTCACGGCACACAGCACTCTGTGAAACAGTTTGGAGCAGGAATTTCTTGCACATTTACAAACTGACACTGCTGCACGGCATGCTGGGTAATGCTAGCTGCTCAGGTATGGGCGTGCTAATGGCTGTGAGGCTCCGTGGCTGCAGAACACTGAAGAAGAGAAAAGAGAGGTGGAGGATGAAGAAAAGAGGCGTAGATGAAGCAGAAGTTTAGCTCCAGAGAGGAGCTGTGTCTGTGTGGTCGGAGCTCAGGCAGCTCCGCCCACACAGTGACAGTGAAGCAGGTGAAGAGTAATAAATGAAGACAGCAGACAGGACTTGATAAGCTGATGTACAAACATGTAGAATGATGGTGGCAGCTACAGAAACAGGTCCATACAGACTGAAGCGTGTCTCAGTCTGAATGTACACTGCTGTTATAAGAGCTGTGGAAACTCAGGTCAAAAGGACGTAACCACACTGCTGACAGTTCCAGGACAGTCACAGAGTTACAGCATCATTTGTGACCATAAAGACAGAAAGCTCATCCAAATCCTGGGATTAAAAGTCTGTCCTGGTGGTGTCCTTTCAAACACGTCTCTGTGAAAGCTTCAATCCAACAGGCTCCAAAGTCCTTCTGCTCATTTCCTCGCCGGGTTCTTGAAGCTCCTGTAACATCTCTCTGTCATCCTCCTCGCTCCCTCTTTGCACTCACAGTCTTTGTGCATCATTAACACTCACATGAGGAAAACCAAAGTTTTACTGGGCAGAAGATGATCATCAGTGACGCTGTCTTTAAAATACTCTTGTTAGAAATGTACGACTTTAATGTGAAACATTCAGAGTTTTTTCTCTTGTTGTGTTTGTTTGAAGCTGCTTCCTGTTGGCTTCAGCTGTTTGGAGTTTCCATTTTCTAAACTTCTACATTCTGAACCTTCTTCAGCTCTGAACAGATGATGAAACACTGAATGATTTCAAGCACTTTGTCTAATAAACTTACATCTTTCATTCTTTATACAGATTGGTGAGCTGTGGTTTGTCAGAGATCAGCTGTGATTATCTGGAAGCAGTGCTGAAGCTCAACCCTTCGTATCCCAGAGAGGTGGACCTGAGCTCCAACAAGCTGAAGGATCCAGGAGTGAAGCAGCTGTGTGTTCTTCTGGAGAATCCACAACATCAAATTGAAACTCTGAGGTCAGTCTCCACATTTTAGTTGTGCTGACACTGTCGATCTGTGGAACTAAAACCTTTATACAGGAAGTCTGTTTCAGCTCTTTGTAGACCTTCTAATCTCTGATCCTCTGAGTCTTACTCAGTAGATGATGCAGAGTTGTGAAGCCGATGTGGGTGAGGACACTCGCCCAGCTCTAACTACTTTGACGTCCAGGTGTCTTCCCTGCTTGTCCTGATACAAACAAACCTGAGTAACCTTGCAGGTCAGATCTCATCAGTCACACCTGTTATGGCAGCTCTCCTCTAGATTGTAGTTCTTGTTAACCTGGGATGGTTTTAGAAGCCTGGACCACAGACTCCAAGGGAAGATATTACTGGGAAAGGCCAAAGCAACCTATTAGACCCATTAAACACTAACATAGATGAATACTCAGATTTCAACCTTTATTGTTTCACAAAGGGTTAAAAAGGAAATGTCCACAGTTTAGACTGCAGCAGATTTTATTAAAGCAGTTTGACAGGAGCAAAGCAAAAACACAAAGAATAAGTGTTTCACATATTAATACATATAACATAATAATAAAAGAAAAGCAAAATAATGATAAAAAGAATGAAAAAGTTGTCCAGAGCAGCAGGATGTCTGAGGTCTGCAGAAACACAAAAACACAGCAGCTAAAAATAGTTGTTGAAAGAAAACGAGGTGGGAGCTGCTGATTCCTGAGCTTTGATACTGGATTAGCTTCAGTAGTTATTCCCATCACTGCTGTAGGAGCTACATTTAGTCACAGCTGATTGTCTTCTTTGACCAATCAGAAGACTACTGTTGTAAAAACAAGCAGACAAAGAACCAATGAGAGTGAAGAACAGGATAAAGAGCTCGTGTGATGGATCAAAGCAATAATCAGCAGACTGTAGCAGTTTCTATCTGGATGAAAGTAGAAGGAGCTCAGCGGAGCTCAGTCCCATATCTTTGGTTAGAAACAACATCAGTGATTTCCTGCTGCTCGAGATGATTCCAGCAGCTCTCATTACAGCAGCTGATGAGAGAAACAGCTGATGGCTCACAGCTCGTGCACTGTTGGATCTCCAGATGTTCACGTGGCTGAAGTCTGTGAAGAAACTGTGGTCCACGTAGTTCACACGGCCTCAGATTGGACCGAGCTCCCTGGATCACTGCAGCATCCTCAGCTGGTACGTGGACGTCTCTGTTCCTCAGTCTTGGAGCCCCTGCAGGTCCGTCCACAACACCAGGGTCTTCTCACTCACCTTTCCTTTGTCCTTCATCGGCCGTGCTGTGTCTTTGTTCCTGCGGTGTTGTTCCCACGATGCAGTGCTGATGTTCCCTCCTTGAATGCACAACAAGTACGGTGCTGGTCTTTCTCGGGTGGAGCAGAGACAGATTGAAGTCTTTCAGGCTTTAGTGCCGACTTCCCTGACAGAGGCTGGACTCCATAGTCTGCACAGGAGGCTTCTACACTGTGTGGAGGTGACTCCTGGACTTGAAGACAGGCTGCAGGTACATGTGTGATGAAGAGGACCTACAGCAGTGTGATGGAGCTGCAGGTCTGAAGGAAGTCCTGCTGTCCTGTCCCACCCTCATCTTTACTTCCTCTGTCTTCTCTGGACTTGTCCTCCTGTTTCAGAAACAGCACTGCTTCATGCCGAGGGTGGACGGGAGCGTTGGCTCTGATTCTTTTACCGTCCACCACAAGGAGACACTGATGCTGACCTCCTGATTCATCTGCATGTGTTCTGCTTCACACTGCTCACCTCCACCAAAGACTTCACAAACATCTTCTTTCTTTGAGTCCAGTTTGTCCCACAAACACTTCCAAATCTCCTCCTCTGAGATTCTGCAGCTTCTTGCAGTGTGACTCAGCTGACTTCTGACAGACCACAGACTGGCACAGCATCCACATGTGTCTCCTTTCAAACAGGCTCTTGATGTTTCCTCCCACATCATTCTGGCCTCTCGGTCTCCTTTGTTCTCCAGCTCTGTAGCTCCAGCTGATGAAGCTTCAGTTTTCCATGTTGGTAACAGTAAACTACAGCCTCTGCTGTCAGCTGGGTAACTAAACAGAGCTGCAGCACGTCTCTGCGGTGGTGCTACGTCCAGCCTGCAGACGGCCGTCTACATGTTGTAGCGGTTTACAGTCACCAGGGGGCGCTGTCCCAGCCATGCAGGCAGTGGGCTGCTCTGCTTGTGCTGTTGTTGGTGAAGCTGAAGTGAAAGCGAGAGTTAAAACACTGAACAGTGTCCACTGAGCTTCTCATGCTATTCTCATGCTCAAAGAAGTTTAACAGGAAGGACGACTCGTCCATCAGGCGTCCAGCTGTCCGTGACCGTGTCCACAGCAGAGTGTGACCGAGGCTTCATGCTAACACGCACACATGAAGCTAATACCACCACGAGCAGCTGCTCAGTGGATTTGGAGGACAAATGTCTGCAGCTTCTCACAGGCAGTATGCAGAATGTGGATCTCCACAAAGACTGTGGAGAGCTCGTCCCACACTCTAAATCCACACTTGTCTGCACAAAACTTCTCACACGTTCCCGTCACAAGTGTCTTCTAAGTGAAGCTACCAGGTTCAGTTCCAGCTTGTTTATCTGGAGCTGCAGTAGATGATCCATCCTCACAAAGCAACACAGACAGCAGATATGCAAACACACAACACAACCAAAGGATTCTCTCTGCATGTCTGTGGCTGATGCTGCTGGAACGAAGCTGTTTGAAACCTTGTTGTTCTGCACTTTGGGACCAGAAGAGGAAACTGAAGCTCTGTGCAGAGGGTTCAATGGAAGCAGCCAAGCGCTGTAAGTGTCTGCTGTACAGGGATGCTGGTTCAGCTGTGGCTCAGTTTCACAGTGTGACTCAATAAAAGCAGCAGGAAATCAAAGCTTGATGCTTTCATCAGTGTGGAAATAAAAAAGTTTCCTGTGACAGACGCTGGAGCTCTTTCACTCTCAGCTTCACAGTTTCAGCTTCAAACTTCTTCCAACATGTTTCTAACACGGCCACATTCCACCTTAATGGAGCTGATATCTTGTGCATCAGCACATTTTCTAAAGGCAGCGATCACATCTTTAGTTTTGGATGTTTAACTGCAGATTGTTTATGTGTTTATAGCACATTAATTACAACAGCAGCGTTGACCACAGTGCTGTACAAGAATCCAAAATAACTATTAAAATAACTCATAACATTAATATCACACATCAAATATCAAATAACTCTCATGCTGTATTAAAAGCCAGTGAATACAAATGTGTTTTAAGAGCAGATTTACAGAGACTGACAGCAGGAGCTGGGGCTGTTCGATAGAATGATGTATATATGATGACCATATGAAAACGTCTATCGTTTCATATCACGCTCTTTGTTTCCTGGTTACGTGTTTGTGTGTTTTCCAGATAAACCTTTCAAAATAAATCTGAAGATCCTGTTGAGAGTTTTCAAAATAAACACAATACATTACTGCGGTCGCTCATTTATCGAGTTACGTTCTAAAAATAAGTCTCAGAATGAAGTAGCAGTTTTATGTTTTACAATTATTATAGAAGTTTTAAGGCAGTTAAACCCTCACTGCACACTTTCTACACTTTTCTCAGACAGGCATGAACATTTTCACACTTTTCTCTCTTGTTTAAACAAAGTTCAAACCTTCATAGAAAAATAAGTTCATTAGTAAAGAATGAAAGCAAAGTGTTTCTGAAATGTGTCAAATCAGCCTTTGCTGGCATTAAATGAGCTTGGTTCTGTGTGAGGAGCACTCGTCCATGGCCTGGGCTCCTCGCTGTCAGGTAAAGTTTCATAAAGCTTTTGAGTTTTTATGCAGATAATGTTGGTGTCCAGCACGATGTTCTTTTTCCTGCGGTCACTGATCCACAAAGCCAAAGCTGACTCCATCCTTACGATGTTCTTGTTGTGGACAGTTACAACCTTTTTGCCTCCTTGTTGAAACTATGATGGTCAGCATCTTCCTCTGCCTTTGGCTGCTACCACAGGTGCAAAACGTCTCGTCATCATTGTTGTTTGTTGGGGTCCAAACGTACAAACATACAGTGCAGCACTGCAGAGTCACACTGCTGTAAATCTGAACACATTCTGTAATGTACAGGAGACACGGCACGAGATTGGCTGACAATGGTCTACAGCCAATCAGGACGCAGAACACAACGCGCTGTAAAAAACAAAAGCATGCAAAATTGCACAAAAAAGATCAGCGAAACAGCGAGGCCGCCAAAGGTGAACTGTGTTACAGCGAGGGACCAGCGTATATATGGTTGTTGGGACGATAAATGTCTTGTACAACCGAGCTCAGCTGTTTTTCAAAGGTCACATTGCCGTCAAATATAAGCCCCAAATGTAATAATGCGATTTAATCAAAGAGCTGAACCAGTCTAATAGAGCACCCTTGATGCCGCCATGCTCCAATGGTGACATCAAGATGCTGTGGTCAACAGTGTCAAAGGCAGCGGTCAGATCCAAAAGCACAGCTGAGTCTCCTGATCAGTGGCTGATAAAAGATCATTAAGAACTTTTCAAAGTGCAGTTTCAGTTCTGTGAAGAGCTTTAAAACCAGACTGAAACCTTTACAACAGATTGCAGCTGAACAAATATAATCTTTTACAAAATCTTCGACAGGAAGGGAAGCTTTGAAATAGGCCTGAAGTTTGAGCGGACAGAGGATCCAGATCAGGTTTTTTAGTACAGGCTGTACAACAGCATGTTTAAAACAGGCTGTACAACACCTGAACTAAGACTGCTGTTAAAAATCGCTAAGATGTCGGAACCAAACACCTTTAAAATCTTTTTAAACACGTGTTGGAACAACATCATTTGGACAAGATGATGTCTTTATAGCATCACATCGTTCCTCCACCTGATCAAACCACACAGGCTCAAACTGATCAAAAACAGCTGAGCAGGTGAATATTTTAGCCCCGGTGCGATCTCGGGCGAGAGTATCGATGATGGCCAAAGGGCAGCGTCGAGCTCTACGGCCGCTGAAGAGCAGACTCAACAGACGCGCGTGATGTGGATCCTACTGCTCTAAAATTGGAGCTTCTTCAATCCATTAAAGAGGACATTAGTACGCTGTTAAAAGAAGAACTCAGAAATGCATTGAAAGAAGATTTTGACAATATAAGGGCTGACGTGCAAGGACTGAGAAATGAGATCGCTAACAGCATGGCGGTGACGTGCGGCGAAGTTGATGGAGTAAAGGTTAGAGTGAAAGAAGCTGAGGATGGGCTGTCAATGTGGAGCGATGTACAGTAGAGAGTATGAAGGAGGAGCTGTCTGACCTGAAGGATAAATGTGATGAAGGCAGGAAGCGGAGAGCTAACATCCACATCATAGGGATCCCAGAGGGCCTGGACTCAAGCTCCTCCACGGCCGTATCCATGCTACTACGTGAAGTGCTGGGTATGGATAAAGACGTTATTGTCGACCGCTCACACAGGAGCCCTATCCTGAGAAAGCCAGCTGGTAACCCGCACGCCGTCATAGCCGAGCATCAGTACTACCAGGATTAAGGGGCTACGCCGTGCCAGGGCCCAAGCCCCGCTTGAGTTTAACGGACAACCTATTGCAATATTACGACTGGGCGATATGACCCAAAATTCATATCTCGATATTCTTTAGCTGGATGGCGATATACGATATATATCTCGATATTTTTAAAGCCAGAAAGTACGAACAAAAAGAGAGTTCTTAGTCAAAGCTGTGTCCCAAATCTCACACAGGCACATTTATTAACATACAGCGTAGATGTACATGAAACAGTTACTCAGAAATAAATGATCAGCATTTATTAAATAATAATGCTCCATAAATAAAAGAAAACAATGTTGTTTTTGTGCATAACAAAAAGCTCACAATTGTGCAGTCAAAATGTAAACTAACAGACGCTGAGCATAATAACAAGCAGCTGCTCTGTTCCCAGGTTCTACTGCGTGACTGACAGCCTGGAGTTTGAAATCCTCTTTGTAACCGTGTCTCTGACAGGTGCCATTTATGGTCCTTATACACACTCAATACAGTAATATTACGTTGAAGCAGAGTACGTATCAAACTACATGCTGTGTACAGCCACTCTCCTGAGCCTGTGTTATATACACAGCGGTTACAATGACAAACTGAATACAATCTCATATCTACAAAACAGGCTGAGTCAAAGTTGCAGCTACGCTTATGAACATGGAGAAAAAACAGGCGAGTTATCAGCTCACCAGCTACGACTAAGAACAGCTAACCAACTATCCTTGAGATCTACAATGATTTCAATAAGTTTTTTGATATTCCCTCCTTGGGAGAAGATGCGATCGCTAGTCTGGAGGAACCTGTCTCTAATGTTGAAATTGAAACGGCCGTACGGAGCATGCAGTCTGGAAAATCTGCTGCCCCGACGGGTATCCATCTGATTTTTTCATAAAGTTTTCTGACCGACTGAATTCACTGTTAAAATCCACTTTTGAAGAATCCTTCCTCTCACAGTCGTTGCCTCCAACAATGCATCAAGCAGTGATGTGTTTAATTGTAAAACAGGAAAAAGACCATTTAGATTGTCGTTCATGTCGTTTAATATCTTTGTTCAACACAGACACCAAGATCCTGGCTCAAGTGTTGGCCCGTCGCTTACACAAGTATTTGTCCTCCATTATTTCACCAGACCAGACGGGCTTTATTAGGCACTCTTTTTTAACATTAGAGCTCTATTAAATATCATTTATACCCATGTTAAAGGTGATACATTGGAAACTGTAATTTGGCTTGACGCAGAAAAGGCGTTGGATCGGGTGAGATGGGATTTTTTTTATACGCTTAAAAAAATGTGTCTTTAATTTTGTATCTTGGATAAAAGTATTGTATTGCTCCACTCTAACAGCCGTCCGGACTAACAATAATCTACCCCCAGGACAGGGATGCCCTCTGTCTCCTTTTTGCCATTGAACCGCTAGCTGTTGCTTTGAGACAATGTGTTGGTGTTGAGGGAAAACATCGAGGGGGTATCGAACATGAAGGCTCTCTTTATGCCAACGACATGATTTTATTTATTTCCAACCCATCGAACAGCCTCCACAAACTTTTGGATAGACTTACAATAATAATAATAATACATTTTATTTATAGGCGCCTTTAAAAGACTCAAGGTCAACTTAATGCATTCTTAAGGAATTTGGGAGAATTTCTGGATATAAAGTGAATTTTGGGAAGAGCGAAGCAAAGTCTATCTGTACGACAACTGGGGAGTTTTGTGTGTTTTAGCCCCTTTTAAACCCAGCTATAACAAGTTTAAGTACTCGGGCATCTGGGTGACAAGAAAACCACAAAGACTTGTATAAAACTATCTTCCTTTATTGTCGAAGCTTAAAGAGGATTATGGAAAATGTGAGTTTTGCCTCTTTATATTTATGGTGGGGATGCAGAACAAGGAGCAAAGATGAATGTGATGCTGAATCAGCAGAAGACTTGGACTCATTTGATTTTTCACACTTCACCTTTAAAAGTGAAGCCATGTGGTTCCTGGAAGGAAAAACACAACTTTTTCAAGTCTTTGTCCTGTTTTTATGAGAAATGTACGACTTTAATGTGAAACATTCAGAGTTTTTTCTCTTGTTGTGTTTGTTTGAAGCTGCTTCCTGTTGGCTTCAGCTGTTTGGAGTTTCCATTTTCTAAACTTCTACATTCTGAACCTTCTTCAGCTCTGAACAGATGATGAAACACTGAATGATTTCAAGCACTTTGTCTAATAAACTTACATCTTTCATTCTTTATACAGATTGATGGACTGTGGTTTGTCAGAGATCAGCTGTGATTATCTGGCAGCAGCACTGAAGTCCAACCCCTCCCATCTGAGACAGCTGGACCTGAGTAACAACTACAACCTGAAGGATCCAGGAGTGAAGCATCTGTGTGGTTTCCTGGAGAGTCCAGGATGTAAACTTGAAACTCTGAGGTCAGTCAGCATGTTTTAGTTGTGCTGAGATGAATATGATGTGAAAGTTGTCCTGACACTGAACTGCAGACATCAGGCTGATATTATACTGATCCACACTGAGGATCTTCATGGTAAAGTCTGTTTTCTTCTTCTCTGGTTTAGTCCATTGACTGCAGCAGAACAATGTTCACATTTCAAACAGTGATACTCAACGTATGGCCCGCGGCCCACACGTGGCCTGCCCACCTTTCCTGATTCAGAGAGAGGGGACCCTGATTAACTGTGTAGCTTCTTCCTCACAGTTCTAAGTATCAGACACAACAATGAATAATCCACAGCTGACTGTCTTTAGCAGGTCAAAGGTCACGGCACACAGCAGACAGTCAGAAATATTCTAACTCTGATCATTTATCAGTTGTGACACTGTGAGACTTGATCAGAGGTGTGATCATCACAGCAGAGGCCTTTGTGTCAAAGTCACTGAGGATCAAACAGAAACACATGAAGCAGATTTTCCTCTTCTGGCTTTTTATAGCAAATAACCTTCAAAATATTCTGCAGTCGATCAAAAACTGAAGCAAACGATGAATCAACATGTGAACATGAGCTGATGCTGCTGAAGTGAAGCAAAGTTACAGAGGTTTGATTACAGACACAGCTGAGAGTTTGTAATCTGTCATCATTTTAAAAAGTTTCCATGGAACAGCAGAAATGAGGCTTTACTGTCAGAGGCCGACAGCACTGAACACAACAGCAGACTGGTGGCTAATAAACAGTGAATGATGCAGAAACAGATGTTTGAAGCTGTTCTTGGAGTACACTGAGAGAGAGAGAGCTGTGCAGGCAGGAACAGCCAAAGTCAGAGAGAATTCATGAGCATATTTATCAAACGTGAAGCAGAGTTTGGATCTTCTTTTGCTGCTGCTTCACTCAGTTTTGGTTGGAGACAGATGAAACCTGCAGCTTCAGGATCTGTGAGCTGTCCACTTTCAGCCCCGACGACGTGTCCGTGTACGTGCTGTCGAGTGAACGATCCACGCTCTGTGTTTCCATCTTTGTGTGTTTAGCTGCTCTCATTTAATGTTTTAGCTTTTTGCTGCTTGTTGAAATAGTTTGTGAGCTTTAACCTGACATTCTGGCAAAATACATTTATATTAAACATTGATTCAGGATTGAATGAATCAACATCGTTTTATTCAAATTAAAACCATTTAAATGGGAACATTAATTTTTTACAGCCGCCTCTAATGCTGGGTAATGTCAGCTGGTCCATGTGCAGCTGGCTGTGAGGCTCAGGGAGCGTCTACAAAGTGCAACACTGAAAGAACATCATCCATAAATATTGAGTAATAACTGGACTCTCATACAGCGAGACTCAAATGCCTTTAAACATCAGCTTATCCTGCTGATCCAAGTCCAACACTGAGTTTGTAAAAACATGTTTGTCAATCATTTTGTTTGGTTTCTGAGGAAAATGATTCAATAACTTGCTGCTAATACACAACATTTCATCATATTTCCTCATAACCCTCTTTTGTCTGACCATTTGATCCCATTTGAATTTGCAATAAAGGATCCACAGAGTTTGGTGACAATAATGACAGTAGATGTTTGTGTGAAAGTGCTGGAAGCAAATGAGTGTGTGATGTTCTTTCAGTGTTGCACTTTGTAGACGCTCCCTGAGCACTGATCTCACAGCCAGCTGCACATAGAGACCAGTGTTGTTAGTCCAGGTCAGAAGATGACTTGTTGGAATGAAAATGAGCTTGTAGTTTGTCTGCTTTAATAATGTGACTGGAAAAAGGTGTTGGACTTCAAATATGTCCATTTCTTTCACACTTCACCTTTAAAAGTGAAGCCATGTGGTTCCTGGAAGGAAAAACATTACTTTTTCAAGTCTTTTTCCTGTTTTCCAACAGAGGTCGATTATCTTGTTAATAATTTCACCTCCTCACTACGTACGACTCTGGATACTGTAGCTCCAGTGAAAACTAAGGTCTCTAATCAGAAGTACATGACCCCGTGGTATAATTCTCAAACACGTACCCTCAAGCAGACGACTCGTAATCTGGAGAGGAAATGGCGTGTCACAAATTTAGAGGATCATCATTTAGCCTGGAGAAATAGTTTGTTGCTTTATAAGAAAGCCCTCCGCAAAGCCAGAACAGCTTACTATTCGTCACTGATTGAAGAAAATAAGAACAACCCCAGGTTTCTCTTCAGCACTGTAGCCAGGCTGACAAAAAGCCAGAGCTCTTTTGAGCCAACCATCCCTTTAACGTTAACTAGTGATGACTTCATGAACTTCTTCACAAATAAAATTTTTATCATTAGAGAAAAAATTACCAATAATCATCCCACAGATGTAATATTATCTACAGCTACTTGTAGTTCCATTGATGTTAAGTTAGACTCTTTTTTTCCAATCGATCTTTCTGAGTTAACGTCAATAATTACTTCCTCCAAACCATCAACGTGTCTTTTAGACCCCATTCCTACAAAACTGCTCAAAGAAGTTCTGCCATTGATTAATTCTTCGATCTTATATATGATCAACCTATCTCTAATAATCGGCTATGTACCACAGGCCTTCAAGGTGGCTGCAGTTAAACCTTTACTCAAAAAGCCATCTCTAGACCCAGCAGTCTTAGCTAATTATAGGCCAATCTCCAACCTTCCTTTCATATCAAAAATCCTTGAAAGAGTAGTTGTCAAACAGCTAACAGATCATCTGCAGAGGAATGGTTTATTTGAAGAGTTTCAGTCAGGTTTCAGAGCTCATCACAGCACAGAAACAGCTTTAGTGAAGGTTACAAATGATCTTCTTATGGCCTCTGACAGTGGACTCATCTCTGTGCTTGTCCTTCTTGACCTTAGTGCAGCATTCGATACTGTTGACCATAATATTCTATTAGAGCGATTAGAACATGCTGTAGGTATTACAGGTATTGCACTGCAGTGGTTTGTATCATATCTATCTAATAGACTCCAATTTGTGCATGTAAATGGAGAGTCCTCTTCACACACTGAGGTTAATTATGGAGTTCCACAGGGTTCAGTGCTAGGACCAATTCTGTTTACATTATGCATGCTTCCCCTAGGCAGCATCATTAGAAGACATAGCATACATTTTCACTGCTATGCAGATGACACCCAGCTCTATCTGTCCATGAAGCCAGATAACACACACCAATTAGTTAAACTGCAGGAATGTCTTAAAGACATAAAGACTTGGATGGCCACTAACTTTCTGCTTCTCAACTCAGATAAAACTGAGGTCATTGTACTCGGCGCTGAAAAGCTTAGAAATTTGGTATCTAACCAGATTCTTACTCTGGATGGCATTACCTTGGCCTCCAGTAACACTGTGAGGAACCTTGGAGTCATTTTTGACCAGGATATGTCCTTCAACGCACATATTAAACAAATATGTAAGACTGCGTTCTTCCATTTGCGCAACATCTCTAAAATTAGAAATATCCTGTCTCAGAGTGACGCTGAAAAACTAGTTCATGCATTTATTACTTCCAGGCTGGACTACTGCAATTCATTATTATCAGGATGTCCAAAAAACTCACTGAAAAGCCTTCAGTTAATCCAAAATGCTGCAGCAAGAGTACTGACAGGGACTAGAAAGAGAGAGCATATTTCTCCTGTTTTGGCTTCCCTTCATTGGCTTCCTGTTAAATCCAGAATTGAATTCAAAATCCTGCTCCTCACATACAAGGTCTTAAATAATCAGGCCCCATCTTATCTTAATGACCTTGTAGTACCATATCACCCTATTAGAGCACTTCGCTCTCGCTCTGCAGGCCTACTTGTTGTTCCTAGAGTATTTAAAAGTAGAATGGGAGGGAGAGCCTTTAGTTTTCAGGCCCCTCTTCTGTGGAACCAGCTTCCAGTTTGGATTCGGGAGACAGACACTATCTCTACTTTTAAGATTAGGCTTAAAACTTTCCTTTTTGCTAAAGCATATAGTTAGGGCTGGACCAGGTGACCCTGAATCCTCCCTTAGTTATGCTGCAATAGATGTAGGCTGCCGGGGGATTCCCATGATGCATTGAGTTTTTCCTTTCCAGTCACCTTTCTCACTCACTATGTATTAACAGACCTCTCTGTATTGAATCGTATCTGTTATTAATCTCTGTCTCTCTTCCACAGCATGTCTTTATCCTGTCTTCCTTCTCTCACCCCAACCGGTCGCAGCAGATGGCCGCCCCTCCCTGAGCCTGGTTCTGCCGGAGGTTTCTTCCTGTTAAAAGGGAGTTTTTCCTTCCCACTGTCGCCAAAGTGCTTGCTCATAGGGGGTCATATGATTGTTGGGCTTTTCTCTGTATCTATGAAGCGCCTTGAGGCGACATTTGTTGTGATTTGGCGCTATATAAATAAAATTGAATTGAATTGAATTGAATTGTTTTTATGAGAAATGTACGACTTTAATGTGAAACATTAAATTTTGAGTTTTTTCTCTTGTTGCGTTTGTTTGAAGCTGCTTCATGTTGGCTTCAGCTGTTTGGAGTTTCCATTTTCTAAATTTCTACATTCTGAACCTTCTTCAGCTCTGAACAGATGATGAAACACTGAATGATTTCAAGCACTTTGTCTAATAAACTTACATCTTTCATTCTTTATACAGATTGTGGCGCTGTGGTTTGTCAGAGATCAGCTGTGATTATCTGGCAGCAGCACTGAAGTCCAACCCCTCCAATCTGAGACAGCTGGACCTGAGTATCAACAACAACCTGCAGGATCCAGGAGTGAAGCATCTGTGTGGTTTCCTGGAGAGTCCAGGATGTAAACTTGAAACTCTGAGGTCAGTCAGCATGTTTTAGTTGTGCTAAGATGAATATGATGTGAAAGTTGTGCTGACACTAAACTGCAGACATCAGGCTGATATTATACTGATCCACACTGAGGATCTTCATGGTAAAGTCTGTTTTCTTCTTCTCTGGTTTAGTCCATTGACTGCAGCAGAACAATGTTCACATTTCAAACCTTCAAAGAAGAAGAAAAATCCTCCACTGGAAAATTCACTGTGAAACTCTCAAACTCTTCGTTCCACCTTAAAGTCTGTCTGACACTGAAATCCAAAGCCAAACGTGTGTTTGCTTTACAGACAGCAGTCCAAAACAAACATACACACATCATCCAAAGCTCAGTCCAACATCCAAATCTCCTCCACTGCCAGCATGAATGATGGGAAAGAGAAGGAGGAACACTCTGACATTCAGGGTTAGAATGAGTTTCATAAAGCAGACTGTGAAGATCAAAGCTGCATTAGAAAGCTTACATGAATGAATGAGTGGACAGAAGTGGACAGAGATCATCTGAAGCACTTCAAAGGCTTTAAATCAGCACATTTCTCTTTATTCTTTATCAACTCTGTTAGTTTCTCTCAGTTTTCTGTGGAATGAAGCTAACAGCAGGCTAATAAGATGCTGACCAATAGGTTTCTATTAAAGGTTGTAATTTGTATATGAAAAAAGTGCTTTGGCTCAGCAGGGATCAGCTTACAGGTAGAATACAGCTGCTGGATGGGATTAGCATGTCATAGCTATCTACCAAACTGCTAACTGGGGAATTTCAGGCCATCTATGGATCATTTTTGCTAACTGTTTATTCGGCTTAGGCTCACAGGGCTGCAGCCTGTGCCCTAGCTGTCATAGGGCAAGAGGCGTGGTCCACCTGCACAGGTGAGCAGTCCATCACAGGGCCAACAGAGAGAGACAGAGAAGCACTCTTTCACATCCACACCTACAGCCAATTTAGACGCACCAATGAACCTAAGCAGCATTTCATTGGACTGTGGGAGAACATCCAACCTCCACAGAAAGGCCCAGCTGACCAACTAGCTTCAACCTACAACCTTCTTGCTTTAAGGCACTAGTGCTAACCACTTTTCCCCATTTCAGCCCAAATCCTGCATCTTCCTGTTTCTGACTCCAGGCCAGCTCCACTAACACTTTCTCATCAGACACTGCCACCTAGTGGAGGAAGTCTTAGTTCCATTTGAAGCTTCAGATTACAGTTAGTTCCTTTACAAAGAGGTGGAGGTGGTGGGGCCACAGCACCATCATCACTGAGTGCCATAGCACACTTAACCTTTGTTTCCATATGCTGGGAACTTCCTGTTGTTCCAAGGAGGACTGGAAAATGTGTGAAAATCTCCCAGTCAGTTCCTCACAGCACACTTCAATCATTTCCCTCCCACAGCATCAGGACCAGGGCTTTTTCTCTCTTTGGTCCCACTAAGAGATTTCCACACAAACACCTCATCAGTGGGACTCTCAGAGCTACCAGCCCTTTGCTACAATCACAAAGCTCTTCATTGAAATCAATGATATCAAAGCTGGAATCAAATGAGTCCAAGTCTTCTGCTGATTCAGCATCACATTCATCTTTGCTCCTTGTTCTGCATCCCCACCATGGACTTCATTCCTTTCCAAGCCAGCCTTGAGTGTCCTTTATTCAGCTCATCCTCTGCTTTACTTTTACACCTGATTTTAGCTGCTTTATCTCTCTTTCAACACGTTTCTGTGCCTCAATCTTTTTCTTCTCTCCCTCATAACAAGACAGCTTCTTCTGCCTGAGAACATGTTGGAGTGATTTACTAATCCAAGGCTGCTTATTGGGGAAAATACTTCCTGTTTCCAAAGTAATCCCCATTTTTCCCAGAAAGAAATGTCAGTAGAAATCGATGATCTAAGTGAGAACATGAGCCTTTAAAAAGTCCCAGTGGGTGCAGTCAAAGCAGTCCCTCAGTCCCAGTATAGAGTCTTTGGTCCAGACTGGAACAACTGTGTGCCCAGTTTGAGCTCTCTTCAGTGCTGTGACCTGACAGACCCAGAGGGGCCATCACATCACATTTAGAAGCTCCCCTAATGGAGCCACAACACATGTCCAATACTTAGTCTGTCTTGTTGGACCAACTGGAAGAAATGATTCAAGGACTTAGTCACAGAACAGAGATTCAAATCTCCAAAATCCAACTGGCTGCATCAGGACATATAGTCTGAAACTCTGCACAGTTTCCTGTTTGAAGCTGCTTCCTGTTGGCTTCAGCTGTTTGGAGTTTCCATTTTCTAAACTTCTACATTCTGAACCTTCTTCAGCTCTGAACAGATGATGAAACACTGAATGATTTCAAGCACTTTGTCTAATAAACTTACATCTTTCATTCTTTATACAGGTTGTGGGACTGTGGTTTGTCAAAGATCAGCTGTGATTATCTGGCAGCAGCACTGAAGTCCAACCCCTCCCATCTGAGAGAGCTGGAGCTGGACTTCAACAAGCTGAAGGATCCAGATGTGAAGCAGCTGTCTGATTTTAAGAAGAGTCCAGACTACAGACTGGAGACTCTGCTGTAAGTAGAGTGATGGAGTGAGTGGGTGGTGCTGTCAGCAGTATTGTACTAAACACAGTCAGTATGAAACAAAGATCCAGTGTTTCCTGTAAAGCTGCAGCTTCTCAGTGAAGCTGTGAGAGGAGAACGGTGACAGGCTTCAGGATTGGACACAAACACTTCCTGTTTCTCACCTTTATGGTCACCATAGTAACGGCTGACATGCTCTGATCAAACACTGTCAACAGCCAATCAGCTCTCTGAACAAAGCAGCACGCAGACCAATGACTGCATTGATTTCCAAGTTTAAAGCAGTGAAGAACACAGTCTGTAGGTGAGGAAGAATTTAGTGAGAGCAGATGTTTGGATGGAATTCCTCCAGTTAACAGCTGGAACCGTCCATCTGGATTGTTGGGCTTGTTGTTGGGGTTCCTACAGAGCTCAGAGTGGACACACCAAGGTTCTTCTAATGAATGAAAGTCCAAACTCAAACTAGGAGGGAAAAACATTTTCAGCAACTTCAATAAAAATCCAAAGATTAGAAAAAGTGAAGCAACAATGAGTCCTAGTACAGTCCCAGCACTGAAGTCCCTGCTGCTCTTTATACTGGATGTGCTGCATCACTGACTGACAGCTGATGAAGAGTCTCTGGAAACACTCGTTTATCTCCTCTGCTCTTCCTCCTTCTCTCTGCAGGTGGAGGCGATGATGGTAATCAGGACGGTGTGTGTGCTGAGAGAGGAGCAGCTGTGTCCTGATGATCCAGAGAGGTTGAAGCAGCAGCAGCTTGTGTGTAGAGACGCTCTGACTGGGCCATGTTACTGGGAGGTGGAGAGGAGAGCTTCATCCAGCAGTGACTGACAGAGGAATGAAGTGCAGATGACTGTCAGTGCTGCAGAGTGAACTGCTCTGAGAACAGCTCCACTGTCAGACACAATGTAGAGTCCAGCATCACCCCTGTGTGTCCCTCTGGATCTGACAGAGGATCATCAGTGTATCTGGACTGCTCTGCTGCTGCTCTGTCCTTCTACAGTCTCTGCACAGTCTCTGTCTCACTCTGGAAAGATTTTACAACTTGTTGTAATTACAGAACATTAATATAATATTCAAACATGTGATCTTCTCTTTATTTCTGAATCTTTACCAAATAAAGAAAAACCAAACGAACAAACAGAACCTGTCGTGTCCTTTTTCACCACATCTGTGAATCTTTTCTGTGTTTTTCCTCTTTTCCTCCTTCCTGCAGCTCCATCTTCATCATTCTGTGTCCAGTATATGTGAACATGTCCAAAGCATCTGAGCCTCATGTTACCCGTTTGTGTGAGTTACGCCTGTCGTTGTGTTGTGGTGTATAAATAAGGGGCAGGAGACAGCGCTGGATCTCTGAGTTCTTTACTGTCAATTTCTGCAACATCTGCAATATATAGAAATGCAAACCTGTGAGCTGTGTGTGTTGTGCATCTGCTCGGCCACCTCTCCTCCGGCCATGCTGGAAGCAGCTGTGCGTTTGACAGTTTTATCGACTCTACAATAATCGAACAAATTAAATGTTCAAAAATATCAACTTAAGCACTTCAAAGTCAACAAAAAGCTTAAAACAATTAAATAATATTTCACTGAAAAAACAACAGCTCATAAGAACGATACACAAAATAATACAGAAACAAATCAAACTTATTAACCAGGATCCATGTTTTTGTCACAAACACTGAATCAGCTGATTCACTCTTTATGTTTCTGAGTTTGTTTTGTGATTATAGTTCTGGTTTCTGTTTCTGTGTCTTCACTGTGTCCCACGTCTCCTTACTTTGGACTCTGTGTTATATTTCCTGTTTTACTTTGACAGTCCTGTGTTACTGTTTCCTGTCTCGTGTGTGTAATTGGTCCCAGCTGTGTTTCCCTCCTGTCTCCCGTTCCCTGATTACTAAACTGCGTCCACGCCGCCGGCGCTCCTCTCCACAGCTGGATTCCAGGATTTCAGAGCATCCAGCTGTGGTGAGTGATGGAGACACTTTCTCTGCTCCCTCAGTAATCAGGACAGTTTATTGAACATCAGAGAACATAAAGGACTGTTTTTCACCTGCCCGTTCTGAACCTGGACATTAAAGACTGCTGGCTTCAAGGACATTAATCCCAGTGTCAGCCAGCCAATAACAGCCTGTGTTTTTCAGCTCTTTAGGAGTCAGAAATGAGAAAGACACAGACTGCTAACCTCTCCCTGCAGGAAATAAGCTCCGCCTCTTCCTTTCCTGTATATGAGTGATTTGATTCTGACATGAGACACAATGAGTTTTCTGTTTATTGTGACTTAAAGCGAGCAGCAAAGACACTAAACTGTGTGTTTCCAGCTGAAGCTGCTTTTTGTGTTGCTCCCACAATACTGTCTAAAACAGTCAGTGAGGAAAACTCAGTTTATGCTTCCAAGCTCATTGTGAGAGGGCACATTGTGTTCCTGCAAGTGCTGATTTTGTCTGCATCCCTGAGTTTAGTGAGCTGCCTCCAAGCACTTGTGAAACCCAGTGTGTTAAGGCTGCATCTCCCAGATGTTTCCACCTTTCCAGCACAGACGATAAATGTTCCCACAAAGGCTCAGCCAAAGACTGTTTGATTTTCTGAGTGTTGGCCTCAAGAGATTGCTCAGTGAGCACCTGAGTGTTTCTGGGACATCGGACACTAACTGGAACTTCAAGTCTGGTTCTGAAGCTGCACATGCAAAGACTGTTTCTGGTTGTAGAGACCTGGCTGTTCCAGGGATTGTAACCTCCCCAGGGCCTCCCCAGAGGCTGAGCTGCTGACCTCAGCTGACTCTGGAGCCTTGAAGGTAACTAAGTTTGCACCGCTCGGGTGAGCCATCTCAGCTGCAACAGCCTCCACAGAGAGCTCACGCAAGCTTACCCAGCCTGCTGAGGATTTTATGCTGCTGCAGCCCAAAAGGCATCCTGAGCTGGCTGACTGCCACCCACAGCTTCAGCTGCCTCAGCCAGGGGTCTCCACACCTGCTGGCCCTGCATCTGCTCTGACTGGGGGCTCCGGAGAGCCGCGCCAGCCATCCATCTCTGCTGGGGCTCCTATTTGAGAATGTAGGAGTGTAAACTTCAAATATCTGCTCGGTTTGTCAAGATATCACATATTTGCAAAAGTGCTCTGACGTTTTTAGAGACGTCTGTTACCCACCATCTTGATAGCTGACCGGGAGGTCGAGGGTCATTAGAGACGGCGAGAACAGCGGACTCCCGGCACATCGTTTTTGGACCCCCACGGCCTTTGGCTATTCAGGTTTAAACATGATATATAAGTCACTTAGATAACGTAAAAATGTTATCGTTTGGCTTTTTTCATTGTTGTTTGTTTGGTTTGGCTGAAGTTACAGTTTTCACACAGCTGAATAAACGTCAAACAGAAAACTGATTAAACAGAAGTGTGAGACGGTCGAGAGTTTACTCCAGTGTCCTGTTATATTTTAGATAGCAAGGAGCAGACGGCTGAGTTTATTAAACTCCACCGAGACAGCGGTGACGCGGATCTGAAGGCCAGACCGTCACAGCCGCTCACTTCCCGCCTACCCGACCTTTGGAGGACCCGGCCCACGTAGACCTTGAAGGCCGGGTCCTCAGGAGGATGCAGCCTGTGAATTTGGACACGCCATGACACATGATGTTCTACAGCTGATGTGTTTAAATGAGCTCTACAGGTGAACAGACTTATTAACGTTAGCAGCATAATAAACTGTCCTGTCACTGAAGGTGTCTGCCCAACAAGGACGTGGTGCTGAATGCATCCAGACCCCTGCTGACTGTCTTTGCAGCTTCGGTCAAAGGTACAGTGTCCACTGTGACCCTGAGAGCAGGATACAGCCAGAGGTGAGTCAGCAGTTACAAACTAAATGCTGCTGACATGAATCAAACTGCTGGATGAGCCACTGGTCATGAAAATGGAACCTTTCTGTTGGTTTTTGAGATTACTGAGAATATTTGAATTGTGACTCAGATGGCAGATCCAGGCTCTCAGCCTCCAGCTGAAACTTCCAGTCCTCCCCCAGCCAGAAGCTCTGATGCTGGGCTGAGAGACTTTGATCCTTCCCTGGATCCAGAAATCCAGGAGGGAGAAGGAGAACAGGACCTCCTTCCTGATCTGGAGAGGCCTGAGGGAAAGAAAGATGGAGCAGACAGAGCTTTGAACAAATCCAAACCTCCTGAGCTTCACCTCCACAAAGGTGCAGACACTGATGCACAGATTCACATGTGACACCTGGCAGCGTCCAGTTTGTGCCGCTGACATTATCTCCACTCTGATACAAGCCTCATTCACTCGCTCACACACGTTCATACAATCACCTTTTCCTCACAGTCACACACATGAATGTAATGAGGGGAACTCGGGGTTCACTGTCATTCCTCAGGATACTTTGATATGCAGACTGGAGGCTCTGTGGATGAAACCACCGACTGTCTGAACCACTCTGAAGTGTTCATGATGGACTTCATCCTGATGAACACTACAATACTTGTTAGAGGCCTTTTATATGTAATAATATTCTTTTCCATTAAAGCTCTGAACATTCTCACTCTTTCTTGACCAGGTGTGACAGGTGAAGGACACCGGCCAATAGGAGGACAGAACCTGAGAGCCATTAGTCACATGACTTCAGCTGCTGCTGCCTCACCAACCACTGGCCCCTCGGTGAGTCTAGAGTTACAGCAGTGACCACAGGAAGTGCACACGTGTGATCTAAAGCTACATGTGGGCCTGTGACGATCAGTCTTCTCACTGTGGTAGACGGGTTTGTGAGTCCCTGTGATGCTGGGAGTGTCCAGGACAGTTGCTCCTGATCGGGTCTCTCATGGAAAGCTGGTCCCAGGAATTCCTGGAAAATTCCTCCACAAAAGAGAACTGGGAACATAAGTGCAGAGTGACAGAGGTGCTCAGCAACCCTGCTGTTATATGGGAATATAACCAGAATAGTCGGCAACCACTTGAGTTAAGTTAGCCAAAGAGATGCGACTCAGACTGACTTCATCATGTTGGCAACGTGTCTGCATTGATAAATTCCAGTTATTCACAAATCAGAGAATAATTCCAGTCATTCAGAGACAGATTGTGATTGTTTGGAGGATGTAATCGTTTCCCTTCAGGGAGCGTGTTGGACGCTCAGTGTCCGGGTGATTAGCTGGCTGATGCAACTACTTAGAATCAGTTTGTGAATATGAAGAAAATCAGTGCAGTCACTGGACAAACTCTGATTCTTCCTAGTTTCACTCTTGTTTCAGTCCAGTGTGACTGAGGTGGTAAAAAATGATGGGAGGAGGTGATCTGACTTTTAGCCACACAGCTGTCTGCTAGAGAAAAAGCCTTTGTGCACAACTTTCTTAAAGGCAAACGGCACCATGTTCACTGCAGCTGCAGCAAACGCAGCAAAGAGTGAAAGTTGGACTGAGAATGTTGTGACTGTTTCATGAGAAAGAGCAGGGAAAACAACCATCACACACCCAGACACAGTGCTGGGATTAGAATTAGACTTTAGAGCCAAATGTAGGACAAAAGCTTTAATATGAAAGAGGAAAACCCAACAACAGCCAGAGCATGAAGCTCAAAACTATACCAATCACCAAGAAAGCTGACAGGCCTGTGACACGTCAGAGACGCCGTTCAAATCATAAAGAAGTTGGTTTATTGACAAAATGTAAAAAACCAAAATAATCAAGTCAACCTTCAGTTTAGAGCGAGTCGACCAATCAGGCACAGCAGCAGCTCTAGAATAAGCAACAATTTTATGTCTTACAAACAACCTTTCATATACACACATACATATGGCTCATATGCTGTTTAAAAAGGGCTCAAAGACCCAACAGATTACACAAAGTATAAAAATACTTTCATTCAGACAACAGTCAGCTGTGCATGAGACAGAGAGCCGACTACAGTTAGTAACATGGACTCACTTTGTTTCAGACACGACACAAAGTAACACAAAGCCACAAAGAGCAGAAACATCAAAAAGGAGGCAGAGCAGCAGCAACTCTCCATGAGCTGTGAGGCTAACAGCCACCCACACTTCCTGTGATGCATAATGAAAACAACATTAACCTGAAGGATGATAACAACAGAAATAAGTCTAAGCTAACGTTACACAGCGCTCACACAGCGCTGACTGTACAGGCCTCACACAGCTACGACCTGCATCCACAACACCTGATTCTACTGAACACAAACAAGTTAATGATATATGAGCAATCCAGGGAAGGCTTCCAGGAACGTGAGGATCCAAAGACAGCTCTACAACAGCATCAGGCAGCAACAATGTTACTAATCACTGACTCTTTCATCCTTTTATACTCAATCAAAAAGTGCTGTGTTCACATTTGTTTCTGCTGAAATCCAGAGACTGAAAATGCGTCTTTTTAAAGTTTGAATAAACTGACTGAACTTCTCACGAGTCCAACCGTGAGGAACACTTCCCCCCATGACACATCACAGGAGAACGTCTCAGTGGAGGGGGGACAGTAGCTCAGTTTAGGCAGTTCAGAATCGATGCCTCCAGTCAGGGTCAAACGTGGTCCTCAGAAACCTGCAGATGTTTGGGCCAAGCTCTCACTGGTCTCTGCATCTGTAGACTGAGCTGATGTTTCTCCAGGTGTCTGGTAAAAGGACGATGCTGCTGTCCAATGAGGCGAGGAGAGAAGTAGCCAAACAGGCAAGAGCCGTGAAGGAGGAACATCGGGACTCGAGGACTCAGAGCTCAGGTGTGTGACGTCACATTGATCCACCTCTCGGGGTTTTTGTGTTCTGATGTATCTGATTTCTCTTTAAGCTCCAAACAATCCCGAGCCTACGATTCATCATTGTCCTGTTCAGAGATGATGAGCCTGAGCGTGTTTGTGTTTCCATGGATCAAACTGTGCTGCTTTGTTTGGTTAACGAGGTGATTAAAGTCTTTGAGCAAACACTGGATGACTGACAGCTGCAGGCTGAACATCAGGAGGTCGAGAGGCCGAAGTCTGAGGAGCTCAAAGCTCCACAAACACTTATTCACAGAAAAAAGGACTACAAACATGGAGGAGCAGCAATCAGAGCATGAGCTAAAGGCTACATGCTAATAACATTTCCCCTGGATGTGGTTTTAACAGGATCATGAATGATGAAGGATTTAAAGTCAGTTCCAGCCTGAGTCGGTGCCGTGTTGGCAGCTCTGATATGCAGAAACTTTCAAACATGGGACAGGAATAAAAACACTCCTGTGACGTCAGAGTTTATGAATGATGACAAACTGTTGCTTGTTTTTAGAAACTTTGTTGATGCTTAAAATGATCAGGAAATAAAAGCTGAATAGATCCACTTCAAACAGGAGAAGCTTTCCAGTTTGCATCAGCTGGGAAACTCGCTCATATCCAGTGTTGGGCAAGTTACTTTCAAATAGTAACTAATTATAGTTACTAATTACTTCTTCAAAAAAGTAACTTAGTAACTGAGTGACAAGGTTCTAGATGTAATTAATTACTAGGAAAAGTAACTATTGTGTTACTTTAAAAATACCCTCTGGGCTCCAGGGTATAATTGGCCATTGTGAACTCCTTTTGTCAGGGTCCTGGGTCGCAGCGTTTTGTGTTTCCTTTTGGTTTCATCTTGTGTTTGGTGTTTATTCTGATTTTGTTTTAGTTCTTAGGGTTTGGTTCTTATGTTTAGTGCTTCCGTGTTTTCTCAGCCCTGCCTGTGTCTGTCCTCTGTGCTCTGTTCGTGTCCTTGTGTTGTAAAACAGTCTGTGTGTTTCCTGTTTTACTTTGAAGGTTTGTGTCTCGTCTTGTGGTTCAGCTGTGCTCCCCTCCTGTGTGTCATCCCCTCATTACCTCGTGTGTATTTATAGTGTGTGTCTGCCTGTGTTGCTTGTGGCGTCGTCTGCATGACTCTGTGTGTCTCCGTGTCCATCGGTGTGTCTCCACGTCTCTCTGCCTTCTTCGTGTCATCTCTGTGTTTCCCTGCTGCCCTCATGTTTTCTGCTTTGTCTGTTAGTTTTTCCCAGTTTAGCTTGATGTTCGCTTCTTCCCTCACCTTTGTTATTTTCACTGTAAATAAATCTCCACTCGCATCTCCACCGCCGTCTGCATCTCGGGTCCTCATTCATTCCACCACACGACTGCTGCCCCAGCCGTGACAACTTTTGATGTTTCCTCTACATTTACCTTTAAAAATTATTTACTTTGCCTTGTTTGGTCTCATTCTTTTCAGCACAACCTCACGTGTCTGAATCTGCAGTTATGTTTTCATTTTGACAAACTGTATTAACACAATTGACCTAAAATCAGACAGAAAACATAAAAAGTTATATTTTTTACTGTAACAACCACGAACATGTTTAACGAATCATTTTCATAACTTTAAATGTAAATATAAATTTGAAAATTATACACACAAGTTTTGCAAACAACAAAGTTATTTGCAGCCATTTACCTTTTACCCTTTTTTTTAATAACCATTAAACTATTTCCAGAACAATCAGCTGTTCTTCAATAAGACGCCACACAAATTATTTGAGCCACTGCAAAATAATAATTAGTGTCCAGTATAAAGGAGAAGATCACAGCCTGATACCTGCAGGTCTGACAGCAGCTCATAAGCAGAGAGTGCTCGCTGCTGTCCTTAGACAGTAAACATGAAACTATTGAGGAACAAACACGCGTATATATTGTTTATCATGACTCTGGTTTTACTGGCCTATCAACACAGTTTATAAACTGGTATATATCACCTTGTTGCTTTGTCTGTAAGTGGTCATGTGATTGTCTTACCACGACTCCTTTATTCTTCCTCAGTCAAACAGCAGCACTCATGCGATTGTTTTGCCCCCTGAGCTCCAGCTGTTGTGCCAAAAAGTGATGGTCTGTCTGCGGGAGCACAGCTGCTTAAAGCTGCAGCGCCCAGATTACTTACAGCTACTTCCTGCAGCTGATATAAGCTGCTGGAAGCTGAACACAGCTTCAACCGTCTGTTTGTTGAAACATAGTAACGGACCGCCCCACATTTTCTTGTTAGTAACTGTAACGGCGTTGTAACAATAAGAATAGTAATTAGATTACTCTTTACTGAAAAAAGTAGCGCCGTTACTCCCATCACTGGTAACGAGCAGCCTGCAGAGCTCTCCAACCACCCCGTCTTTAAAGCCCATGAAAGGTTCTCCTTTGCATGGTGAACTTTGGTGACAGAGTGCAGAGGAAGTGCTCTGTCTGCGTCACGTTAAAGGAATCTGAACTCCATCACGTTCTGTATTTCCAGCCTTTACTGGGGAAATGTCTGTTCTTCCTGAGAACCACTGAGAAGGCCATAACCACCGCTAACGTGCAGCAGGTCAGTAACTGGTCTGGGTCACCTCCTCACCTGCAAATGTAACAAACTGCACAGACCTCATTGGTTGACTGTGACATGGATGCAGCCAATCATTCTGATCTTCTCGTGCAACCTGATGTTTCCAGGAAGTGAACTTTGGCATGTTGGACTGCAGTGGCGGCGGCGGCGTCCTGAACAGTCTGGAAACTCTGCTGACTCACATCATGTTACCTGCTCTCAGGTCGCAGCAGGTAAAACACCTCCATCCATTCAGGCTTTCACTGAGCACAAAAAGGGAGATGTTTTAAGCTTCCAGTGATCACATGACGCCATATATGAAGACTTTGTTGATGGTGGGAAGGAAGAACTCTCTTTAAACAGGAAGAGACTGAAAGCAAAGAAAGGGGCAGGGAGGGGCAGCCATGAGGGGTCAATCCTGTGAAGAGAAGCCAGTGTAGGAGAAATCTGCTGTTTCTAGTCCCTGTCAGGACTCTTGCTGCAGCATTTTGGATCAACTGAAGGCTTTTCAGGGAGTTTTTAGGACTTCCTGATAATAATGAATTACAGTCGTCCAGCCTGGAAGTAATAAATGCAGGAACTAGTTTTTCAGCGTCACTCTGAGACAGGATATTTCTAACTTTAGAGATGTTGCACAAATGGAAGAAAGCAGTCTTACATATGTGTTTAATATGTGCGTTGAAGGACATGTCCTGGTCAAACATGACTCCAAGGTTCCTCACAGTGTTACTGGAGGCCACACCTTGGGCTTATCTGTACCTGCTGGTTTCTCTTTGTGGGCTTTGACTGTAGAGCAGCTGTTACATAATGATCCATGAAAAGTCTGATTTGTGTGCAGTGCTCCTCCTGATGCTTTTGGCTGTGAATAAGGTAAAAGTGAAACAGGAAACACATTAACCTTTGTTGTTATTGCTGACCTTTGACCCTGTGCCCAGTCGTGGGGCTCTGTGCAGGACGGCGCCTCGTGTCCACACGTCCGGTCCTTCCTGTCCTCGGTGGATCAGTTTGTCAGTAATCTGAGCTCAGCCCGACTGAACATGGAGAGAAAGTTGCAGCTGCAGCACGTGGAGCTTCCTGACGCCATCAGCCAGCTGAGCAGCCCTGCAGACTACAGAGCAGCAGGTATGAAGCTCAAGCTGTTCACATCTCACACAAACAATAAGACTGTTGGAAATACAGGAAACATAATTTAAAGCTTTAAAAATCAACTCTCAGCTAAATCAAAGCAGTTTATCTGTGGAAGCTGAAGGAAGCATCTGACCTGAGACGATGGCTTCTTTGAAATAATGAGTCCGTGTTCACGTGTGTTTAGAGGAACTCGTGTGTTTCGCTCTCAGCCAATAACAGTGAGCTGGTGGAGCGTCTGGAGGAGGTGTCGACCCTGTGGACCAATCAAATCAAGCAGGTGCTGACGGAGAGCGAGCAGATGAGGAAAGAGGCCGACGACGTCGGGCCGTCGGCCGAGCTGGAGCTCTGGAAGAGCCGCACGGTGACCTTCAACAGGTAGACGCGTCCTCTCAGCTGGATCTCCTGTAGCGTCAGCATTTACAGGTTTCACTTTAAACTCAGTTTATCAAACATGATCTGACGTCTGTGGACAGAAGCTCCTCAGACCTGCAACAGTTTAGTCTCCACTCTGAGACTTCAGGACAAAACCACTTTTACACAATATAACTTTCTGTTCTTTCTCTTTCTGCTCTTTAAAGTTGAAATGTTCCAAAATATTCATGTTTGTTTGTTTGTAGAATAGTTTTTAACCCTTTCATGCAGGAATTATGACGACATCAATCAGGATTTATTCTTTAGTATTTTTATTCATCTTTAGGGATGAAAAAAGATTTTTGAACTTCATTTTTTTAAACATGTATTTTTCCATCTTGGTTTGAAGAAATGTTTTGTGCACTTACACTGGCTGACCAGTAGGTGGCAGGTATGGCGCGACACATCAGAGTCCAATGTAGAGGTTTATGTGCAAGTACAACATCAACACTGTGTGTGTGTGTGTGTGTGTGTGTGTGTGTGTGTGTGTGTGTGTGTGTGTGTGTGTGTGTGTGTGTGTGTGTGTGTGTGTGTGTATCAGTGAAGCTTCCACAGCGTCAGAGACAAACTGAGAGAAAACCCTGAGAACAGACAGTTTGACTTCAGCTGATCAGTAACTGACTCTGAGTCAGAGCGTGTCAGCAGCGTCACGCTAACCTTTACACACGTGTGTGCGTGTTTTCAGTGAGAACTACATCTTCGGGAAGTTTGACTCTTTCTGCCGCCGTCTGGAGAAGATGGCCGACATGGCGTCCACGCTGGAGAGCCTGGCTGCTCTGCAGAGCATGAAGGTGGATGATTGTCAGATTAGAAACAAGTGACTCCATCAGATATTCATCAATGCACAATAATAATTAGAATAAGACATTTATAATATAAAAATGGTCGAATTAAAGTCGATGCAAAGCTACAGTGATGAATGGACATTTGTAATGATTTTGTATAAATGTATTTCCTCCTTTTATTATTTATTAATCGTGTCAAAAGTCTATTTTCCAGAAATGAGACGGATTCAAACTGAGCTCAGGTGTGTTTCAGGTGGAGGGCGTGGAGAAGATCTGTGTTCGCTACCAGACCATCGTCTCCACAACTGAATCCAAGACCTGTGACGTCCTGGATCAGCGCAAACTGGAGGAGATTTCAAGGGGAAACAATAGAATCAGATAAACAGAATAACATACGATACAAAATAGAAAAATACTATCTGTCATTTAGCCTGTATGACAATAATCATTTAATTATACTTTGAATCTCAGTGTTTACGTGAATCCTAGTTTGGTCTTCACAGTATTGGCCAACAATAACAATGATTGATTGGATCATTACTCACATTTCTTTTTTAAAATCAGCTGAGAAAAGATCTCATTTCACTTTTTCATCAGAGGTGAAGGTCACCGACTGCCAGACAGTCACAGGACTTACAAAGATACAGAAGACTTGATTTTCAGTCTCATGTGCATCCCTGTGCTCTGCTGCCAAAACTGAATCTTGATTTATTTGAAAGTTCTGAAATGATTCTGATCATTCTCCACTTTTATTATTATGGTCTGTGTGTCAGATTGGGCCTGAATATTATTCCAGATATGCTTCCTGACAGAAATCTTCTTCTTTTCTTAATCCTGTGTTTGTGGAGCAGCTTTGTGCTTTCAGTTTCTGTCAAAGTGTGTTAAGAAAACAAAAAAGGCTCCACAGTGTGTTTGTGCTTTGGTGTTTTAATGGTTTCTTCTTCTTTGTAATAATAGAAAAGCTGGTGCTCAGAGGAAGAGGGCGGCTTTACTTGGTGTCAGTGACAGAAATGAAAAGAAGCTGAAATGAGTGAGAAGGACGATGAAGGAAACATCTGTGCTGTGTCTGCTCTGTAAGGAGAATCTCTGTGTTTCTTTGAATTCTTGCACTTTGACTGTCTGCTCTCCTGATAACTGATGATGGAGGAGAAGACATGAAAAACAAAACAGCTGAATAGAAACTACTGACTCTGCAGGACCCGTTGTCCTCAGTCACCATGTTGACCTCAAAAGGTCTCAATCACAAATGTGGTGTTACAGATGTCACCAATTACAAGCCAAATGTTGTGTATTACAAATGTGTTATTATCATGTAATTGTAAGTTTGTGTGCTGTCTTATCATCACATCCTAAAAGAAGAGCTCTTTAACAGCTCAGCAGAGATCAGGTGCTGTTGTTCTTTTGAACACTTCACCTTTTAAAACACTGAAAATGATAAGAAATGAGAGGCAGAGTGAAGAGAAGGGGCTCGACACACATCCTTGGGGAGCCTGTGTTCAGTGTTCTTGTGCTGGAGGTGTTGCTGCCGACCTGTCTGCTGTCTTCCTCTCAGGACATCCAGCAGCCAGTTACACAGCGAGGTGCTGATGCCCAGCAGATCCAGTTTGTGAACGAGTTGCTGGGGAAAGATGGTGTTGAACGCTGAAGTCTGTGAACATCATTCTAACGTATGAGTGTCCAGATGTGTGAGGGCTGAATAAGAGGGCAGTTGAAATGGCATCATCGGTCGAGCGGTTTGAGCGGTATGTGACTGACATGGATCCAGGTTGGAGGGAAGTTTTGATTTGATGCATGACGAACTGTTCAAAGCTCTTCATAATGATGGAGGTGAGTGGGACCGGACAGTCGTCCTTCATGCAGGAGGGACACGACTACTTCAGCACAGGAATGATGGTGGAGAGTTTGAGGCTTGTGAGAACAACAGCCTGACTCAGTGAAGGATTAAAGATGTCTGTGAAGTATGATTGGACTACAAATGTTCCAACCAACATTCATCAGTCCTATAAATGAGATGCTGATATTCACACAGGTCACTTTTTGATGGGCGGAGCAATGTAATCACGCACTGACTGATTTTACACGTTTGGTTTTTAAATGCTTTTCTTGTTTGTTTCACTACTAATATAGCTACTTTTGGATTATTTCTGTATTTATTTATGTGAGATGTTCTTTTTTTATTTTGTGTTTGTTATTTGGTCGAGTGTGTGAGACAGATAAAGACTGGAACGGCCTGTAAACACAGTTATAGTGGAAAAAAGAAGCCAGTTTCTCTGTTTCCCTCTCACTGTGGTGTTTTTGTTCTAAATTTGAATCAAATGTTTTGGGTTTTTCTGAACACAGACTGCTGCCTATGCACTTGTGCCTTCATTAAAAAACAAATATTTGATGGAAGTTGAGTCTCTGAAGGCACACAGGTGTTTGTGCCAAGCAGGAGCTCTCTTTAAAGCACTTGTTGGTAAAAATGAATCCATTTAGTGTGACTGGACCTTCATGTTCTCTACCTGATCTCCCCTCATGGCTTTTTTTTACCCATGTTACACTACAGTGCTATTGATCCGTATCATCCCCTCCCTGCTCAGCATGACCTCCATGACTGTTAGTAATAAAATGTTCCTGTGGGTCACTTTGGGTCGATAAACCTTTTGGAGAGTGTGCGCACAGGAGCATCATCATCATCACCGTGGAGCTTCATCACAGCTTAATCTGTAGGAGTTGTGCGGGACTGTGGGTGTTCAGAGGAGGTGAAATGGCACTGCCTCTATAATCTGAGCTTTGTCTTGGACTAGAAGAGCTAATCTGCCTATGGGGCCTCTTAAAGCAACACAACAGTCTATTCATCCAAGGCTGCTACTAAACGAGATGTGCAGATGTGGCCATACATCATTCTCCATATGTGATCCTCTCGGGCACCTGCTTTAGGCACTTGTAGCATCAAATTAATCCCCCCCCCCCCCTTTATGTGGTGTAAAGGCAAATAAGGGCACAAGAGAATGAGTGTAAACTATCAAAGGTGGACAGGAGGGCAAATGATGATGAATATCCACCACGTCACCGCTTGGGAATCTAGTCAGTCCGGTCCGAACAAGTCTTCGGCTTTCCAGTTCTCCTTTCTTCTGTTGTGTGTGTGCGCGTGTGTGCGTGCAGTTGTGTACCAGAGAGAGAGAGAGAGAGAGAGCTGCTCCACAAGAAGGAGGGAGAGAGGTGCGAGAGAAAGAGGAAGGCTGCGTGTAGTTACATGCAAACTGCATCTGCATCTCTCTGAGACTGAGCTCAGTACTGCTGCTGTTAGAACACATGTTTTCAGAGCCGTTGCAGGGGGGATATGAACTTAAAAACAACAACATGCTTGGACACTGCCAGCATCATGGACAGGTTTTTAAATCCCACACAGTTGCAAAGCAGAAGATGAAGCATCGCCAAATATGTTTCCAAACCAACTTCCTTCCAAGCCAAAGAAGAAAATATGATGTCCAAATCACGGACAAGCAGCATCAACAGCTGTTTATGTTTTTAAACCGATTCTGCACAGAGAAGCATTTTTTGAAAAATGTATTGATTAGGGCTGTTCGATATAACGATATGTATCGGATGACGATATAAAAACATCTATCGTTTCATTTTACGCTATCGTTTGTTTCGTGGTGTCGCAGAATAAACTGTTTACAATATTTGTTCATGTTTTGATGTCACTGTAGCGGCTATATTCATTTCTTAAAGTTCTCTTTCTCTTATATTTAATATAACCACACTACGGACGGACAAGCGCCTGTTTTTATGCGTTGTCGTTAGCAACAACGACGCTAAAACCTTTGCGTGTCCGCTTGTTTATTTTCCACATAAACCTTTCACAATAAACCTCAAGATCCTGTTGAGACTTTTCAAAATAAACTGAATCACGTGAAAGATGCAGAGTGTTTACAGATGAGAAGCAAAAAATAAAGCTTAGACTCAAACGTTAGAACAGGCTTTTCCCCGCAGCACGCCGTGGAATAAATACTCACAAAGAAAACGGCGCCGTTACAACTTATGTCTAAAAATGTATCGTTTCAATTAAAACACTCGACTCCAGCTACACGACGCCCAGCTGGAAACACTTCACGCAAGTCGAGCTGCCCGAGATTCACAGAATTGACAGAAAATGTTCAATTTTTGCAGGAGCGATTCTAGGATCAGAGCTTTGGGGGGGCTGAGCACCCAGAGAGCTGCCCAGCCAGCCAAGATACACTTTACTCGTCACAATGAGACTTCTTCCCCGTCTCTGTCGGTCCCTGCATCCTCCCTGTCCTCATCGTCTGTCGTCTTCGTCTCCTTTATCAGTCATCATAATTTTACCATCTCTGTGCAAGTCTGCAAATTTCTTTATTAAATCATAAGATTCTTAAATTCATCAAGTCTCTCTGTGCCTGGGTCCTCGTCACAAAACATGACATCACTGTTTTGTACATTTTAACAATTTAATCCCACATTTGTGAAAGAAAAGCAAAACACTTTTTTGAAAAGTCTGTAACAAAACCATCAAATCTGATAAAGGTTATTTAAATGCTGCAAAAGAAGAATGGATTGGAATAAAAAAATACATATCCTAACCTTAATTACTGGAGGAGAATAATGAATGATGCTCATAGTGAGTAAGAAGTAAACTGAGTGCATTTTTTGGACAGAGATTCACTTTTAATGTGTTTGTATAATATAATACAGATACATAAAAAACACTCCTGAAACAGAATAAATTATTACAAATAAATTATTACAAAATATTAAAAAAAGAATATAAAAATGGAGGCAACTTTGCCTGTGGTAGAATGTATACAATGCATGAAAACATCTTTACTGCAGATACTAATTTTGTGTTGTTAGATTTATGAGTTTCATGCTTTCATAGTGGTCCTTGGGAGAGCTTGACATTTTTATCAGGTGGTCCACACTGTAAAAAGTTTGAGAAACACTGATAAGTGTTTGTGTGCTTTTGGAAAACATTTAAAGCTGCAGTACAGAATCTTTGAAACAAGCTTAAAACATGTTTAGAATATAAACAGAGCATCTGCTTCTCTTTACAGCTCCTCACTCCACCAGGGCTGTTTGGCTCTTTCTGATAGTGAGCAAATGTGATGTACGTACTGCGGCAGTCATACAGACAACTGGACGGTCCAAAAGTTGGCCGACCTATTGCTGGCTGAGGTTTTAGTAGAGTTGTGGCTGAACCACATAAAAATATATCATTAATTTTAATCTCCCCGATCAATGATAATGTTATGTTGGAATGTTGTTAAAGAGGGTCAAAATGTTTCAACCCAGTTTGTTTTGCAGATTCTGTTCAGCAGCTTTAATATAGGGAGGACACAACTTCCAGATTGTGAGTAAAATCAGGTTTTTTCTCTTTGTCAGTTTAACAGTTTCTGTTGTGCCTGTCACTGTTCCCTGTCTGTTTTCTTACCTGCTTCTTCCTGACCTTGTACTTTCTCCTCACGTTCCCTCTTTCCTCTCTCCCTCTTTGGACTGACAATCATACACAAATAGATTCAATTAGATGAAAAATTAAATTAATATAAAACCTTGCTGGGTGGATCTCTGGAGCTCCAAGAAAGTCCACAGCTGAGGGGAACTTGTTTTTTGGGGCCTGGGTCACAGCGAGGACGTCAGTGGAGTCCATGTTTCAGCCTCTTTGGGGAGAACGGGGAAGCTGAGCTGGTCTGTTACTGTCTGAAATAAATAGCATGAATATGATTATTGTACAGAGCACAAAGCAGAAGGCCACGTTGCTTCAGTTCACGTCTTATTTGCTGTGTTTTCACTGAGGGTTCGGTGGCAGACACGTCTGAGCTCAGTCTGCTGTCAGAAACACTGCAGCACTCCAGGAATTCACTCTCACTCTTTCAGAAAGTCCCACAGGAGCCAAACAACAGCCATGAAGGCGCTTCCTGCTGGGACGCTCGGCCTCACACCACAAGCAACATGTTCACAAAAACACTGAGCACAGCTTTTATTGTGAAATATTAGGAGGAAGCTGAGTAAAATTCTCCTTGAGGTGGAGGTCACTGAGATTCAAAGCCGTTAAAGATTGACAGCCAAAAAACAAAGAAGCAAAACTTATATGAAGAGCTTACAGAGCGCCGTCAGCCTCGGGATGGTGGGGACAGAGAGGCTGTAACTACATCTGCTGGTGTCACCGTGACCTCAGAGCAGTTTACATGAAACATGAAATGAATTACAGCTTTTGTGATATTAATCCCTTTGACCAGCTCATGATGCAGAGTGTAGACTGTATCTGTGATAATGAAAATGATTTAAGGGCTCGTATATGACACGTCTATAAAAAATATAAAGTCTGTACAAATGTGAAACTACAAAGTTAAAAGCAGCTGGAACGACAGCTGTTCAAAGCTGAACACTTACATCAGCCAGAAGACAGAGTGAGTCCTCCATCTCTCTGAAGGAGGCCATCGTGGTGAGCACAGATGCAGCACCAGTGTGGATGTGTCCACTCTCACAGTGTCTCTCTTTCAAGTTTGTCCTCACATTCTCAAAAAAAGAACATGTCTATGCAGATGCCCAGAGCCTAACAACACACCCGCTATAAAAACTTTTGTACCACCAGATTTTTATGTACTTACATTTGAAAGTGTTCGTCTCCTGCATTAACTCCCGCTTCGATCACTATCATTATCAGAAAAATATCTCCTGTATGGCCCGCAATGAATCCTGGGATATGTTGGGCCACAAAGGACACACCTGACCCATCCTTCAAATTCAGGGAAATGAAGGACGCATTTGGAAGACTTCAAATTTGAACAGCCTTCGTCGCGTCCATGTGATATAATTTCCTACAAATGTGTCATTCGAAGCATCCTCTCCCTGAATTTGGAAACACCCAATGTGATGATAGAGAGCAGGAAGAACCAGTCTCAACAAGAGACACACACACCTGATTTCCTGTAACTGCAGAGGGGAGGAGCCACCCGAGCAGGTGGGAGCAGGAAGAGAAACAGCTGAGCCTCCTTCAGAGCAGCAGGAGGACGGTGGAGCTGAGGCAGGGTGAGTGTTAACACCACATTGTTGTAGTTTTGCTGTCAGAGTCTCTGAGTGTGTTTGTTTGTGTGACTGTAGAGAGAAGAAGAGTCACAGTGAGCTCTGTAGCTGTGATTGGCTCAATAATCACCTTCAATGGACTGAACGCAGAGAACGAGCCGAGGAACCTGACAAACCTGTTTGTGTGTGTGTGTGTGTGTGTGTGTGTACCTGTTTAGACATCTTCGTGAGGACAAAGAGTTGGTATGCTACTATACTTGTGGGGACTAATAGAGTCCCACAAAATGTCCGTCCCCACGAGTTTGAGGATATTTTTGAGGCTTTTTGGTGTCCTCACTAAAATCTGAAAACAAGTGTCTGTGTGTGTGTCTGTGTGTGTGTGTATGTGTCATAAAGAGAGTCGAGTTCACGGTCACACACTTTCTATCTCAGAGGCTGTATCCCAATTCTATGGAGCCCCTCTGATGACATGGTCCAAAAAAATTAATTAATTGTGGCCACAAAATACTACTTGGTGGGCATGAAATGGGTATAACGTGCCCACGAAATACACGAAATACTTATTTGTGCCCACGAAATACTACTTCTGTCACGGCCAGCGGGGGCAGACCATGTGGAGAGTGTGTGTGGTGGACCCAGGCGCGAACACAGGCAAGGAGACGGGCGTGAACTTAAACTGAAAGTGAGCCTTTATTTGGGCTGATGCAGAAGGGAGTAGACAAAACATAACAGGGACAGAGACTGCAACTAACCAAAAACTTAAACTGGAAAAACACTAACCTGACTGAAAGGAATAACTATGACCGCTGTGAACAGAATGCTGTGCAGATGCATGGAAACTGAACCAAATGGCGTGACGAAACAGACATGAACATGACCTGCACGGAACCTCATCGTGCGGCTGCATGAAAAACAACATAAACCAAATGGCAAATATGAACTGCACAGAATCCTGAAAACCACTTAACTTGACTAAAGGGGAGGTACACAGACGACGCGACGACGAACAAAGGAAGACTGAGGACTTAAATACACACATGAGGTGATCAGGGGAAGTGGAGACACATGAGAACACAGCTGACTCGAATGAAACACAATGACAATACAGGGGAGAGTAACACCAACTACAATGAACAAAGAACACCAGACTCTTACAAAATAAAACAGGAAACACGGAGACATAGACATGGAGATAAAACATGACATGAACTTAACTGCATAGACATGAAACGTAGACGCAGGAACCAGGGAGACTGAGTACAGGCGGAGATGACAGAAATAACTAAGTAATAAGGTCTGAACAGCAACCTAGAATTTAACTAGATTAAAAATGAATACAAAAAATACGTAAAACTCAAACACTGGGTCATACGACCCAGAACCGTGACAACTTCGTGCGCATGAAATGCTAATTTGTGGGCACGAAACACTTGACCAATAACCGTGATCCTTCCCAGGCCCTTGCAGTTGGTTGACAATAAAATCTGTCCCGGCGTCCAGGTCCTGTAAAGAAACTGGGCTCGCAGTATCCTGTTTAAATGTCTCTCCGTAATAATGGTTCCTTGCATTGCAGGCTTTTCAAAATGCATTTGTAGCTCATTCCCAGCCTAAAATAAAACTCAATCATACCGTCTCTGTCCACGGTGTATAGGTTTAGCCTACTCTCATGCTTATGTCTCTACGCAGCTGTCCAGGAATTGTATCAATATGATGTGCGCACGTTATCTGTTTCGTTGCCACAAATGCGTAATTCGTTGCCACGTTATACCTATTTTGTGCCCACAAATTAGCATTTCGTGCGCACGTTATACCTATTTCGTGCCGTCAAAAATAGTATTTCGAGGGCACAAAATACTATTTTGTGGCCACAGTTGATTTATTTTTGGACCATATCATCAGAGGGGCTCCGTACAATTCAGGTTCTGCAGCTTCAACGATCCGCTAAGGCTGGAAGTGCGAGGCTTGTGAAATGGGCGGTCTAGCCTCCGGCGCACTGCCCAGGTTGCCTAGCAACCATGATACTAACAGCTGGAAACGTTTCACACAGCTTTGTTTGACAGAAATGAAGGAGAACATATTTTCTTTTGTTTGTTTCTACATGAGCTTTGTGTGATTTGATAAGTATCTGAGGCTGAGACCACAGGACTGTAAAACATGATCGTTGGGCTTCATTTCTGTACTGAACAGTTATTTTAAGATTAGCTAGTAAATAACAATTAGCTAATGTTGTTCATGAGACTAAAGTCATCTCACTGTGGTAATGCAAATATAATATGGCCAATATTATATTTATTGTCAGATTATTATGATATTTTACAGCAGTTTGAACTCTGTGTCAAAGATTCAAGTTGCAGTTATTTATATTTCCTGTCACCTTAAATCTTCACTCAAAGACGAGTATCTTTGACAGTGTATATATAGATGTATTATATATGAGACAAATATTGTTCGTTTAATATGTTGGCATTACTAAATTTGGCTCAATGCTTACATATATATGTAAAAAGCAAATGTACGAGCTGTGATAACTGTGTCTGATAACATGAAGAGTAGACTGATATATTAAATATTCCTTTATTGGGTGAGAAAATCCGAAAATGTCATAACTGCTTTAAGTCATACAGAATAGATATCAGAGCCTTAAACAGGCTGACTTCTGCTAAATGGGTCAAACTGGGCAGAAAGTCTACAAACACATAACATCCTTATAGAATATGATGTAACACTATAGATCAACTTAGCTCAGAATATATAAAGCATATAAACAATTACAGCAATATGATGCAACAAACACAGCAGTGCTACTGATCCAAAATACTCAAAGCTTCATAGAACTGAAACAAACATTTATTTTTAGCTCCATTCAGCTGCTGATACATACTTTAGGTTTCTGAACATTAAACTTGTTGCTGCCTTTCATAGTGTGTAACTTGAAGGCCCTGAGTACTTTCTCTGACAGGGGATTTCTAAGAATCACCCCACAGTTCTTCAGCTTGAGACACCTGAGTTAGAAAACACAAACACTGCAGTTGTCTTTCACTCGCGAGGGCAATCATGGACGCACCTGCGTCTCATCACTGTCTGCGTGCTTTATTTATACTTGTCTGTGTGTCTGTGTGTGTGTGTGTGTATGTGTGTACAAAGGTAACAAAGTTATTCTAAGAACTCAGAGCTGAGGTTCCCCTTTTCTAAGTCTGCATGTTCTTTCAGAAAAGAGGAAGCTGTTAGTTGTTTATCACAAAAGAGTTCATGTCAAAAGTCACGTAGACATTTGGTTGCTTAGTGATCCTAAAAAAGCACATTTCATGAAGCTGATCACATTATATAAAAACAATTTTCCTTTGACTTTCTCCCACACTGAAAACACTGGAATGATCAAATTATTTGAAAATTACCTAATAAGACTGATTCAGCACAGATAATTAGTTATGTTAATCTTTTCTAGCAGTCCCTCACAAACAGGGAACAGTCTGTCTATTCTCTCCATCTGTCAGCTGCTGCTGGCTCTTCCTCCTCCTCTTCCTCACACACTGCTGAGTTTGTCCTGGTGGATCATCAGGGGTGCAAAGCCTCACAGATGATGTGCAGCAGTGGGTCCCTCAGTCTGTCCTCACTCTGGACACTTGCAATTGTCACACATGGAAATCAAATGTGTGATAAGCTGCAGGATTCAAACACAAGTGTAACTTATAAACACATGTTCATACTTTTATTCCACAATCAGAGAGAAAGAAAAAGAGAGAGAGTGCAGGACAGACACACAGGTGACAGTCTCAGGTGTACACACTGCTACAAACAGGAGGATTTAGTGTTTGTGTTATTACGAGTGCTAAACAAGAAGAGTTCCCAGATGGTACAGTGGACACATGTGTGACTGCTGTGATTAAAGCATCTTTCTTTCAGCTTAACGAGTGAACCGTCAGCTCGTTCAAACACACGTTAAAGTCCGTTTGGCTCGACACCACCGAACAGAGGCAGCAATATAACATAGCTAACATTAACAGTGCAGTGAATCCTGCTTGTGCCGTGATATTCAGGACTGCAAACCGAGCAGCATCACTGACTTTCAGCTTGTTGTGTTTGTGGATATATGACTGACTTTAATTATCCACAAAATCATCACATTCTCTGTGAGATTAAGGTCGACTATTGAACGGCACATATTTTAAAGTAAAGGCTTTAAAACCAAATTAGTACAAACGTCACTAATGTCACATAACTTTGCCAACATGTGGCCAACAGGAATGTTTTAATGTTATTCACTATTAAACATTCGCACATAAATAAGTGACATAATATTCAGTTCTTACTTTTGAAAGTTTACTCTTTGGCCGCTCCGCTTCCACTTCTATGAAGTGTCTCCCAGTGCACTTGTTAGCATTGTCACTACCCGATCCATACCGGAAACCTGATCGGTACCCCGCATGCGCGAAAGGTGTCTACTTCCGGTTGAAGCATTTTACGATAGCTACAGGTCAGAGTATCTGTTAAGATGTTAAGAATAACAAGTATCTCTTAAAATGTTTCCGATAATGAAACATTTAATATAATGTAGACAAAAACAAAAAAATAAAAAGATAGTGACAGATCGGGACTCCCAATCCTTACTGCGCATGTGTAAAGTCGGACCGTACAAATCGGGTCTACCCGATCCGTACCGCGCATGTGCAGGGGTTTTCTTCTTCTTCTGTTCGTTTAATGGCAGTTTACTTCCCAGTGTCCGAGGATACCGCTACCTGCTGACTGAGCGAATGAACCCTATTGTAAACTGAATTAGCGTCATTACAAACGTGTGTTAAATTTGATTTAGTGATAATCGAGTGTGTTTATGCTTGTCTGTGTGGAGAGGATTGTTGGAATAATGATGATGATGTCCGCTATCACTGTCAATTGTCAGTAAACACTTCATCTGGCTGCTGAATCTTCATGTGACATATTAGAAAGTCTGCATTATTAATTCTGTCATTAGGCACCATTCTTCTTATTTTACGGCGCTGTTGTTCAATCGGGGGACGCTCTCTGTTGAGGAGAAAAGCAAAAATTTGTTGCAGATACAGATTATCCATTGTTTAAATGTCCTGGTAGTCAAAAAGGAGGCAGAGCTGTTGAGAAATGCTAGGAGCTAACTGGGCGCTAACCGTATCTTTCAAATATATTGAATGTCACGATGTTGGCAAAGAGAGGACGTGACGTAAGATTTGCGCATGCGGGGTACTGATCGGGATTGAATTCTGGACTTTGGCCGAAGAGACCGGGTGGGAGGAGCCGGCGTTGATAAGTACCCTTTTGAACAATGTTTGTGACGATTTAAAGGGGGAATTGCTTATGAAGGAGTTACCCGCTTCTCTTGATGACGTTTTATCACTGTGCATAAAGGTGGATGAGCACTTACGAGCGCGCCGCGGATTGAGAAACTACAACACCCATAAGCCCCCAGGATACATGGAGATGGCCTCCAGCAGAGGTGCGGTCGGAGGCGGAGTCCTTCGGGAGAGGGAGGACGAGACCGAGGGCGAGCAGCCTATGCAGTTAGGATGCTTCAGGTTATCTCCCGAGGAGCGACATCGCCGCTGGATGGCCGGTGAGTGCTTTAACTGTGGCCACAAGGGCCATATTGCCGCCACATGTCAAGCACGGCCAAAAGATCGTGCCCGCCGGTAGTGAGGAGAGTACGGGTGGGCGAGGTTTCCTGCACACGGTCTCCTCCGCGTTTAATGATTTCAGCCAAGCTTACTGTTCACTCGGTTCCTCATCCACTCCGCGCATTGATTGATTCAGGGGCGGAGCAAAGTTTCATTGATGCCACTCTGGCCCGTAAATTAGGCCTCAGCCTCACAGCTCTGCCACATACGCTTCAAGTCACTGCCCTCAGTGGCCAGCGCCTTCCTGATATCACCCATATTACAGAGCCACTAGCTTTAACACTTTCTGGCAATCACACGGAAACCTTACAGTTGTTCGTCTTTAAGGCGCCCCTCACTCCGTTGATTTTGGGGTTTCCCTGGTTACAGCAACATAACCCCGTACTGGATTGGAAGAAGGGATGCGTTCTTGGGTGGGGGGAGGGGTGCCATATGACCTGTTTGAAAGCCGCCACCCCAGCTATTACCTCACCCACTCCCTCTCCAGCATCCGACCCCCCTGACCTCTCCTCTGTCCCATCTGTCTATCATGATCTGGGGGAGGTGTTTAGGAAAGACAGGGCTTCCTCCCTACCCCCCCACAGACCATATGATTGTGGAATAGACCTACTGCCGGGTGCGTCACTTCCCAAGAGTCGACTGTATAGCATCTCACGACCCGAACGGGAAGCCATGGAGAAGTATATTACTGAGTCTCTTACTGCAGGAATAATCCGCCCCTCCTCCTCCCCCGTAGCTGCAGGATTTTTCTTTGTTGAGAAAAAGGACAAGAGCCTGAGGCCTTGTATTGACTATCGTGGTCTTAACAGCATTACTGTGAAGAATAAGTACCCGTTGCCTCTGTTGACCTCGGCCTTTGAACTGCTTCAAGGGGTCACGATCTTCACCAAACTGGATTTACGGAACGCATACCACCTGGTGAGAATAAGAGAGGGGGATGAATGGAAGACGGCTTTTAATACTCACTTGGGTCATTTCGAGTATCTAGTTATGCCGTTTGGTCTGACCAACGCCCCTGCTGTTTTTCAAGCTTTGGTTAACGACGTGCTCCGGGATTTCATAAACCATTCTGTTTTTGTTTACCTTGACGACATCCTCATCTTCTCTCGCTCCGTTGCTGAACATGAACGCCACGTCAGACAGGTCCTGCTTCGCCTCCTAGAGAACCGGTTATTCGTCAAGGCTGAAAAATGTGAGTTTCATGTGAGCACGGTTTCTTTTCTGGGCTATGTCATTGACCGTGGCAATCTCAAGGCTGACCCCGCTAAGGTCCGAGCAGTCGTTAACTGGCCAACCCCTCCCAATCGCAGGCAGCTTCAGTGTTTCCTGGGCTTTGCGAATTTCTACCGTCGTTTCATCCGTGATTTCAGTAAGGTCGCTCTCCCGCTAACCCGTCTTACTTCACCTAAGGTTCCCTTCCACTGGGACGAGCCAGCTCGCCGAGCGTTTGCCCTCCTTAAGGACCGCTTCGCCTCTGCCCTCATCCTTGTTCAGCCAGAACTCACTCAGCAATTTGTCGTGGAGGTGGACGCTTCGGATTCTGGCGTGGGGGCCATGCTCTCCCAACAGCATGAAGGTAAACTCCACCCGTGTGCTTACTATTCACGGTGTCTCACCCCTGCAGAACAGAATTATGACGTGGGGGACCGGGAACTCCTTGCCGTCAAGCTTGCCTTGGAGGAATGGCGCCACTGGCTGGAGGGCGCAGCCCAGCCTTTTGTAGTGTGGACAGATCATAAAAATCTGGAGTATATCCGATCAGCAAAACGGCTCAATGCTCGACAAGCTAGGTGGGCCCTGTTCTTCACTCGGTTTCAGTTCACTATTACTTACAGGCCTGGATCTCGCAACACCAAACCCGATGCTCTCTCTCGTCAATTCACGGTCTCCGAGGACGTTGCCCGTGACTCTCCCATTCTCCCGCCCACTTGTGTTATCGGAACGCTGACCTGGGAAATAGAGACTGCCATAAAGGAGGCCCAACGAACGGAACCGGACCCTGGAACCGGCCCGCCTGGATTGCTTTTTGTTCCCTCCTCTGTTCGCTCCCAGGTGCTGCACTGGGCTCATACCGCCAAGTTTACCTGCCACCCAGGGGTCCACCGCACCATCTCATTCATCCAACGTTTCGCCTGGTGGCCCACCCTCACCAATGACGTCCGTGAGTACGTCGCTGCCTGTCCAGTCTGCGCGCAGAACAAGACTGTCAACCGACCTACCGCTGGTCTGCTCCGGCCTCTACCTACACCAAGCCGCCCCTGGTCACATATCGCTATCGACTTTGTGACAGGCCTACCACCGTCCTCAGGTAACACAGTTATTCTCACCATAATTGACCGTTTTTCTAAGGCTGTACACTTTGTCGCCCTCCCCAAGCTTCCCACGGCTCTGGAGACCGCCCGGCTCCTAACAACCCACGTCTTCCGCCTCCATGGGATCCCCACCGATGTTGTGTCCGACAGAGGTCCGCAATTCACTTCCCGCGTCTGGAAGGAATTCTGCTCCGCCCTTGGGGCTCAGGTCAGTCTCTCCTCCGGCTTTCACCCGCAGACGAATGGTCAAACAGAGCGCGCGAACCAGGAGCTCGAAGCGGCCCTGCGATGTGTGGCCTCCACCCACCAAACCACCTGGAGCGAACAGCTCCCTTGGATCGAGTATGCGCATAACAGCCTCACTTCCTTGGCCACCGGTGTTTCCCCCTTCGAGGCCTCTCTGGGTTTCCAACCACCCTTGTTCCCGGCGATTGAAGGTGAGCATTTTGTGCCTTCGGTTCAACGGCACCTCCGAAGGTGTCGGCGTGCCTGGAAGGCGACGCGGACCACTCTTCTCCGAACAGCGGACCGGAACAAACGCCTGGCGGACCGCCGCAGGACCCCGGCGCCAGCATACACGCCTGGGCAGAAGGTTTGGCTGTCGACCAGGTTTGTTCCTCTCAGGTCGGAATTGAAGAAGCTGTCTCATAACGTTTTCCACGTGTCTCAAGTAAAGCCCTGTCTCTCCAGTCCTTTGTGCCCTCCTTCCAGGGCCCCGCCGCCCGCCCGGATCATCAACGGCCATCCGGCGTTCACCGTCTCTCGGATCATGGACGTCAGGCGCCGGGGGCGCGGCTTGCAGTATCTGGTGGACTGGGAGGGCTACGGTCTTGAGGAGCGCTCGTGGATCCCGCGGGCGGCACTGCTGGACGACGACATGTTGCGGGAGTTCCACGCGGCTCACCCGGAGAAGCCTGGGGGTCGCCGGGGGGCTCCCGTTGGGGGGGGGGGGTACTGTCACGGCCAGGGGATCGGCAGGCCGCTGACTAGTAGCTCTCTTGCTCTCTCTCTCTCTTGCTCTCTCTCTCTCTCTCTCTCGCTCTCTCGCCAGGGCGGAACTCATGGTGGGTTCACGCCTTCGGCCCACACCCCTCTGAAGAGGAAACACCTGGGCCTCATCAGCACAGCCAGCATTTAAGCCAGGGAGTGGCTTCTGCTCATCGCTGAATCGTTGTGTGTGACTCACATCCCCTGGACCCGACCCTGCCTTCCCCGAGTGGATTCCTTTGTGTGAGTGTCTGGAGAGAGTCAGAAGAAGAGCGAGTGTCTTTTCCCTCCCTGGATTACCCCGGAGCCTTTTCCCCTGTCACTGCTTTGTATATAGCACTACCCCCTCTGCACTGTTTGTAAATACACCTGGTGGAATTGTAATAAACACTGTGCCTCTGAGTCCTGCGTGTGAGTCCTCCAGCGAACCCTGACAGTTTCTGTGCTGTGATGAACTCTGAAACCTGACTGAAACTCTTCAAATAAACCATTCCTCTGCAGATGAAAAACGTAAGAAAATCATGAGCCATAAACATAACTCAAAAGTCTTATTCAACACAGTGTCGCAACTTACAGAGAGTAAGTCAACAACTGCTGCTCTAATTTGATGGCTCATGACTTTCTTACGTTTTTCAGAGACAGGGCTGCAACACTTAGGAATCAGATTACTCCCTCCCCAAGCTGTTCATTAGACTACTCAGGTGCTTTGCCTGTTGGTGCTGATAAAGTGTTCTTTGACTTCAAGGTTATTTCCCTGTAGAGATGGCACGATACCACTTTTTTATGTCCGATACCGATATCATAAATTTGGATATCTGCCGATACCAATATGAATCCGATATAGTGTGTTTTTTAATCAATAAAACTGTTTTTTTAAATATCTTGCTTTTATTATCAATCTAATAAACTTAAACCTACTCCATCCTCCCTATTCTGGTATTTTAAAGAGTAAGCAACCTAACTAATAGGGCTCCAAAACTCCCAGCAAAAACAAAAAAAAAATAGGGAACCACCCCCCACCCTCCACCTCATGATGCTTAATTGACTTAACCAACTTTGATTTGATGCAGTGTGAAAAATATGCACAGAAAAAAATTATTTTTCAAGAATAATTAAATAGATTCATAGACTGCACAGATGGTACCTTCCCAAAGGAAAAAGTACTATAGCTTACTAGTAGGGGTGCAACAATACACAAAATTCACGGTTCGGTTCGGTTCGGTTCGATACTTTGGTGTCACGGTTCGATATTTTTTCGATACACAAAATGTTCATGCCTTTTTATTAATTTGTCATTTATTAAATTTTCACGGCACATTCTGCACCACCTCTCTGTGCGTTCATCATTTGTTTGAAGCCGGCTCACCTCCTGCAACCACTTTTCCGAGAATACGCGATTCTTTTGTGGTTCGGACTCCTGACATTTCTTTGGAGGTGGAGGAACACCAAAGTAATTGCTTAAAGGAGCTTCTTTGAGAAGAGTTCTAAACAGAGTTCTAAACAAATGTCTGTCCTCCTCCTGAAAATCGTATGTATGCAAACACGCGTTGCAACTTCTTATCTTGTGCGCGTTTTTTATTTTGACAGCGAATGCGCACCTGCGGACCACTTATGTGTAGACCTGCTTATTTAGCTCGTCATATTGCAGCCACAGAAATTCTTTTGTCCATGAAACCATAAAGCTGCACTTTCTTTTTGCCTTATAGTCTGATTTGTCATAACTTTTCCGTTTTGTCGTAAGCTTTTCTTTGGCTGTCACTTCTTCACCCTGACCTGTCTTATTTTGCTCAGCAGAACTAAAATATATATCCTGCTGCTTTTACACACGCACTCACATAACGCTCAGCGATTCTCTGCGCGATCAACCTCTCACATGTTTAAGCTTGCTGCGGGAGATTTCACTTGTCATGTTTGCATAGTAAGCTAACGATTGATAAGACGATGTCAGAGGAATTGGTGCGCAAATTATCATCACTCACCAATCGGTGCTGTCGCTCTCTATACACAGTTCGCGCGATTGCAAAGTGAAAGCAAAAAACAAGCGCAAATTCAAACGCGATTTCAATATGTCACATATTGACAGTGGCTCACCGATGCCAATGACATAATTACCCAGCTACATTTCCGAAAGAATGCAAAAGCATTGACATATATTTTTCCTTCCTACGATAGGCCGACGAGCAGAGAAGGGGCAGAAGGGCAGCCCGACTGGAAAAATCGCTAGCCCCGGGACGTCGGGCTAGCGATTTTGCGAGCCCTGTATCTGATTGAGGAATCACTCATCTTTGGAAAAGAGAGTTTATTACAGAGAAATGGCTCTTTCCAAAATAAAAGCTATACTATACGCTTCTTCTGGGCTATATTCTCAGCAGCATATTAAACATATCAGGTCCCCATAAGGAGAATCATGTGCTAACGGCTGTCTAAATGACTCGGGTAAAGTTTGTATGCGTGCTTGTTGTTTTTGTCTGCTTCCACTTGTCTTTGCACTAGGATGCTATAGGGTAAATGTGCAGTCATATTCGTTGTGTTCCCACTAGTGCTGTCAGCCTTAATCTGAAATGAGGTTAAGGCCACAACACGGCAAATCTCCGTTAACGAGCTACCGTGGATTGCCCCGTGTGTGGGGCTGGACAGCGTCAACACGTTAACGAGCTAACTGCGCTAACACACTAGTTCCCACTCATGTAATTGAGCATTGCGTGGCACATCTGACATACTGTTTTACTTTAGTCTATGACACGCTTACCTTCAGGGTCATACATCACATGAAGACCAAAATAGTTCCAGACGCCAGATCTGAATGAGGGTGGGGGAGGTTCAATTTGCCATGTTGCAACAAGCTTAACTTCTGTCTAGCTAGCTTGCCCTGCGCTCAGTGAATCTGTGTTCGACTACTCCTCCTAGGCTGCACTGTCGAGCGCAGATCCACTGAGCGCTCAACACAGACAGCATCGTCAGAAGGAAAGTTGATAAAATAAATTAAAAATGTTGTATTGTCCCAGGGATCCCAGGGGCTATGTTGTCTGGGGGCATTTGCCCCCTGGTAGGGTCTCCCATGGCAAATTGGTCCTGGGTGAGGGACCAGACAAAGAGCGATTCAGAAGACCCCTATGAAACTCCTCCGTGAATCGCAACCTTATCGTGGTGGAGGGGTTTGTGTGTCCCAGGGATCCCAGGGGCTATGTTGTCTGGGGGCATTTGCCCCCTGGTAGGGTCTCCCATGGCAAATTGGTCCTGGGTGAGGGACCAGACAAAGAGCGATTCAGAAGACCCCTATGGAAAAAAACACCGAGGGAACAGTTTACCCTGCCCGGGATAGGGTTACCGGGGCCCCGCCCTGGAGCCAGGCCCGGGGAGGGTGCCCGAGGGCGAGCGTCTGGTGGCCGGGCCTTAGTCCATGGGGCCCGGCCGGGCACAGCCCGAAGAGGAGACATGGGCCCATCCTCCCGCAGGCCCACCACCCGCAGGAGGCGCCATAGGGGTCGGGTGCATTGTGTGCCGGGTGGCGGCCAGGAGCGGAGGCCCTGGCGGACTGACCCCCGGCTGCCAAGACTGGCAATAGGGACATGGAATGTCACCTCTCTGGTGGGGAAGGAGCCTGAGTTAGTGCGTGAGGTTGAGAGGTACCGGCTAGATATAGTCGGGCTCACCTCTACGCACGGCTTGGGCTATGGAACCAGTCTCCTGGAGAGGGGCTGGACTCTGTCTCAGTCTGGAGTTGCCCCTGGTGAGAGGCGGCGGGCTGGGGTGGGTATTCTAATATCCCCTCGGCTTGCTGCCGGTACGTTGGGGTTTTTCCCGGTGGACGAGAGGGTTTGTTCCCTGCGCCTTAGGGTCGGGGAACGGGTCCTGACTGTCATCTGCGCTTATGCGCCGAGTGGCAGTTCGGAGTACCCAGCCTTCTTAGAGTCCCTGGGGGGGGTGCTGGAAGGTGCTCCACCTGGAGACTCTGTTGTCCTGCTGGGAGACTTCAATGCTCACGTGGGTAACGACAGCGAGACCTGGAGGGGCGTGATTGGGAGGAACGGCCTCCCTGATCTGAACCCGAGCGGTGCTTTGTTATTGGACTTCTGTGCTAATCACAGTTTGGCCATAACGAACACCTTGTTCGAACATAAAAGTGTCCATAAGTGCACGTGGCACCAGGACGCTCTAGGCCGTAGGTCGATGATCGATTTTGTAATCGTATCACCAGACCTGCGACCATATGTTCTGGACACTCGGGTAAAGAGAGGGGCTGAGCTGTCAACCGATCACCACCTGGTGGTGAGTTGGATCAGGTGGCGGGGGAGGACGCTGGACAGACCTGGTGCACCTAAACGCGTAGTGAGGGTGTGCTGGGAACGACTAGCAGAGGCCCCAGTCCGCGAGATCTTCAACGCACACCTCCGGCAGAGCTTCAACAGCATTCCGAGGGAGGCGGGGGACATCGAGTCCGAATGGACCATGTTCAGCGCCTCCATTGCCGAAGCTGCTGCATTGAGCTGCGGCCGCAAGGTGGTTGGTGCCTGTCGTGGTGGTAATCCCCGAACCAAATGGTGGACACCAGAGGTGAAGGGAGCCACCAGGCTGAAGAAGGAGTCCTATCGGGCTTGGTTAGCCTGTGGGACTCCGGAGGCAGCCGACAGGTATCGACAGGCCAAGCGGAATGCGGCTCGGGCAGTGGCTGAAGCAAAAACTCGGGTGTGGGAGGAGTTCGGAGAGGCCATGGAAAAAGACTTTCGGACTGCCTCGAAGAGGTTCTGGCAAACCGTCAGGCGTCTCAGGAGGGGAAAGCGGTGCTCTACCTGCACTGTGTATAGTGCTGGCGGAGCGCTGCTGACGTCGACTGAGAAAATTGTCAGGCGGTGGAAGGAATACTTCGAGGACCTCCTTAATCCCACTGACGCGTCTTCCAAGGAGGAAGCAGAGTCTGGGGATGAGGGGAATGACCCGCCAATTTCTGGGGGCGAGGTCACTGAGGCAGTTAAACAACTCCTTGGTGGCAGAGCCCCTGGTGTTGATGAGGTCCGCCCCGAGTTCCTGAAGGCTCTGGACGTTGTAGGGCTGTCCTGGCTGACACGCCTCTGCAATGTTGCGTGGAGATCAGGGGCAGTACCCGTGGATTGGCAGACCGGGGTGGTGGTCCCCATCTTTAAGAAGGGGAACCGGAGGGTGTGTTCCAACTACAGGGGGATCACACTCCTCAGCCTCCCCGGGAAAGTCTATGCCAGGGTGCTGGAAAGGAGAGTTCGTCCGCTAGTCGAACCTCTGATGCAGGAGGAACAATGCGGTTTTCGTCCTGGTCGCGGAACACTGGACCAGCTCTTCATCCTCTCGAGGATACTTGAGGGTGCATGGGAGTTTGCCCAACCAGTCTACATGTGTTTTGTGGACTTGGAGAAGGCATTCGACCGTGTCCCTCGGGGTGTCCTGTGGGAGGTGTTGCGGGAGTATGGGGTGTCTGGCCCATTGCTACGGGCCATTCGATCCCTATACAACCGTTGCAAGAGCTTGGTTCGCATTTCCGGCAATAAGTCGGACTCGTTCCCGGTGGGTGATGGGCTCCGCCAGGGCTGCCCTTTGTCACCGGTTCTGTTCATAATTTTTATGGACAGGATTTCTAGGCGCAGCCAAGTGGCGGAGGGCTTTCGCTTTGGTGGCCTCAGGATCTCATCTCTGATCTTTGCGGATGATGTGGTTCTGTTGGCTTCATCGGGTGAGGGCCTCCAGCTCGCACTGGAGCTGTTCGCAGCCGAGTGTGAAGCAGCGGGAATGAGGATCAGCACCTCCAAATCTGAGGCCATGGTTCTCAGCCGGAAAAGGGTGGAGTGCCCACTCCGGGTCGGGGATGAGGTCCTGCCCCAAGTGGAGGAGTTCAAGTATCTCGGGGTCTTGTTCACGAGTGATGGGAGAAGGGAGCCGGAGATCGACAGACGGATTTGGGCTGCAGCTGCAGTAATGCAGACGCTGCACCGGTCCGTCGTGGTGAAGAGGGAGCTGAGTGTAAAAGCGAAGCTCTCAATTTACCGGTCGATCTACATCCCTACTCTCACCTATGGCCACGAGCTGTGGGTAGTGACCGAAAGGACGAGATCGCGGATACAAGCGGCGGAAATGAGCTTCCTCCGAAGGGTGGCTGGCATCTCCCTTAGAGATAGGGTGAGAAGTTCGGCCATCCGGGAGGGGCTCAGAGTAGAGCCGCTGCTGCTCCACATCGAAAGGAGCCAGTTGAGGTGGTTTGGGCATCTGGTAAGGATGCCCCCTGGGCGCCTCCTGGGTGAGGTGTTCCAGGCATGTCCCACCGGGAGGAGGCCCCGGGGCAGACCCAGGACACGCTGGAGAGATTATATCTCTCGGCTGGCCTGGGAACGCCTTGGTGTTCCCCCGGATGAGCTGGAGGAGGTGGCTGGGGAGAGGGAGGTCTGGGCCTCTTTGCTTAGGCTGCTGCCCCCGCGACCCGGCCCCGGACAAAGCGGATGAAGATGGATGGATGGATGGATGGATGGTATTGTTCGATACATATGCGTACCGAACCGAAAGCACTGTATCGAACGGTTCAATATCGATACGAGTATCGTTGCACCCCTACTTACTAGGGTATATTAGACTTAACAGTTACTATATACAGTAATGGACTTCTATACATTTTACATCAGATTAAAACTTTGGGTGTAAGATTCGGATAATTATTTATTAAAAGCTTGACATTTTAAATGAGAGTAAGAAAGAAAAGTATGTCTTTGTGCCCCCTTTTCCCTGTTAATGCCCTATCGGCCCCCCTGGCTAAACTTTGCTAGATCCGCCCCTGCACAGTTACCAGCCGTCAGCTACATAGAAAAGGATCCTGGTTAGGGATGGGTATTGATAAGATTTTCACGATTCTGATTCCATTTTCGATTCTGTTTAACGATTTGATTCTTTATCGATTGTTTTTAAAAAAGGAGCACACTAAGGTCGATTAGCTTAGAACTTTGTTTTATATCTTCTCTTTGAACAAGATAGAAATTTAGGAGTAACATGGCCTTACAAACCCAACAGTGAGATCTTAAGAGATCCACATCCTGTGGCTCTTCAATGGGGTGTCACAGGGTCCCCGGGGAAAAAAATTGTAAATGGAAAATGGCCTGTATTTATATAGCGCTTTACTAGTCCCTACGTACCCCAAAGCGCTTTACATATCCAGTCATCCACCCATTCACACACACATTCACACACTGGTGATGGAAAGCTACATTGTAGCCACAGCCACCCTGGGGCGCACTGACAGAGGTGAGGCTGCCAGACACTGGCGTCACTGGGCCTTCTGACCAATGTAAAATAATAAAATAAATATTCTTCTGTTGCAATAACAAAGTATAACATAAATTATTCTGTAGCAATTACACAAGAATATCCAGTAATGTCCTTGCCTACAATTAAACACATTCACTTACTGAAAATAGGGGGCATCTGCTGTGGCAAATGGCTGCAAGACTTTGAACACAAACTTAGTCACTGCTCGGTGACATTCGTCTATCCTGGCCTGAAAGGAGACGCTACCGGTAGACTGCAGCGAGAACTGCCAGCATCTGAGCCAGACTCTGTCTCTCTCATCATGGTCACCTAAATGCACAGTAATGGCAGGTTTTGTAATAAGGCAGATCGCGCTAACATAATATGCACTGTTAATTGATTATTTACCTGCCGCATTAACGGGAGAGGACGTGCAAACGTTACCGCTGCTGCTGGGTTGAGATTCACGAGTCCGGAGCGGAATTAAAAACACGACATTCATTTAAGGTCATCGTGTGTTTTGTGAGCAAATGCTTTTGCATATTCGTAGTGTTTCCTCCCTTAAATGAAATATCTACTTTGCAAGTATTGCAAGTTGCCCTGTTGTCATCTGTTCTGATCATTGATCAGTTTCATGATTGAAGTAGCAGCAGGAGAGGGAGGGAGAGAGAAGAGGCAGTCGCTCCATATATCTGAATGCTTTACAAACATTCAGAGATGAACTTACACACTTGTTTTACTTCTCTCTGGGATAACTTCCTCGGAGATGAAATGCCGGGTTGGTAGCGAGGCTACAAATACACGCAGCCGCTCTATCACGTGACGCATACTGCTGCGACGTGCTACGGTTATGAGCCAAGTTACGCCATGTCGCAAGTTTTTGATATTTAATGGATCGGATTACATTTTTAATTTCTCTCCAATATCCGATCCAGTAATTTATGTCAGTATCGGAGCGATACGTAATAACGGATTGGTCCATTATTAAGTAAGGTTGTAAAAGCAGCTCGATGTACAACCTGTTCTTTGGATCCTCTACCAGCCTGGGCTATAAAGGAACTGAGGTCAGTATTAGGACCCTACATTCTGTTTCTTTTAAATACTTCATTGACGACCGGAGTCTTTCCTGAATGTTTTAAATCAGCTGTGGTAGTACCAATCTTTAAAAAGCCTGGACTGGATGTTGACATGGTCGCAAAAAGGGCAGGGTATCGTCACTGATTTCTAGAATCGATTTGATTCTGATTCACAAGGTCTTGAATCAATTCGATCCACAATTAGATTAGATTAGATTCGATTCGATTCATTTCAATTCGATTCAATTTGATTCGATTCAATTCGATTTAATCTGGGAAATTTTGCCTCAGACAGTCAGAAATTTTATAATTCAGATCAGTACATTTACATATTTTTATATCTATAAAAAGGAAGCTGACACTCGCAAGACTTTATCAAAGGTGTGAGCATCACAGCAGAGGCCTTTGTGTCAAAGTAGCTGAAGATAAAACACAGAAAAACATGAAGGTGGTTTTCCTGTTCTGGGATTTTATAAAAATATTCTGCAGTAGATCAAAAACGAAAGAAAACCATTAATCAACATATTAACGTTACCTCTGAAGTTACAGCGGTTTTATTAGAGACACGGCTGAGCGTTTTGCATTTTGCATAATTTTAAAAAGTTTAAATTTGTTCAGAAGCCTGTTGAACAGCAGAAATTAGGTTTTCTTTTCGGAAGTAAGTAAAAGAAAAAAACAGCGGCCGACAGCGCTGTAACAACAGTAGACTTGTGTGTAACAAGCAAGCGAATAATGCAGAAAACAGATTTTTAGACAGGAAACTGTGAGAGAGAGAGAGAGAGAAAGAGAGAGAGCTGTGCATGAAGTGTGATTTTATCGTGTTGGAAGCAAAACAGCAAAAGTCAGAGTGAATTCATGACGATGTTTATGTGAAGCGTAGTTTGGATCTTCTTTTGCTGCTGGTTCAGTCAATATTGTTTGGAGAGAGATAAAACAAACAGCTTTAGAATCACCGTAAAAAGGACGTAAACACAAAGCTCGGAGCCACCGAAACATCAGAATCAGCGAGCTGTCAGCTTTCAGCCCCGACCATGTCCGTGCCTTCGGGTGAGAAAGGTGACATCTCACTGATTCTGATGCGTTGGCGGGTCCGAGCTTTGTGTTTACGTCTTTGTGCAGAATCCGTGTTCCTGCTCTCATTTACTGTTTCAGCTGTTTGGTGGTTGTTAAAGTTTTGTGAGGTTTAACCTGAGATTCTGGTGTTTCGGGCAAAATAAAATTATATTAAAAAATTGATTCAGGATTTTAATGAATCGATATCACGTTATCCAAGCCAGAATCGATTTTAATTGATAAATCGATTATCAAAACCCACCACTAGTCGCAAACTATAGACCCATCTCACATCTGTCTTTTTTATCTAAAATCTTTGAAAAAGTGTTTTTTAAGCAGCTCACTGAGCATCTGTCAACTAACAATCAGTTTGAACCATTTCAGTCTGCTTTTAGACCAAATCACTCCACAGAAACAGCTTTAGTCAAAGTGGTAAATGATCTGCTGGTAAATGCAGACAACGATCGCACTTCAGTTTTATTACTGCTGGATCTAAGTGCTGCGTTTGACACTGTGCATCACTGCATTTTATTGGATAGGCTTGAACATTTTATTGGAATTACAGGAAATGTTTTATCATGGCTGAGATCTCACCTGTTTGGGAGGTCTCAGACTGTTAGTTTTAAAAACGATCTCTCCGAGACTTGTGCAGTGAGGCATGGGGTCCCTCAGGGCTCCGTACTTGGACCATTGCTGTTTTCTATGTACCTGCTGCCTCTTGGTGTTCTTTTACGTTCTTTTAATGTAACCTTTCATTGTTACGCTGATGACCTGCAGCTTTATGTTCCTTTAACCATTGGAAATTGTGCTGAAGTCTCTAAACTAGAATGTTGTTTATCTGCAATTAAGGGCTGGTTATCAGATAATTTCTTGCTCCTAAATACTGATAAGACAGAGTTGATGGTCATCGGGCCACACAAATTTCAGCACTTGTCCCAAAATTTCATCTTGAGAATTGATGACAGTGTCATAAATTGCAGGAACAAGTTTAAAAAAACTTGGGCGTGTGGTTCGACATGGTGCTCTCCTTTGAATCTCATGTAAAAGAGATAACAAAGACCGCCTTTTATCATTAGAGGAACATCGCTAGAATCAGACAAGTTTTGTCAAGCGACACTGCAGAGGTTCTTGTCCATGCATTTGTGTCTTCCCGTATTGATTATTGCAATGCTCTTCTTTCTGGCCTACCAAAGAAAAGTTTTAGACGTCTGCAGATGGTGCAAAATGCAGCTGCTCGCATTTTAACAAGAACTGGGAAATTTGAGCACATTACCCCTGTTCTGAGATCTCTTCACTGGCTACCTTGTCAGGTTCGAGCAGATTTTAAGGTCCTGCTGCTCACCTACAAGGCTTTAAACGGATTGGCACCTTCATACCTCTCCGACCTTTTACACCTTTATGTTCCATCTCGTGCTCTCCGATCTCAGGAATCTGGTCTTCTAAAAGTTCTTAGAGCCAGAAAAAAGACAATTGGAGAGCTTTTTCTTTTCATGCCCCGTTTCTGTGGAACAACCTCCCTCAAGATATTCGGCAGGCTGCTCTGTGGAGGTTTTTAAAACCAAGTTGAAGACACATTTGTTCACCCGATCCTACATGTCTTAATTCTATGGCTTTTAGTTTTTACATTTTTATTGTTTTTAACTTGTATTGTGTCTTTTACCTGTATTGCTATGTATCACTTTTATTTTATTTATCTCTTTAGTTGTACAGCACTTTGTTTGAAAGCGCTTTATAAATAAAGTTATTATTATTACTATTATTACAAGGTCCACATTTATGGGAACATCTGCTACAGATATGGGAGAATATTTGATTTCTATTGTAGACAGAAGCCACGGGTGTGTTCAGTCAAACGTTTAGAATAAACTTTGGTCTATAAATGTGTTTCATGATTTATTTTTAACTCCAACTGCTTATTTGTACTATGCTTTCATTTCAGAGTGCAATGAGAAATAAAAAGGATATTTTCAATAAAACTGTCACGATCCTGGGTCTGTGACTCAGTGTTTTCTGTTTTGTATTGTTAATCTTTGATTTCATGATGAATCTTTGTTTATTCTTACGTTTTGGTTCTGTGTTTTGTTGTACCTCTAAGTTCAGTCTATGTATTTCCTGCTTTGTTGTGAAGGTCCGTGTCTCATGTCAGTGTGTTTAGTTTGCGTTTCCTCTGTCTCATCTTGTCAATCACTCCCAGCTGTGTCCTCCTTCTGTGTCTCATTCCCTCGTTATCCCTCTGTGTATTTAAGCCTTGTGTTTGCCTCTGTTAGTTGCTGGTTCGTCTGCGTATCTGTCAGGTTCCTGGGTCTCGTGATCTAGTGGTTTCAGTTCTTTGTGAATTTTGTATTATGTCAGTTTCGTTTGTGAGTTATTCTATGCTTCCTAGGTTTTGATTCCCTGCCCCCCTTGTTTCTCTTTGCACTCTGTTCTGTGTTTAGTCTTCTCTGTCCATTTGTTCCGCCCTGTGTTGTTGCCCTCTGTGTCTCCCTCTGTGTAACTGTCTATATAGTGATGTGTTGTGGTGCTTTGCTCCCACCCCTTGTGTTCCGTGTTTTCGTCTTCCCTTCGTGTACTTCTTCATATTCGTGTACTATTAGTTTTCCCAGTTTAGGTTTTTGCTTAGTTTCCATGCTCACCTTCGCCATTTCTGTTTGTATCACCATGTGATGAATAAACTCACTTGCATCTGAGCTGCCTGCATAAAGGGTCCTTTAATAATTTACACACGGCTCACAAACCGTGACAAAAACACTTGAAAAATTGGGCTGTTCTAAAACGTTTGATGGGTAGTGTGTATATATTTAGTTTATATATTTTCTTTATTTATAATAGTTTGTTTTATATTGTAGCAAAGTGTTACTTGGATACTTCTCTATGTGCTTCTTTATGTGCAATTTTGTTGCATTCTGAGCCTTAGAAATGTATTGGTGGTAGTGATGAACTGCTGTTAGAATCAAGTTAAATTCTGATAAATCAGACAATTACCTCTCCAGCTGTTGTTACAGTCTTTGTTTATCGGATCCTTACAGGGTAAAAGATGACGACACCTAAAGAAATCCTTCTGGGGACTTTGAAGGATTTGGGACGTGATGACTTTGAAGAATTTAAGTGGCATCTGAAGAACGGGTCTGTAGAAGGTTTACCAGCAATCCCAGAGAGTGAACTGGAGAATGCAGAGAGGACGGACATAGTGGATCTGATGTTTGATACCTACTCTATCAACACTTTTGAAGTCGCTAAAAATCTTTTGGGGAGGATAAACAGGAATGAGCTGTTGGAGAATTTAAATAAAACCATCCCAGAAACCAAAGGTAAGTCAGGGAATGACTAAACAAAAGACATATAAACAATAAAAACATTAGTTAACATTACACAGGTGCCATAAGCATCCATATAAATAATAAATCCAAAACACTTGCCAACACTTTCAGGAGTGAGAGACTGCAGAAAGCCAACAGTTTAAATGTGTTTTATGCATCTGCACAAATAACCTCCTGTGTACACATGAAAATCTGCTCTTTGGGTTGGTTTGATTAAAATGGGACCAGCAGCAGGTTTTCTGCCCATTTTACAGATTTATATTGTCAGATTGGTTTTAGAGCTGTTTTATCAACATAAATGAGGCGACAACAACAGTTTGGGACACGTCACAAATATGATCAAAGTGCTTTTTCTTAAATCTATTTACCAGTTGAAGGTAAAGTTAAAAAGAATGGCTGCCATTTCTTTCTGCTGTTTGGAGACCCAAACAAAAAAATGCCCAGACAGTAAATGCTTTTTATTATGGTTGATAAACAGGACACTGAGGTGATTGGTCAAAGGTTGGAGGAAAGCCACAATTCTCCTTATATGACTAAAATCCACCATCTCAGCTCACGTTTTTTCTTCTGCAGCTTTTCTGGGAGATTCCACTTCAGCCTTCTGCTGGCAACGCTCCCATTACCATGCTTCCCTTAGGCAGCATCATTAGAAGACATAGCATACATTTACACTGCTATGCAGATGACACCCAGCTCTATCTGTCAATGAAACCAGATAACACACACCAATGAGTTAAACTGCAGGAATGTCTTAAAGACATAAAGACCTGGATGGCCGCTAACTTTCTGCTTCTTAATTCAGATCAAACTGAGGTTATTGTACTCGGCCCTGAAAATCTTAGAAATATGGTATCTAACCAGATTCTTACTCCGAATGGCATTACCTTGGCCTCCAGTAACGCTGTGAGGAACCTTGGAGTCATTTTTGACCAGGACATGTCCTTCAACGCACATATTAAACAAATATGTAAGACTGCGTTCTTCCATTTGTGCAACATCTCTAAAGTTAGAAATATCCTGTCTCAGAGTGACGCTGAAAAACTAGTTCATGCATTTATTACTTCCAGGCTGGACTACTGCAATTCATTATTATCAGGATGTCCAAAAAACTCACTGAAAAGCCTTCAGCTAATCCAAAATGCTGCAACAAGAGTCCTGACAGGGACTAGAAAGAGAGAGCAGATTTCTCCTGTATTGGCTTCCCTTCATTGGCTTCCTGTTAAATCCAGAATTCAAAATCCTGCTCCTCACATACAAGGTCTTAAATAATCAGGCCCCAACTTACCTTAATGACCTTGTAGTACCATATCACCCTATTAGAGCACTTCGCTCTCGCTCTGCAGGCCTACTTGTTGTTCACAGAGTATTTAAAAGTAGAATGGGAGGCAGAGCCTTCAGTTTTCAGGACCCAAAAAGATAGTTGGGGTTTTTTCTGTTGTATTATTGTAGATTCTTTACCTTACAATATAAAGCACATTGGGGTGACTGTGTTGTTATTTCGAGGAATTAAAAAAAAAACTTTTATACTTGAAATTCTTTCATTTATTCATTACTGGCTCCATAGTGTTGTTTATATAATATGTGAAATGTTGCTAGTATTGATTTGGTGCTGTATAAATAAACATAATTAAATCGAATGTGTCTCTATAAAACCTGCCCTCAGTTATAACCCAAGTGTCAGGGCTCAATGGCTCATGAAAAGGAATGGAGTCAACCACAGAACCAAAAAACGGAGGCTGAGTGACTTTTAAAAGAAATGTATTTTACTAGATTTCTTGACGGAGAAAGCTGAATCACGGCTAAATTCAACAGCAAGCGAGGTATTATGAGAAGTGCAGAGCTGAGGCCAGAACATAAGCTGAGGCAGGTCAAAGGAACAACAGGGGCAGAAACGGGCGAATAGAAACTATCCAGGATCACTGGAACAAAGGAGATAATAATCAGAGTGGTCCACAGTGTAGTGAATGAGTCCAAGATTTAAAAACTCAGAGGTGTTACGTGGCTGCAGGTGGGGATCAGCTGGAGGAGGAGATGAATTAAATCTGGGTACAGAGTGAGATGTGGGTGCACAAGGAGGCAGGCAGGTGAGGATGGCAGTTTGCAAGAGTGAGTTTTCCCAGCAGTGGCAGGCCAGAATCCTGAAGCGTGACTTATGGCGAGAGTTGGAAGATATATCCAGGTGCCGACTAGGGAACAGGAAAAGAGGGTTACGCGAAACAAGCTGAGGAGCACAAGACAAAATGTGAGGCAGAGAACTGACTGTGGTAAGCAGACAATCTGGAGAAGGTTCATTGTGAGTGCTGCTCATAAATACTGCCGGAGTAATTGGCAACAGGTGAGGAGCAGGGAGGAGTGAGGAGGGCTCCACCCAGGGGAGGAGAGCTGATGCTGTGGAAAGTTACTCAGACTCACCTGGATCATGACACCAAGAGTCCAGTGAACTGAACACATAACCACAGTAACCAGAATGCAGTTTTCTCATTTGTGTCATTTGCTGTTTATTCATGCAGAGATTCTCACTGAGTGTCAGCTCAAATTCAAGTCAGACCTGAAGCAGAAGTTCCAGTGTGTGCTTGAGGGGATTTCTACAACAGAAAACCAGACCCTTCTGAGTCAGATCTACACAGAGCTCTACATCACACGGGGAGGGACTTCAGAGGTCAATGATGAACATGAGGTCAGACAGATTGAAACAGCATCCAGGAAACCAGACAGACCAGAAACAACCATCAGACAAGAAGACATCTTTAAACTCCCACCTGGAAGAGATAAACCAATCAGAACAGTGCTGACAATGGGAGTGGCTGGCATTGGGAAAACAGTCCTAACACAGAAGTTCACTCTGGACTGGGCTGAAGACAAAGCCAACCAGGACATCCAGTTCATGTTTCCATTCACTTTCAGAGAGCTGAATGTGCTGAAAGAGGAAAAGTTCAGCTTGGTGGAACTTGTTCATCACTTCTTTACTGAAACCAAAGAAGCAGGAATCTGCATCTTTGAAGACTTCCAGGTTGTGTTCATCTTTGATGGTCTGGATGAGTGTCGACCTCCTCTGGACTTCCACAAAACTACAATCCTGACTGACCCTAGAAAGTCCACCTCAGTGGATGTGCTGCTGATAAACCTCATCAGGGGGAAACTGCTTCCCTCTGCTCGCCTCTGGATAACCACACGACCTGCAGCAGCCAATCAGATCCCTCCTGACTGTGTTGGCGTGGTGACAGAGGTCAGAGGGTTCACTGACCCACAGAAGGAGGAGTACTTCAGGAAGAGATTCAGAGATGAGGAGCAGGCCAGCAGCATCATCTCACACATCAAGACATCACGAAGCCTCCACATCATGTGCCACATCCCAGTCTTCTGCTGGATCACTGCTACAGTTCTGGAGTTTGTCATGAAGAACAAAGAGAGCAAAGATCTGCCTAAGACTCTCACAGAGCTCTACCTACGCCTTGTGCTATTTCACCTAAAAACGAAGGACATCAAGTATGATGGAGGAGCTGAGACAGAGTCATGCAGGAAGATCATTGAGTCTCTGGGAAAACTGGCTTTTGATCAGCTGCAGAAAGGAAACCTGATCTTCTATAAATCAGACCTGACAGATTGTGGCATCGATATCAGAGCAGCCTCAGTGTACTCAGGAGTGTTCACACAGATCTTTAAAGCTGATGAGTGCCACATGTTCAACAACGTTGTTTACTGTTTTGTCCATCTGAGCATTCAGGAGTTCTTTGCTGCTCTTCATGTCTATCTGACCTTCATCAACTCTGGAGTCAACCTGCTTAAGAAACAATCTCCTCTCTTTAAAATTTTCCAGAAAACACTTACTGTAAAGACTTCTACCAGAGTGCTGTGGACAAAGCCTTGAAGAGTCCAAATGGGCACCTGGACTTGTTCCTCCGCTTCCTCCTGGGTCTTTCACTGCAGACTAATCAGAATCTCCTATGCATACTGACACAGACAGGAAGTAGCTCACAGACCAATCAGGAAACAGTCCAGTACATCAAGAAGAAGCTCAGTGGGAAACTGTCTGCAGAGAAAAGCATCAATCTGTTCCACTGTCTGAATGAACTGGATGATCGTTCTCTAGTGGAGGAGATCCAACAGTCCCTGAGTTCAGGACGTCTCTCCACAGATCAACTGTCTCCTGCTCAGTGGTCGGCTCTGGTCTTCATCTTACTGTCATCAGATCTGGATGAGTTCGACCTGAAGAAATACTCTGGTTCAGAGAAGGCATTTTTGGAGCTGCTGCCAGTGGTCAAAGCATCCAAGAAAGTGCTGTAAGTGAATCTATGAACAAATATGTTTAATAGTGCTAGATGAATAAAAGAATATGTCTCCATTGTTATTCTTCCTCAGGCTGACAGCTTGTAAACTCTCAAAAAGAAGCTTTGAAGCTTTGTCTGAAATTCTCAGCTCCCCATCCAATCATCTGAGAGAGCTGGACCTGAGCTCGAACTACCTGCAGGATTCAGGATTGGATTTGCTGTGTGTTGGACTAAAGAGTCCTGACTGTAAACTTGAAACTCTCGGGTAAAGGATACAGACTTTTTTGACACTTTTTGACTCTTAAATCTGTAAGTTTATCTTGATGCGGACGTTCAAAGTCAGCACAATTTTGTTTTTAAGTTCCTGAGTTTATATTTTTGACTGTCAGGTTGTCTGGACAGATGTTTTTTTTTTGTTTTTTTTTTTACTTGTCCCTAAAGTCAGAACTAAACCCACATGTAGATGACTTTACATATAAATATTTAAGATCATAAATTTAAACCTCAACAATGTTCTTACCTTGTCTCTGGTTTGTTTGTTTGTTTGTTTGTTTGCTAGGGATTTTTGACACAAGTTGTTCTTGTAAAATCAGTCTGTGAAGGTTCTCAGACATCCAGGTCACCGTAGTTCTAAGGAGCTTGGAAAGAAAAGTGTCTGGACTTCTTTAAGTTTCCTTGAAGATGTTTCACCTCTTACGAGAGAAGCGTCTTCAGTTCTAAGGGTCAAATGGTGGAGTGGGGCAGTCAGTGAAGGGGCAATGGTGGTGGCTCAGGGTTAGTATGTTTGGGGGGTTCAGAGGGAAAGATTGAATGCAGGTCTGGAGTTGGTGTTGTGAGAGCAGGGAGTGAATTCAGCATCCTGACAGCCTGGATGAAGGTGTCTCTCAGTCTCCTGGTTCCGGCCCGGAGGCTCTTCAGTCTCCTCTCTGATGGCAGCAGGTCCTGAGAAGCATGTTGTCAGGACCTGGGGCTTTGCGTGTGTTGATCCTGGCAAGGGATCTCCACACACTGTCTGAGGATAGTGTCACCACCACCCAGGGGGTGGGAGTCTTCTGTGCTGGGGTGTCTTTCTGTGTCTCAAAGCAAGAGAAAATTTCACTTAGCTCTTACGGTAATGTGGTGGACCCGACAGCAGTCTGAGGAGTGGGCTTGTAGTCTGTGATGGTCTGTATCCCTTGCCACAGCCTCTGAGTGTCTCTGCTGTCACTGAAGCTTTGCAAAATCCTCCTGGAGCACTGCATTTCCACCTCTCTGATGCACATGACAGGTTTGCCCTTGCTGTTGTTAGGCTCACCTCATCCCAGCTTTCAAGGCTGCATTCTCACCCTCAGGAGCCTGTGGACCTCACCTGTGAGCCATGGTTTCTGATTGGCCCGGACAGTGGTCTCTATGACCTCATCGATGCCTTTTGAGATGTAGCCAATGACAGTTTCTGTATATTCCTGCAGGTCTGTGGTGTTGTCATGTGTGGCGGCCTGTTTAAGGATCTCCCAGTCTGTGGTGGAACAGCAGTATTGCAGGTCCTTCTGGCCACACACGTACCTGCTTATGAACTGGTTTAGTGACTTTGACCAGGGGCCTGTATGCTGGCATTAGCATAACAGTGATGTGATCAGAGGCACCAAAGTGGATGGGGGGGGGCTTTGTAATCTCCTCTCTTGGTGGTGAAAACATTGTCCAAAATGTCGTTTCCTTGTGTTGGAAATTCAATGTGTCTATGCAGTAGTAAACATAGGGGGTGTCCAAATTCATGGGCTGCATCCTCCTGAGGACGCATTTGTAGACCGATTACGTCACAGCGACACGATGAAGGCTGTCCAAATTCATAGACTCCTCCGAATGCAGCCGACCAATGCGTCCTCCTTTTCCCCAAATTTAAAGGATGGGTCGGGTGTGTCCTTCGTGGCCCACCATATCCCAGAATTCATAGCAAGGCCCAGCCAATTCCAGTTTCCAGCAATGGCGGTCGCTACTAAGTTTTTAATATTACTCCTATTACTCTTTCTGGGTCACAAAATAAACTTTTAACATATTTTCAGGCGAGAATTTAGCTGTGTAAACTTTAAATATCTGCTCAGTTTATCAAGATATCGCATATTTGCAAAAGTGCTCCGACGTTTCTGAGATGTCTGTTACCCACCAGCTCGATAGCTAGCTGGGAGCTCGAGGGTCACTAGAGCCGCCGAGAACAGCAAACTCCCGGCACATCATGTTCAGATCACCGCGGTCTTTCGCTACTCAGGTTAAACGTAATATATAAGTGACTTAGCCAACCTAAAAGTGTTATTGTTTGACTTTTTTCTGCACTCAGACCAAAGGGGGCCGAATAATTACACACACCCCACTTTGCAGTTATTTAATTGTAACAAATGTTTGGAATCTTGTATGATTTTTGTTCCACTTCTCACGTGTTCACCACTTTGTGTTGGTCTTTCATGTGGAATTCCAATAAAATTGATTCATGTTTGTGGCTGTAATGTGACAAATGCAAAAAAGTTCAAGGGGACCGAATACTTTTGCAAGCCACTGTATTAATCCCCCGGGTGGTTTTCACACAGCTGAATAAACGTCAACAGAACACTGATTAAGCAGAAGTGTGAGATGGTCGAGAGTTTACTCCAGTGTCTGTTATATTTTAGATAGCAAGGAGCAGACGGCTGAGTTTATTAAACTCCACCGAGACAGCGGTGATGCTAATCTGAAGGCTAGACTGTCACATTTCATAGCCGTTTACTTCTGGCCTACCCGACCTTCTGACGACCCGGCCCACATAGACCACGAAGGCCGGGTCCTCAGGAGGATGCAGCCTATGAGTTTGGACATGACCATAGTAAAAGTTAATGGAGTCTGACCAATGACTGTAGAAAACATGAACGACGTTACAGCTCCCCAAAATGAAGCTCCCAAAAGTGAAGCCAAACGTCTCTATCGCCCCCTGGTGTCTGGCTGCAGTATAGGTCATAAACCCCGCCTCCTCCATGTTAGCGGATGGGACTGGGGTCAGACTAAAATAAATTTATTCTCCTCAGATATTTTTCCAAAGATTCTTTCTTTTGTTATCAATAGTTCTCATCACGCTGATTTATGTCCAAGTTTGATTCTAATTCCTACAGCGGTGATGTTAAAGTGGGGTGTAACGTCATCATAGCAGCTTTGACTGGCAGCTGCAGTCACGGAAAAACTTACGTATCTCTGTTCGGGAATAGCAGATAGAGCGTAGGCTCTGAGAGGAGGGCCAGCGTTTACGCTACGAAGACACGACCGACTGTTTTAACCTGACAGCCTGAGGTGTTTCTTCAGTAAACTGGACTACCCCGACAGAAGGACCCGAGGCCCCGCTGCACTTTTTCGGTAAGTTAAACGTGTTTGTAAGCTACTCCATAACTACCGTCCTTAGCTCGGTCCTGAGACCTAGCTAGCTAAGATGAGCACTCGGCTGTCAGGGTTTGTTTAGCTAACCCGTGCAGGTGAATGAATTTACCCTGACTAAAGAAATCAAGAGAAACGGCCCGGGCTACTCAGTCACTAATTACCGTTACTGTACTTTTATTACAAGGTATTATACTGTAAAGGCAACAGGCTGCACCTTGCTTCAGCTCCTGTGCAGGACTGAAACCTGCTCCATCATCTCATCTTTGCAGATGTCCATCTATAAAGCTCCAACAACTCAAAGGTAAACATGATATTGGAACATCTGTTAGTATATAAGGCTTTTTTTAAATAAACAGCTCATATGTCAGCTGTCAGCAGAACTGTAGGACTGAAAAAATGTAAGAGAAGAGAAGAACACTCCCGAGTGTGTGAGGACAGAAGGATCAGCTTTATTTCAGATTTGAGAGATAAACTTTATATTTCAGTTTGTGATGATTGTGTTCTCGTTGTGATTACAGGAGCCGTCCTCAGATTCAGACCTCAGCACCACCCAGTGACAGCAGACAGATCATCCTATAGCTTCACTCTTTGTAGTAACTCCATAATTAACTGATGAAAACAGTCCAAGGTTAAAGTACCACATGTGCTGTCAGTGAAAGCTGCAGCTGTTTAAAGATAAAGTTAAAAGGATGAATCACCCATGTAACTGTGTCACTGTATATCAGCATCAACAGGACCTGAGTTTGGTGTTTCAGAGAGCTGTTGTCTACGTCTGTGTGCTGTCATTGCTCAGTCTGACCGAACGATGGACAGACTCAAGTTTGACTTTGAAACAAACTGTGTTGTTAAACAGTTTCATGGTTCAAAAAACAAAACAATCAAAAACACTTTTTCATACTTGTGTTAAGTTTTGTATAGAAATGAGACCAAATTGATTGTGAGGTTAAATGTGATAGAAACAGCTCACACTGACATCCATCCTGATCAAACATTAGTGTCATGAAGCCTGTTTGCAGTTATTTTCACTGTTTTCCACTCTGCATGTTGTTTTTGTTCAGCTGTAAGTATAAAAGGCTCCATTGTACAACCTGTTTGTGTTAGTTGTTCAATAGAAACATTATTTTGTGCTGATGTTGCACTTCTTTTATTCACAACCAAAGAGTTTTTGAAGTCTGCATCAAATTGCATTTAAATGACTTTTGAATATTACTTTAAATACTTAGATTTAAAGTTCTGATAAAAGTTTAAATACAAAGATCAGTATTGTCTAATGTTTTGGCTGCAGTGTGTTTTTGCAGACAGGTATAACAGAACAGCTTTAGTGTTTAGATGTTTTAAACTTGAGTATGAACTTATACAAAATGCAGCAAGATATTAAAAAAACGTTTGATTATAAAATCGACTATATTGGATTCATATCGATATCGGACATAAAAAGTGGCATCGTTCCATCTCTGCTTTGATTAGAGACACAGCTCTGTGTTTTCCAATTTGTCATCATTTTAAAAATTTACATTTATTCAGTTTTGAACAGCAGAAATGAGACTTTCCTGTCAGAGGCCGACAGCACTGAACACAACAGCAGACTGGTGGCAAATAAACAGTGAATGATGCAGAAACAGATGTTTGAAGCTGTTCTTGGATGACACTGAGAGAGAGAGAGCTGTGCAGGCAGGAACAGCCAAAGTCAGAGAGAATTCATGAGCATATTTATCAAACGTGAAGCAGAGTTTGGATCTTCTTTTGCTGCTGGTTCACTCAGTTTTGGTTGGAGAAAGATGAAACCTGCAGCTTCAGGATCTGTGAGCTGTCCACTTTCAGCCCCGACGGCGTGTCCGTGTACGTGCCGTCGAGTGAACGATCCACGCTCTGTGTTTCCATCTTTGTGTGTTTAGCTGCTCTCATTTACTGTTTTAGCTGTTTGCTGCTTGTTGAAATAGTTTGTGAGCTTTAACCTGAGATTCTGGCAAAATACATTTATATTAAACATCGATTCAGGATTGAATGAATCAACATCGTTTTATTCAAATTAAAACCATTTAAATGGGAACATGAATTTTTTACAGCCGCCTCTAATGCTGGGTAATGTCAGCTGGTCCATGTGCAGCTGGCTGTGAGGCTCAGGGAGCGTCTACAAAGTGCAACACTGAAAGAACATCATCCATAAATATTGAGTAATAACTGGACTCTCATACAGCGAGACTCAAATGCCTTTAAACATCAGCTTATCCTGCTGATCCAAGTCCAACACTGAGTTTGTAAAAACATGTTTGTCAATCATTTTGTTTGGTTTCTGAGGAAAAAGATTCAATAACTTGCTGCTAATACACAACATTTCATCATATTTCCTCATAACCCTCTTTGTCTGGACATTTGATCCCATTTAAATTTGCAAAAAAGGATCCACAGAGTTTGGTGACAATAATAAAAAAATAATAAATAAAAATGAGCTTGTAGTTTGTCTGCTTTAATAATGTGACTGGAAAAAGGTGTTGGACTTCAAAAATGTCCATTTCTTTCACACTTCACCTTTAAAAGTGAAGCCATGTGGTTCCTGGAAGGAAAAACACGACTTTTTGAAGTCTTTGTCCTGTTTTTATGAGAAATGTACGACTTTAATGTGTGTGTTAAGTTTTTTCTCTTGTTGTGTTTGTTCGAAGCTGCTTCCTGTTGGCTTCAGCTGTTTGGAGTTTACATTTTCTAAACTTCTACATTCTGAACCTTCTTCAGCTCTGAACAGATGATGAAACACTGAATGATTTCAAGCACTTTGTCTAATAAACTTACATCTTTTATTCTTTATACAGATTGAAGGACTGTGGTTTGTCAGAGATCAGCTGTGATTATCTGGCAGCAGCACTGCCAACCCAGTCCAACCCCTCCCATCTTAGAGAGCTGGACCTGAGCTACAACAGCAAGCTGCAGGATCCAGGAGTGAAGCATCTGTGTGGTTTCCTGGAGAGTCCAGGATGTAAACTTGAAACTCTGAGGTCAGTCAGCATGTTTTAGTTGTGCTGAGATGAATATGATGTGAAAGTTGTGCTGACACTAAACTGCAGACATCAGGGTGATTTTATACTGATCCACACTCAGTGTTGGGAAGGTTACTTTTAAAATGTATTCCATTACAGATTACAGATTACATGCCCCAAAATGTATTCTGTAACGTATTCTGTTACGTTACTCAATGAGAGTAACGTATTCTGAATACTTTGGATTACTTAACATATTACCATGCATTTTACAACTACATGAATGTACTATTGCTGTGATTTATTACTGTTACTGAAGGTCCGCGGCTCCGAACCGTAGTAAAGGGACCTCTGGCTAATACGGTGGGTTCGTGTCGGGCTCGTAGCCAAAAACTAGCTTTACTTTGTTGTCTGGGTAAACTCTGCTTGCGAGAGACAGAGAGAGGCGTTGAAAGGCTGCTCCAACGGAACTTATTGTGTTTGGAGGAAAACACGAACACGGTGTACAGTCGAGTCTTAATAGCTTACTTACAATTGGGCTCGTCAGGCACTCTTCTTGGCTGCAGTGGTTATTATTATATTTACATGCTTCCAGCTCCCGTTTTTGCTCGATGACAGCTCGTACTTTTCCTTTTTCTCCCTCCCTCGCTCACAGACACATAACGTGTATGGCAGTCCATTCTCCCTGCAGCACGGACTACACTGCCCATGATGCTACATTCTTTAGAGCTATACCTGTAGCATTCTGCCTATTAGCTTAGCACGACAACAACAAAAAGGCCTCTCTCACCCAGGAAACACGCAGAGAGAGAGCGTCACCCTGTAACCATGGCAACCGCAATGCTGCCGCCTGGAACAACAGAACGTAGCTGTCAAACAAAACCCAAACAGTCCTGACCCGCCACAATATGAAACAGGGAAGTACCGCCGTGTAATCCATTTATTTCAACAAAGTAACTGTATTCTAAATACCACCTTTTTAAACGGTAACTGTAATGGAATACAGTTACTCATATTTTATTTTAAATACGTAACTGCTAGGGATGCAGCGATACCACTTTTTCGGAAACGAGTACGAGTACGAGTACTTGCATTTCAGTACTCGCCGATACTGAGTACTTTAATAAAAACATGATTTAAATTTACAGGTAACAGCTTAGTCCTATAATTTAACAAAAAAAAACAAAAACAAGGGAATGGTTTGGAATTAAGAACATTTATTTAAAATGAAAAACATGTTGTATGCAAACATATTACAGAATAAATAATTAGAAAAAATATTAAACAGTGTCAGTGCAACTCAAGTATTGTTTTCAGTTTGTTGTAACTCTGCCGCTTTGGACAACACAAGGGCATTAATAAACATCTTTGCTATTTAGTGCACAATATTTGAATAAAACTAACAACATCCACCAAACATAGAACTGTGGCAGTCAGTGCAAATGAGGTAGGTATTAACATCAAGTCTAAGATGACTCCCTTAATGGAGATGAAAAAGTGAGTGGCAGAGGTTGTTTTTTTAAGAAAAGTAGCTTTCTGCATTATCAGCAGTCAGACTGTTTCTGTTTTCATCTATAATGTGTGACACTGAGCTAAAAAGCCTTTCACTTTCCACACTGCTACATGGGGCTGAGAGGTATTTACGGGCTATTTTAGCCAAAGTGGGGAACCTGATTTTGTTGACACCCCAGTACTTCAGAGGACTGTCTTCACGAGGGCTTGGGGCCTCTCCGAGGTATGTGTCGAGCTCAATGGCAGCACCTGCTGCCAGCGGCTGTGTTGCCTGGGGCTGCTCCTTAGCGATTTCTTCAAATACAGTGTCCAGACTGCTGCTAGTGCTGGCCTGGGCCTTGAGGAACAGTTTAGCAGGAGGTTCTGCAGCTTCTGCCCGACTCCCCTCTGCCTCAGCTCTGGACATCATCTGCAGCTCCTGCTTCAGGTGCAGCTTGGCCTCTGGAGCAGTGTTGTTGGAGAAGAAGCGATCTTTATACCTGCACAGAATTCATAAATGTATTAATATGTGGAAAAATAGGACTGATTTTAGTTTCCCCTAAACCACTGTGACAAATGCCAGCCGTTTGACTTTCTGGTAATAATAAGGGAAATGTATTTAATATTATATATATTGCATTTTGTATACAATACATTTGTATTTGTGTATTTTAGTTACAAATATATAATATTTCAGATGTAAAATAATCTTACATTTAGTACTGTAGCTATATTTATTGAATACCTATAGCACACAGACTTTACCTTGGGTTGAGTATGGTGGAGATGAAGTACAGTCGTGTTGGTCGGGTTGGTCTCGACGTCACTGAAGCGCTTCTTGACAGCTGCCAGTAAGGTTGCTTTCATTGTCTTGACGCCATGGTCCTCGTCTGTTTCTCTGTTTAGAAGTCTCACTAGCACAGTCACAGCTGGGATGACATCAGAGGCTAGTGCGTCGTAGCTGCTCACTTTTTTAGTTAGTTCCTCAAAGGGGGCGAGGATGGCAACAGTCGTCTCCATGAGAGCCCATTGGTGAGCGGTGAGAGAGTCAGGGAGTTCGTGCTCGGACACGCCCAGCACTCGCTTTTGCTCAATGAGGGACTGGAGCATGTAATACGTGCTGTTCCAGCGCGTCTGTACGTCCTGCTGCAGTCTCTTTATTGGCTGGTTGAGCTGTCCCTGAATGTCCTCGAGGCGGGAGTAGGCTAAGGCGGAATGTTTAAAATGCCCAACTATTTTCCGTCCCACTGCTATAGCATCAGCTATGTTCCTCTGTGCTAATAAGCATGGGAAATAAGCGTGGGTAAATAAGCGTGGGTAAATAAGCGTGGGTAAACTCTTTGTACTCATTGTCGTGTTGGGATTTTGGTGCTTGATTAAATTACTTGTGTTAAATGCGCTACCTTTTGAGCCTCCTCTGGACAATTTCGCTGAGCACAATTTGCAGTCCGCCTTTGTTTTCGCGTCTTCGTTCACTTTGAAATAGTTCCACACGGCTGACTTGTCTCGCCTCGCCTTCTCCCAGCTATGAGATGCAACCGGGGCCTGTGGGTGGGCACTCGGCGCCTGTGATTAACCCCTTACATGCCGCTCAAACATAGACAGGTCTCAGACCGTGGTATCGGTCCTCGGACTTTTAACGAGTACGAGTACTTTAGAAAATGTGGTATTGACGCCGATACCCGATACCGGTATCGGTGCATCCCTAGTAACGGCGGTACATGTATTCCTTTACTCTCCAACACTGTCCACACTGAGGATCTTCATGGTAAAGTCTGTTTTCTTCTTCTCTGGTTTAGTCCATTGACTGCAGCAGAACAATGTTCACATTTCAAACAGTGATACTCAACGTATGGCCCGCGGCCCACACGCGGCCTGCCCACCTTTCCTAATTCAGAGAGAGGGGACCCTGATTAACTGTGTAGCTTCTTCCTCACAGTTCTAAGTATCAGACACAACAATGAATAATCCACAGCTGACTGTCTTTAGCAGGTCAAAGGTCACGGCACACAGCAGACAGTCAGAAATATTCTAACTCTGATCATTTATCAGTTGTGACACTGTGAGACTTGATCAGAGGTGTGATCATCACAGCAGAGGCCTTTGTGTCAAAGTCACTGAGGATCAAACAGAAACACATGAAGCAGATTTTCCTCTTCTGGCTTTTAATAGCAGATAACCTTCAAAATATTCTGCAGACGATCAAAAACTGAAGCAAACCATGAATCAACATGTGAACATGAGCTGATGCTGCTGAAGTGAAGCAAAGTTACAGAGGTTTGATTACAGACACAGCTGAGAGTTTGTAATCTGTCATCATTTTAAAAAGTTTCCATGGAACAGCAGAAATGAGGCTTTACTGTCAGAGGCCAACAGCACTGAACTCAACAGCAGACTGGTGGCTAATAAACAGTGAATGATGCAGAAACAGATGTTTGAAGCTGTTCTTGGAGTACACTGAGAGAGAGAGAGCTGTGCAGGCAGGAACAGCCAAAGTCAGAGAGAATTCATGAGCATATTTATCAAACGTGAAGCAGAGTTTGGATCTTCTTTTGCTGCTGGTTCACTCAGTTTTGGTTGGAGACAGATGAAACCTGCAGCTTCAGGATCTGTGAGCTGTCCACTTTCAGCCCCGACGGCGTGTCCGTGTACGTGCCGTCGAGTGAACGATCCACGCTCTGTGTTTCCATCTTTGTGTGTTTAGCTGCTCTCATTTACTGTTTTAGCTGTTTGCTGCTTGTTGAAATAGTTTGTGAGCTTTAACCTGAGATTCTGGCAAAATACATTTATATTAAACATCGATTCAGGATTGAATGAATCAACATCGTTTTATTCAAATTAAAACCATTTAAATGGGAACATGAATTTTTTACAGCCGCCTCTAATGCTGGGTAATGTCAGCTGGTCCATGTGCAGCTGGCTGTGAGGCTCAGGGAGCGTCTACAAAGTGCAACACTGAAAGAACATCATCCATAAATATTGAGTAATAACTGGACTCTCATACAGCGAGACTCAAATGCCTTTAAACATCAGCTTATCCTGCTGAACCAAGTACAACACTGAGTTTGTAAAAACATGTTTGTCAATCATTTTGTTTGGTTTCTGAGGAAAAAGATTCAATAACTTGCTGCTAATACACAACATTTCATCATATTTCCTCATAACCCTCTTTTGTCTGACCATTTGATCCCATTTGAATTTGCAATAAAGGATCCACAGAGTTTGGTGACAATAATGACAGTAGATGTTTGTGTGAAAGTGCTGGAAGCAAATGAGTGTGTGATGTTCTTTCAGTGTTGCACTTTGTAGACGCTCCCTGAGCACTAGTCTCATAGCCAGCTGCACATAGAGACCAGTGTTGTTAGTCCAGGTCAGAAGATGACTTGTTGGAATGAAAATGAGCTTGTAGTTTGTCTGCTTTAATAATGTGACTGGAAAAAGGTGTTGGACTTCAAATATGTCCATTTCTTTCACACTTCACCTTTAAAAGTGAAGCCATGTGGTTCCTGGAAGACAAAACACGACTTTTTCAAGACTTTTTCCTGTTTTTATGAGAAATGTACGACTTTAATGTGAAACATTCAGAGTTTTTTCTCTTGTTGTGTTTGTTTGAAGCTGCTTCCTGTTGGCTTCAGCTGTTTGGAGTTTCCATTTTCTAAACTTCTACATTCTGAACCTTCTTCAGCTCTGAACAGATGATGAAACACTGAATGATTTCAAGCACTTTGTCTAATAAACTTACATCTTTCGTTCTTTATACAGATTGAAGAGCTGTGGTTTGTCAGATATTGGCCTTGATTATCTGGCAGCAGCACTGAAGTCCAACCCCTCGTTTCCCACAGAGGTGGACCTGAGTGGAACCTACAGCAACCTGAAGGGTTCAGGAGTGAAGCATCTGTGTGGTTTCTTGGAGAATCCACGATGTCGATTTGAAACTCTGAGGTCAGTCAGCATGTTTTAGTTGTGCTGAGATGAATATGATGTGAAAGTTGTGCTGACACTAAACTGCAGACATCAGGCTGATATTATACTGATCCACACTGAGGATCTTCATGGTAAAGTCTGTTTTCTTCTTCTCTGGTTTATTCCATTGACTGCAGCAGAACAATGTTCACATTTCAAACAGTGATGCTCAACGTATGGCCCGCGGCCCACACGCGGCCTGCCCACCTTTCCTGATTCAGAGAGAGGGGACCCTGATTAACTGTGTAGATTCTTCCTCACAGTTCTAAGTATCAGACACAACAATTAATAATTCACAGCTGACTGTCTTTAGCAGGTCAAAGGTCACGGCACAGAGCACTCTGTGAAACAGTTTGGAGCAGGAATTCTTGCACATTTACAAACTGACACTGCTGCACGGCATGCTGGGTAATGCTAGCTGCTCAGGTATGGGCGTGCTAACGGCTGTGAGGCTCTGTGGCTGCAGAACACTGAAGAAGAGAAAAAAGAGGCGGAGATGAAGCAGAAGTTTAGCTCCAGAGAGGAGCTGTGTCTGTGTGGGCAGGGCTCAGGCAGCTCCGCCGACACAGTGGCAGTGAAGCAGGTGAAGAGTAATAAATGAAGACAGCAGACAGGATTTGATAAGCTGATGTACAAACATGTAGAATGATGGTGGCAGCTACAGAAACAGGTCCATACAGACTGAAGCGTGTCTCCTTTGCATCTTCCATATTTGATACTGAGAGTTTCCAGAAGAGCAAACATCAAACACGCCTCCAAACGTGACGAGTCAGACTGACATCCTTTCTACAGAGAACAGTGTGAGCTCTCAGCATGTCACTTCAATAAGAAGGACAAAGTGCAGCAGGAATGACTAAACCCACTAACAGTCTGATATCCCCGTGTTCCTGTTGTTCTACAGCATCATCATTAATGCTGCTCCACCACCATGCAGCTGACCAATGAGCTTCTGTCACATCATGTGACGCTCTGTGACTCAGACTGGAGAAATGCTAAATGGCTAACCTGAAGCTAACCTGAGAAACAGTCAAAGTACTGATGATTCCTACAAAGTGTGTGTGTTCAGTATGAGATGAGTGTGAATGAAACCATGGAGGAGCGGGCCGTGGCTGCTCTCACACACGTTTGCTGCAGGGGCGGATCTACAGAAATGTTCTTAGGGGGCAAAATCAAAGCCATCATTGTTGACACATATGCAGCTGTTACATCCTGTAATATGCATTAAATATGGTTCAAATACATTAAATTTCAATTCAATTCAATTCAATTTTATTTATATAGCGCCAAATCACAACAAAAGTCGCCTCAAGGCGCTTCATAGATACAGAGAAAAACCCAACAATCATATGACCCCCTATGAGCAAGCACTTTGGCGACAGTGGGAAGGAAAAACTCCCTTTTAACAGGAAGAAACCTCCGGCAGAACCAGGCTCAGGGAGGGGCGGCCATCTGCTGCGACCGGTTGGGGTGAGAGAAGGAAGACAGGATAAAAGACATGCTGTGGAAGAGAGACAGAGGTTAATAACAGATATGATTCAATACAGAGAGGTCTGTTAATACATAGAGAGCGAGAAAGGTGACTGGAAAGGAAAAACTCAATGCATCATGGGAATCCCCCGGCAGCCTACATCTATTGCAGCATAACTAAGGGAGGATTCAGGGTCACCTGGTCCAGCCCTAACTATATGCTTTAGCAAAAGGGAAAGTTTTAAGCCTAATCTTAAAAGTAGAGATAGTGTCTGTCTCCCGAATCCAAACTGGAAGCTGGTTCCACAGAAGAGGGGCCTGAAAACTGAAGGCTCTCCCTCCCATTCTACTTTTAAATACTCTAGGAACAACAAGTAGGCCTGCAGAGCGGGAGCGAAGTGCTCTAATAGGGTGATATGGTACTACAAGGTCATTAAGATAAGATGGGGCCTGATTATTTAAGACCTTGTACGTGAGGAGCAGGATTTTGAATTCAATTCTGGATTTAACAGGAAGCCAATGAAGGGAAGCCAAAACAGGAGAAATATGCTCTCTCTTTCTAGTCCCTGTCAGTACTCTTGCTGCAGCATTTTGGATTAACTGAAGGCTTTTCAGTGAGTTTTTTGGACATCCTGATAATAATGAATTGCAGTAGTCCAGCCTGGAAGTAATAAATGCATGAACTAGTTTTTCAGCGTCACTCTGAGACAGGATATTTCTAATTTTAGAGATGTTGCGCAAATGGAAGAACGCAGTCTTACATATTTGTTTAATATGAGCGTTGAAGGAAATATCCTGGTCAAAAATGACTCCAAGGTTCCTCACAGTGTTACTGGAGGCCAAGGTAATGCCATCCAGAGTAAGAATCTGGTTAGATACCATATTTCTAAGCTTTTCAGCGCCGAGTACAATGACCTCAGTTTTATCTGAGTTAAGAAGCAAAAAGTTAGTGGCCATCCAAGACTTTATGTCTTTAAGACATTCCTGCAGTTTAACTAATTGGTGTGTGTTATCTGGCTTCATGGACAGATAGAGCTGGGTGTCATCTGCATAGCAGTGAAAATGTATGCTATGTCTTCTAATGATGCTGCCTAGGGGAAGCATGTATAATGTAAACAGAATTGGTCCTAGCACTGAACCCTGTGGAACTCCATAATTAACCTCAGTGTGTGAAGAGGACTCTCCATTTACATGCACAAATTGGAGTCTATTATATAGATATGATACAAACCACTGCAGTGCAATACCTGTAATACCTACAGCATGTTCTAATCGCTCTAATAGGATATTATGGTCAACAGTATCGAATGCTGCACTAAGGTCAAGAAGGACAAGCACAGAGATGAGTCCACTGTCAGAGGCCATAAGAAGATCATTTGTAACCTTCACTAAAGCTGTTTCTGTGCTGTGATGAACTCTGAAACCTGACTGAAACTCTTCAAATAAACCATTCCTCTGCAGATGATCTGTTAGCTGTTTGACAACTACTCTTTCAAGGATTTTTGATATGAAAGGAAGGTTGGAGATTGGCCTATAATTAGCTAAGACTGCTGGGTCTAGAGATGGCTTTTTGAGTAAAGGTTTAACTGCAGCCACCTTGAAGGCCTGTGGTACATAGCCGATTATTAGAGATAGGTTGATCATATATAAGATTGAAGAATTAATCAATGGCAGGACTTCTTTGAGCAGTTTTGTAGGAATGGGGTCTAAAAGACACGTTGATGGTTTGGAGGAAGTAATTATTGAAGATAACTCAGAAAGATCGATTGGAGAAAAAGAGTCTAACTTAACATCAATGGTAGTAAGAGTAGCTGTAGATAATATTACATCTGTGGGATGATTATTGGTATTTTTTTCTCTAATGATAAAAATTTTATTTGTGAAGAAGTTCATGAAGTCATCACTAGTTAACGTTAAAGGGATGGTTGGCTCAAAAGAGCTCTGACTTTTTGTCAGCCTGGCTACAGTGCTGAAGAGAAACTTGGGGTTGTTCTTATTTTCTTCAATCAGTGATGAGTAGTAAGCTGTTCTGGCTTTGCGGAGGGCTTTCTTATAAAGCAACAAACTATTTCTCCAGGCTAAATGATGATCCTCTAAATTTGTGACACGCCATTTCCTCTCCAGATTACGAGTCATCTGCTTTAGGGTACGTGTTTGAGAATTATACCACGGGGTCAGGTACTTCTGATTAGAGACCTTAGTTTTCACTGGAGCTACAGTATCCAGAGTCGTACGTAGTGAGGAGGTGAAATTATTAACAAGATAATCGACCTCTGTTGGGGTAGCGTTCAGATAGCTGCTCTGCTCTGTGTTGGTACAGGGCATTGACGATGATAACAGTGGCTGGATTATATTCTTAAACTTAGTTACAGCGCTTTTAGAAAGACATCTACTTTGATAAAGTCCACTCTCCACTGCTGCGTAATCAATTATTGTAAATGTAAATGTTATCAAGAAATGATCAGACAGGAGAGGGTTTTCAGGAAACACTGTTAAATGTTCAGTTTCTATGCCATATGTTAAAACAAGATCTAGAGTGTGATTAAAGTGGTGGGTGGGTTCTTTTGCATTTTGAGAGAAACCAATTGAGTCTAACAACAGATTAAATGCCATGTTGAGGCTGTCATTTTTAGCATCAACATGGATGTTAAAATCACCCACAATAATTATTTTATCTGAGCTCAGAACTAAATTAGATATAAAGTCTGAGAAATCAGACAGAAACTCTGTGTAAGGCCCAGGTGGACGATAGATGATAACAAGTAAGACTGGTTTCTGAGTTTCACAGCTGGGGTGGACAATGTTAAGCATCAGGCTTTCAAATGAATTAAAAGTCTGTCTTGGTCTTTCATTAATTAATAGACTGGTGTGAAAAATTGCTGCCACACCGCCCCCTCGACCTGTGCTTCGAGATTTCTGGTAGTTAGAATGACTCAGGGGTGTTGATTCATTTAAACTAACATAATCATCCTGCTGCAACCAGGTTTCTGTAAGGCAGAGTAAATCAATTTGTTGATCAATTATTAAGTCATGTACTAACAGAGACTTGGAGGAGAGAGACCTAATATTTAATAATCCACATTTCACTGTTTTACTCTTTGGTTCAGATGTGGATACTGTATTGTTCTTTCTTTGTAAATGTTTAAGTTGTTTGTTGCTGGTTTTTAGTTTGTTTTTTGTCTTTTTGGAAGCTGACACAGTCTCTATGGAGATGGGTTTTTGGGGGGGTAGCAGGAGGAGAGAAGCTGCAGAGAGGCGTGTAAGACTGCAACTCTGCTTCCTGGTCCCAACTCTGGATAGTCATATTTTGAGGGGTTTAATAAATTTGTCCATATTTCTAGAAATGAGAGCTGCTCCATCCAAAGTGGGATGGATGCCATCTCTCCTAACAAGACCAGGTTTCCTCCAGAAGGTTTGCCAATTATCTATGAAGCCCACATCATTTCTGGGACACCACTCAGACAGCCAGCAATTTAAGGAGAACATGCGGCTAAACATGTCACTCCTGGTCTGATTGGGGAGGGGACCAGAGAAAACTACAGAGTCCGACATTGTTTTGGCAAAGTTGCACACCGATTCAATATTGATTTTAGTGACCTCCGATTGGCGTAACCGGGTGTCATTACTGCCAACGTGAATTATGATTTTACTGAATTTACGTTTACCCTTAGCCAGCAGTTTTAAATTTCCTTCAATGTCGCCTGCTCTGGCCCCTGGAAGACAATTGACTATGGTTGCCGGTGTCTCTAGCTTCACATGTCTGAGAACAGAATCACCAATTACCAGAGTTTGACCCCCAGCGGGTGTGTCACCGAGTGGGGAAAAACGGTTAGACACATGAACGGGTTGGTGGTGTACCTGGGGCTTCTGTTTAGGACTATGCTTCCTCCTCACCGTTACCCAGCCGCCGTCTTTCCGCAGCTGCTTGGGATTTGCCGGTGAACAGCTAGCGGGGCCTACGCTATCTTCGGCTGCACCAGCTACAGGGGCCTGGCTAGCTAAGGGTGAGTGAAGGGTGCGAAGCCGAGTCTCAAGTTCAGTAATCCTGGCCTCCAGAGCTGCAAATATGCTACATTTGTTACAGATATCATTACTGCTAAAGGAGGCCGAGGAGTAACTAAATATCTGACACAATGAGCAAGAAAGTGCAGGAGGGACAGGTGAAGTAGCCATGGTGCTAACGAGTCAGCTACGAGCTAAGCTAGCGAAACAGTACAGAGACAGTGAGTGAATACTTTGGCTATAAATTAGGTAGTGAGTACACAGAAAGTGTGCTTCGGATGAACCATGTGAAGATTATACTATGAAAAAAGAATGTATTTAAAAGTTGTTAATTAAACTGCTAAACAAATAAGCTACTCATGAATTAAATGCATTAAATATACAGGTTTCATATAATTATAGTCTACAACTGTGTTTTCTTCAGCCCACATAAGGAAACAGTTCAGTCAGATAAAGACAGAAGGCCTTTTCCACGTCCCTCTGCTCAGTGTTAAAGTGCTGATGATGTTCAAGCTCAGGCAGCACGAGGGATTTCTAAGCATCCTTCACTGATCCACAGCAAAGGTCCAGAGTTTGATCCCTCCTAGTAGGACAGGAAACATACTGATAAGAGTTTCAAAGTGTCTTTGTGAGCAGACATGATTGAAATGAGCCAGTCTGAGTTTGGTTCCTGCAGTTTGTGCTTCATAAACAGAGCTGAAGCAGAGGCAGCGTGTGCCTGCAGGTGAATGTACACTGCTGTTATAAGAGCTGTGGAAACTCAGGTCAAAAGGACGTAACCATACTGCTGACAGTTCCAGGACAGTCACAGAGTTACAGCATCATTTGTGAACATAAAGACAGAAAGCTCATCCAAATCCTGGGATTAAAAGTCTGTCCTGGTGGTGTCCAGTCAAACATGTCTCTGTGAAAGCTTCAATCCAACAGGCTCCAAAGTCCTTCTGCTCATTTCCTCGCCGGGTTCTTGATGCTCCTGTACCATCTCTCTGTCATCCTCCTCGCTCCCTCTTTGCACTCACAGTCTTTGTGCATCATTAACACTCACATGTGGAAAACCAAAGTTTTACTGAGCAGAAGATGATCATCAGTGACGCTGTCTTTAAAATACTCTTGTTAGAAATGTACGACTTTAATGTGAAACATTCAGAGTTTTTTCTCTTGTTGTGTTTGTTTGAAGCTGCTTCCTGTTGGCTTCAGCTGTTTGGAGTTTCCATTTTCTAAACTTCTACATTCTGAACCTTCTTCAGCTCTGAACAGATGATGAAACACTGAATGATTTCAAGCACTTTGTCTAATAAACTTACATCTTTCATTCTTTATACAGATTGAAGGACTGTGGTTTGTCAGAGATCAGCTGTGATTATCTGGCAGCAGCACTGAAGTCCAACCCCTCCCATCTGAGAGAGCTGGACCTGAGTAATGACTACTCCTCTTATTCAAATAAGAACAACCCGCAGGATTCAGGAGTGAAGCATCTGTGTGGTGTCCTGGAGAGTCCAGGATGTAAACTTGAAACTCTGAGGTCAGTCAGCATGTTTTAGTTGTGCTGAGATGAATATGATGTGAAAGTTGTGCTGACACTAAACTGCAGACATCAGGCTGATATTATACTGATCCACACTGAGGATCTTCATGGTAAAGTCTGTTTTCTTCTTCTCTGGTTTAGTCCATTGACTGCAGCAGAACAATGTTCACATTTCAAACAGTGATACTCAACGTATGGCCCACGGCCCACACGCGGCCTTCCCACCTTTCCTGATTCAGAGAGAGGGGACCCTGATTAACTGTGTAGCTTCTTCCTCACAGTTCTAAATATCAGACACAACAATGAATAATCCACAGCTGACTGTCTTTAGCAGGTCAAAGGTCACGGCACACAGCAGACAGTCAGAAATATTCTAACTCTGATCATTTATCAGTTGTGACACTGTGAGACTTGATCAGAGGTGTGATCATCACAGCAGAGGCCTTTGTGTCAAAGTCACTGAGGATCAAACAGAAACACATGAAGCAGATTTTCCTCTTCTGGCTTTTTATAGCAGATAACCTTCAAAATATTCTGCAGTTGATCAAAAACTGAAGCAAACCATGAATCAACATGTGAACATGAGCTGATGCTGCTGAAGTGAAGCAAAGTTACAGAGGTTTGAATACAGACACAGCTGAGAGTTTGTAATCTGTCATCATTTGAAAAAGTTTCCATGGAACAGCAGAAATGAGGCTTTACTGTCAGAGGCCGACAGCACTGAACACAACAGCAGACTGGTGGCTAATAAACAGTGAATGATGCAGAAACAGATGTTTGAAGCTGTTCTTGGAGTACACTGAGAGAGAGAGAGCTGTGCAGGCAGGAACAGCCAAAGTCAGAGAGAATTCATGAGCATATTTATCAAACGTGAAGCAGAGTTTGGATCTTCTTTTGCTGCTGGTTCACTCAGTTTTGGTTGGAGACAGATGAAACCTGCAGCTTCAGGATCTGTGAGCTGTCCACTTTCAGCCCCGACGGCGTGTCCGTGTACGTGCCATCGAGTGAACGATCCACGCTCTGTGTTTCCATCTTTGTGTGTTTAGCTGCTCTCATTTACTGTTTTAGCTGTTTGCTGCTTGTTGAAATAGTTTGTGAGCTTTAACCTGAGATTCTGGCAAAATACATTTATATTAAACATCGATTCAGGATTGAATGAATCAACATCGTTTTATTCAAATTAAAACCATTTAAATGGGAACATGAATTTTTTACAGCCGCCTCTAATGCTGGGTAATGTCAGCTGGTCCATGTGCAGCTGGCTGTGAGGCTCAGGGAGCGTCTACAAAGTGCAACACTGAAAGAACATCATCCATAAATATTGAATAATAACTGGACTCTCATACAGCGAGACTCAAATGCCTTTAAACATCAGCTTATCCTGCTGATCCAAGTCCAACACTGAGTTTGTAAAAACATGTTTGTCAATCATTTTGTTTGGTTTCTGAGGAAAAAGATTCAATAACTTGCTGCTAATACACAACATTTCATCATATTTCCTCATAACCCTCTTTTGTCTGACCATTTGATCCCATTTGAATTTGCAATAAAGGATCCACAGAGTTTGGTGACAATAATGACAGTAGATGTTTGTGTGAAAGTGCTGGAAGCAAATGAGTGTGTGATGTTCTTTCAGTGTTGCACTTTGTAGACGCTCCCTGAGCACTGGTCTCACAGCCAGCTGCACATAGAGACCAGTGTTGTTAGTCCAGGTCAGAAGATGACTTGTTGGAATGAAAATGAGCTTGTAGTTTGTCTGCTTTAATAATGTGACTGGAAAAAGGTGTTGGACTTCAAATATGTCCATTTCTTTCACACTTCACCTTTAAAAGTGAAGCCATGTGGTTCCTGGAAGGAAAGACACGACTTTTTCAAGTCTTTTTCCTGTTTTTATGAGAAATGTACGACTTTAATGTGAAACATTCAGAGTTTTTTCTCTTGTTGTGTTTGTTTGAAGCTGCTTCCTGTTGGCTTCAGCTGTTTGGAGTTTCCATTTTCTAAACTTCTACATTCTGAACCTTCTTCAGCTCTGAACAGATGATGAAACACTGAATGATTTCAAGCACTTTGTCTAATAAACTTACATCTTTCATTCTTTATACAGATTGAAGCACTGTGGTTTGTCAGAGATCAGCTGTGATTATCTGGCAGCAGCACTGAAGTCCAACCCCTCCCATCTGAGAGAGCTGGACCTGAGCGTCAACAACAAGCTGCAGGATCCAGGAGTGAAGCATCTGTGTGGTTTCCTGGAGAGTCCAGCATGTAAACTTGAAACTCTGGGGTCAGTCAGCATGTTTTAGTTGTGCTGAGATGAATATGATGTGAAAGTTGTGCTGACACTAAACTGCAGACATCAGGCTGATATTATACTGATCCACACTGAGGGTCTTCATGGTAAAGTCTGTTTTCTTCTTCTCTGGTTTAGTCCATTGACTGCAGCAGAACAATGTTCACATTTCAAACAGTGATACTCAACGTATGGCCCGCGGCCCACACGCGGCCTGCCCACCTTTCCTAATTCAGAGAGAGGGGACCCTGATTAACTGTGTAGCTTCTTCCTCACAATTCTAAGTATCAGACACAACAATGACTAATCCGCAGCTGACTGTCTTTAGCAGGTCAAAGGTCACGGCACACAGCACTCTGTGAAACAGTTTGGAGCAGGAATTCTTGCACATTTACAAACTGACACTGCTGCACGGCATGCTGGGTAATGCTAGCTGCTCAGGTATGGGCGTGCTAACGGCTGTGAGGCTCCGTGGCTGCAGAACACTGAAGAAGAGAAAAGAGAGGTGGAGGATGAAGAAAAGAGGCGGAGATGAAGCAGAAGTTTAACTCCTGTCTGAGTGGGCGGGGCTCAGGCAGCTCCGCCCACTCAGTTTGTTCCCTCCTGATGCATCTGCATGTGTTCTGCTTCACACTGCTCACCTCCACCAAAGATTTCACAAACATCTTCTTTCTTTGAGTCCAGTTTGTCCCACAAACACTTCCAAATCTCCTCCTCTGAGATTCTGCAGCTTCTTGCAGTGTGACTCAGCTGACTTCTGACAGACCACAGACTGGCACAGCATCCACATGTGTCTCCTTTCAAACAGGCTCTTGATGTTTCCTCCCACATCATTCTGGCCTCTCAGTCTCCTTTGTTCTCCAGCTCTGTAGCTCCAGCTGATGAAGCTTCAGTTTTCCATGTTGGTAACAGTAAACTACAGCCTCTGCTGTCAGCTGGGTAACTAAACAGAACTGCAGCACGTCTCTGCAGTGGTGCTACATCCAGCCTGTAGACGGCCGTCTACATGTTGTAGTGGTTTACAGTCACCAGGGGGCGCTGTCCCAGCCATGCAGGCAGTGGGCTGCTCTGCTTGTGCTGTTGTTGGTGAAGCTGAAGTGAAAGCGAGAGTTAAAACACTGAACAGTGTCAACTGAGCTTCTCATGCTATTCTCGTGCTCAAAGAAGTTTAACAGGAAGGACGATTCGTCCATCAGGCGTCCAGCTGTCCGTGACCGTGTCCACAGCAGAGTGTGACCGAGGCTTCATGCTAACACGCACACATGAAGCTAATACCACCACGAGCAGCTGCTCAGTGGATTTGGAGGACAAATGTCTGCAGCTTCTCACAGGCAGTATGCAGAATGTGGATCTCCACAAAGACTGTGGAGAGCTCGTCCCACACTCTAAATCCACACTTGTCTGCACAAAACTTCTCACACGTTCCCGTCACAAGTGTCTTCTAAGTGAAGCTACCAGGTTCAGGTCCAGCTTGTTTATCTGGAGCTGCAGTAGATGATCCATTCTCACAAAGCAACACAGACAGCAGATATGCAAACACACAACTCAACCAAAGGATTCTCTCTGCATGTCTGTGGCTGATGCTGCTGGAACGAAGCTGTTTGAAACCTTGTTGTTCTGCACTTTGGGACCAGAAGAGGAAACTGAAGCTCTGTGCAGAGGGTTCAATGGAAGCAGCCAAGCGCTGTAAGTGTCTGCTGTACAGGGATGCTGGTTCAGCTGTGGCTCAGTTTCACAGTGTGACTCAATAAAAGCAGCAGGAAATCAAAGCTTGATGCTTTCATCAGTGTGGAAATAAGAAAGTTTCCTGTGACAGACGCTGGAGCTCTTTCACTCTCAGCTTCACAGTTTCAGCTTCAAACTTCTTCCAACATGTTTCTAACACGGCCACATTCCACCTTAATGGAGCTGATATCTTGTGCATCAGCACATTTTCTAAAGGCAGCGATCACATCTTTAGTTTTGGATGTTTAACTGCAGATTGTTTATGTGTTTATAGCACATTAATTACAACAGCAGCGTTGACCACAGTGCTGTACAAAAATCCAAAATAACTATTAAAATAACTCATAATATTAATATCACACATCAAATATCAAATAACTCTCTTGCTGTATTAAAAGCCAGTGAATACAAATGTGTTTTAAGAGCAGATTTACAGAGACTGACAGCAGGAGCTGGGGCTGTTCGATAGAATGATGTATATATGATGACCATATGAAAACGTCTATCGTTTCATATCACGCTCTTTGTTTCCTGGTTATGTGTTTGTGTGTTTTCCAGATAAACCTTTCAAAATAAATCTGAAGATCCTGTTGAGAGTTTTCAAAATAAACACAATACATTACTGCGGTCGCTCGTTTATCGAGTTACAGTCTAAAAATAAGTCTCAGAATGAAGTAGCAGCTTTATGTTTTACAATTATTATAGAAGTTTTAAGGCAGTTAAACCCTCACTGCACACTTTCTACACTTTTCTCAGACAGGCATGAACATTTTCACACTTTTCTCTCTTGTTTAAACAAAGTTCAAACCTTCATAGAAAAATAAGTTCATTATTAAAGAATGAAAGCAAAGTGTTTCTGAAATGTGTCAAATCAGCCTTTGCTGGCATTAAATGAGCTTGGTTCTGTGTGAGGAGCACTCGTCCATGGCCTGGGCTCCTCGCTGTCAGGTAAAGTTTCATAAAGCTTTTGAGTTTTTATGCAGATAATGTTGGTGTCCAGCACGATGTTCTTTTTCCTGCGGTCACTGATCCACAAAGCCAAAGCTGACTCCATCCTTACGATGTTCTTGTTGTGGACAGTTACAACCTTTTTGCCTCCTTGTTGAAACTATGATGGTCAGCATCTTCCTCTGCCTTTGGCTGCTACCACAGGTGCAAAACGTCTCGTCATCATTGTTGTTTGTTGGGGACCAAACGTACAAACATACAGTGCAGCACTGCAGAGTCACACTGCTGTAAATTTGAACACATTCTGTACTGTACAGGAGACACGGCACGAGATTGGCTGACAATGGTCTACAGCCAAACAGGACGCAGAACACAACGCGCTGTAAAAAACAAAAGCATGCGAAATTGCACAAAAAAGATCAGCGAAACAGCGAGGCCGCCAAAGGTGAACTGTGTTACAGCGAGGGACCAGCGTATATATGGTTGTTGGGACGATAAATGTCTTTGAGCTTGTGTCAGAAGACGAGCTGCAGCTTTCTGGACCAGCTGCAGTCTTGCCAGGCAGGTCCCACTAACTCCAACATATAAGGAGTTACAATAATCCAGCTGGGACGTCATGAAAACGTGGATCGCCCGTTCAAGGTTTTTAAAAGATATAAATGATCTCACCTTAGATAAAAGCCTCAGTTTGAAGAAAGACCGCTGTACAACTGAGCTCAGCTGTTTTTCAAAGGTCACATTGCCGTCAAATATAAGCCCCAAATGTAATAATGTGATTTAATAAAAGAGCTGAACCAGTCTAATAGAGCGCCCTTGATGCCGCCATGCTCCAGTGGTGAGGTCAAGATGCTGTGGTCAACAGTGTCAAAGGCAGCGGTCAGATCCAAAAGCACAGCTGAGTCTCCTGATCAGTGGCTGATAAAAGATCATTAAGAACTTTTCAAAGTGCAGTTTCAGTGCTGTGAAGAGCTTTAAAACCAGACTGAAACCTTTACAACAGATTGCAGCTGAACAAATATAATCTTTTACAAAATCTTCGACAGGAAGGGAAGCTTTGAAATAGGCCTGAAGTTTGAGCGTACAGAGGATCCAGATCAGGTTTTTAGTACAGGCTGTACAACAGCATGTTTAAAACAGGCTGTACAACACCTGAACTAAGACTGCTGTTAAAAATCACTAAGATGTCGGAACCAACAACCTTTAAAATCTTTTTAAACACGTGTTGGAACAACATCATTTGGACAAGATGATGTCTTTATAGCATCACATCGTTCCTCCACCTGATCAAACCACACAGGCTCAAACTGATCAAAAACAGCTGAGCAGGTGAATATTTTAGCCCCAGTGCGATCTCGGGCAAGAGTATCGATGATGGCCAAAGGGCAGCGTCCAGCTCTACGGCCGCTGAAGAGCAGACTCAACAGACGCGCGTGATGTGGATCCTACTGCTCTAAAATTGGAGCTTCTTCAATCCATTAAAGAGGACATTAGTACGCTGTTAAAAGAAGAACTCAGAAATGCATTGAAAGAAGATTTTGACAATATAAGGGCTGACGTGCAAGGACTGAGAAATGAGATCGCTAACAGCATGGCGGCGACGTGCGGCGAAGTTGATGGAGTTAATGAACAGATCTTCAGGCCTATTTCAAAGCAGAGATTGGATGATCAGCATTTATTAAATAATAATGCTCCATAAATAAAAGAAAACAATGTTGTTTTTGTGCATAACAAAAAGCTCACAATTGTGCAGTCAAAATGTAAACTAACAGACGCTGAGCATAATAACAAGCAGCTGCTCTGTTCCCAGGTTCTACTGCGTGACTGACAGCCTGGAGTTTGAAATCCTCTTTGCAACCGTGTCTCTTACAGGTGCCATTTATGGTCCTTATACACACTCAATACAGTAAGATTACGTTGAAGCAGAGTACGTATCACTCCGCGAGGCTCCTCGTAGCTGTAATGCTCCAACAATCCATCAAGCGGTGCGGCCTCGTAGCTTAGCAAAGTCGTACCAAAACATTTTTTGAAAGGTTTCTGAGCGCCGTGTAGCACATAAAATCGGTTTGAGGTCAGTAAGCACAACCAGAATTCATCCATAAGGCGCACTGTCGATTTATGAGACAATTACAGGATTTTAAGTGCAGAAAATATAGTTTATGGTTTTCCTTTGATCTTAGCAAATATCTACGCCTCTAATTGGGACGATCACAGATTTTTCACTAATATCTTTGCGCGGCTCCCCAATATGTCATCACACAATATCATCTTTGAGGGAGACCTAAACTGCTCATTATCTGCTATGGACCACAGTTCACAAAAGTACACTTAGTCCAAAGTCACCATGCGTCATTCAGAGCTTTCTTGATAATTATGGGCTGGCTGATGTATGGAGATTTCATAATCCTGCTTCACGTCAATACTCTTTTTTTCTAATGTCCATAAAACATATATTTGTATAGAAAAACGTCTCCCTTTAGTTACAGAATGTGATTATAAGACTCTGGTGATTTCTCCTCTTGTTTTTTCAATGTGTATTCCTGATGCCTGCTCCAACTATCAGCCATGGAGATTCAACTCAGTGTTGTTAGCAGATGAAGAGTTTGTCAGTTACAAAAGGTCTCAAAGAGATTTTTTTTCTATCAATCAGACCCCAGAGATGTCATCATCAGTCATTTGGGAATCTCTAAAAGCATCTGAGAGGCCAAATAATTTCATTTTGTGCCAAACAGAATAAAATAGGGACCGAGCGCCTCTCTCAGTTAGCTGATGAAATGACTAAACTACATGCTGTGTACAGCCACTCTCCTGAGCCTGTATTATATACACAGCAGTTACAATGACAAACTGAATACAATCTCATATCTACAAAACAGGCTGAGTCAAAGTTGCAGCTACGCTTATGAACATGGACAAAAAACAGGCGAGTTATCAGCTCACCAGCTACGACTAAGAACAGCTAACCAACTATCCTTGAGATCTACAATGACCAGGGAATAAGGTCTACAGACAACCAAACTATCCTTGAGATCCACAATGATTTCAATAAGTTTTTTGATATTCCCTCCTTGGGAGAAGATGCGATCGCTAGTCTGGAGGAACCTGTCTCTAATGTTGAAATTGAATCGGCCGTACGGAGCATGCAGTCTGGAAAATCTGCTGCCCCGACGGGTATCCATCTGATTTTTTCATAAAGTTTTCTGACTGACTGAATTCACTGTTAAAATCAACTTTTGAAGAATCCTTCCTCTCACAGTCGTTGCCTCCAACAATGCATCAAGCAGTGATGTGTTTAATTGTAAAACAGGAAAAAGACCATTTAGATTGTCGTTCATGTCGTTTAAAATCTTTGTTCAACACAGACACCAAGATCCTGGCTCAAGTGTTGGCCCGTCGCTTACACAAGTATTTGTCCTCCATTATTTCACCAGACCAGACGGGCTTTATTAGGCACTCTTTCTTTAACATTAGAGCTCTATTAAATATAATTTATACCCATGTTAAAGGTGATACATTGGAAACTGTAATTTGGCTTGACGCAGATAAGGCGTTGGATCTGGTGACATGGGTTTTTTTTATACGCTTAATAAATGTGGCTTTAATTTTGTATCTTGGATAAAAGTATTGTATTGCTCCCCTCTAACAGCCGTCCGGACTAACAATAATCTGCCCCCCAGGACAGGGATGCCCTCTGTCTCCTTTTTGCCCTTGAACCGCTAGCTGTTGCTCTGAGACAATGTGTTGGTGTTGAGGGAAAACATCGAGGGGGTATTGAACATGAAGTCTCTCTTTATGCCGACAACATGATTTTATTTATTTCCAACCCATCGAATAGCCTCCGCAAACTTTTGGATAGACTTACAATAATAATAATAATACATTTTATTTATAGGCGCCTTTAAGAGCCTCAAGGTCACCTTAATGCATACTTAAGGAATTTGGGACAATTTCTGGATATAAAGTGAATTTTGGGAAGAGCGAGGTAAAGTCTATCTGTACGACGACTGGGGAGTTTTGTGTATTTTAGCCCCTTTTAAACTCAGCTATAACAAGTTTAAGTACTCGGGCATCTGGGTGACAAGAAAACCACAAAGACTTGTATAAAACTATCTTCCTTTATTGTCGAAGCTTAAAGAGGATTTTGGAAAATGTGAGTTTTGCCTCTTTATATTTATGGTGGGAATGCAGAACAAGGAGCAAAGATGAATGTGATGCTGAATCAGCAGAAGACTTGGACTCATTTGATTCCAGCTTTGATATCATTGATTCCAAATATGTCCATTTCTTTCACACTTCACCTTTAAAAGTGAAGCCATGTGGTTCCTGGAAGGAAAGACACGACTTTTTCAAGTCTTTGTCCTGTTTTTATGAGAAATGTACGAATTTAATGTGAAACATTCAGAGTTTTTTCTCTTGTTGTGTTTGTTTGAAGCTGCTTCCTGTTGGCTTCAGCTGTTTGGAGTTTCCATTTTCTAAAATTCTACATTCTGAACCTTCTTCAGCTCTGAACAGATGATGAAACACTGAATGATTTCAAGCACTTTGTCTAATAAACTTACATCTTTCATTCTTTATACAGATTGAAGGACTGTGGTTTGTCAGAGATCAGCTGTGATTATCTGGCAGCAGCACTGAAGTCCAACCCCTCCCATCTGAGAGAGCTGAACCTGAGAGACAACAACAACCTGCAGGATCCAGGAGTGAAGCATCTGTGTGGTGTCCTGGAGAGTCCAGGATGTAAACTTGAAACTCTGGGGTCAGTCAGCATGTTTTAGTTGTGCTGAGATGAATATGATGTGAAAGTTGTGCTGACACTAAACTGCAGACATCAGGCTGATATTATACTGATCCACACTGAGGATCTTCATGGTAAAGTCTGTTTTCTTCTTCTCTGGTTTAGTCCATTGACTGCAGCAGAACAATGTTCACATTTCAAACAGTGATACTCAACGTATGGCCCGCGGCCCACACGCGGCCTGCCCACCTTTCCTGATTCAGAGAGAGGGGACCCTGATTAACTGTGTAGTTTCTTCCTCACAGTTCTAAGTATCAGACACAACAATGAATAATCCACAGCTGACTGTCTTTTGCAGGTCAAAGGTCACGGCACACAGCAGACAGTCAGAAATATTCTAACTCTGATCATTTATCAGTTGTGACACTGTGAGACTTGATCAGAGGTGTGATCATCACAGCAGAGGCCTTTGTGTCAAAGTCACTGAGGATCAAACAGAAACACATGAAGCAGATTTTCCTCTTCTGGCTTTTTATAGCAGATAACCTTCAAAATATTCTGCAGTCGATCAAAAACTGAAGCAAACCATGAATCAACATGTGAACATGAGCTAATGCTGCTGAAGTGAAGCAAAGTTACAGAGGTTTGATTACAGACACAGCTGAGAGTTTGTAATCTGTCATCATTTTAAAAAGTTTCCATGGAACAGCAGAAATGAGGCTTTACTGTCAGAGGCCGACAGCACTGAACACAACAGCAGACTGGTGGCTAATAAACAGTGAATGATGCAGAAACAGATGTTTGAAGCTGTTCTTGGAGTACACTGAGAGAGAGAGAGCTGTGCAGGCAGGAACAGCCAAAGTCAGAGAGAATTCATGAGCATATTTATCAAACATGAAGTAGAGTTTGGATCTTCTTTTGCTGCTGGTTCACTCAGTTTTGGTTAGAGACAGATGAAACCTGCAGCTTCAGGATCTGTGAGCTGTCCACTTTCAGCCCCGACGGCGTGTCCGTGTACGTGCCGTCGAGTGAACGATCCACGCTCTGTGTTTCCATCTTTGTGTGTTTAGCTGCTCTCATTTACTGTTTTAGCTGTTTGCTGCTTGTTGAAATAGTTTGTGAGCTTTAACCTGAGATTCTGGCAAAATACATTTATATTAAACATCGATTCAGGATTGAATGAATCAACATCGTTTTATTCAAATTAAAACCATTTAAATGGGAGCATGAATTTTTTACAGCCGCCTCTAATGCTGGGTAATGTCAGCTGGTCCATGTGCAGCTGGCTGTGAGGCTCAGGGAGCGTCTACAAAGTGCAACACTGAAAGAACATCATCCATAAATATTGAGTAAACTGACTCTCAT